>NC_136063.1:604500203-604940262 GCF_964261635.1 Lissotriton helveticus
GCCATGTTAAAAGTGGCGCAAAAATAGTGCAAGGGTCTTACAAAAATGCTTTCATGTGTTTTAGGGCATTTTAACTCACTTCTCCATGAATGTAGGAATATAATTGCTTTACAATATGTGTTTAAAAACGTTTTTTGCAAGGGCCTTAAAAAAACGCTTTCATGTGTCTTAGGACATTTTAAGTCATTTCCCCTTGAATGTAGGTATATAATTGATTTAGATGATGTGTTTAAAAACGATTTTTGAAATCAATTAGGTTTCTTGATATGTAGTGCTTGAGTTTTATAGGTTGCTTGGGGCATATTTATAAGGCCTTTGAGTCTCTCTGATGTTATTTTTTACAAGGCTTTTGAGTTCATTTGATGTAATTTTTCCCATTTTATTTTAAGACATTTCCTTGTGGTGCAAGGTCCTTGTAAATACGCCCCCATGTGTGCTTGGCAAATTTAGATTTTGATTCTTTGAGTCACATAGCCATGTTAAAAGTGACCCAAAAATGGTGCAAGGGCCTTAAAAAAACGCTTTCATGTGTCTTAGGGCATTTTAAGTCATTTCCCCTTGAATGTAGGTATATAATTGATTTAGATGATGTGTTTAAAAACGATTTTTGAAATCAATTAGGTTTCTTGATATGTAGTGCTAGAGTTTTATAGGTTGCTTGGGGCATATTTATAAGGCCTTTGAGTCTCTCTGATGTTATTTTTTACAAGGCTTTTGAGTTCATTTGATGTAATTTTTCCCATTTTATTTTAAGACATTTCCTTGTGGTGCAAGGTCCTTGTAAATACACCCCCATGTGTGCTTGTCAAATTTAGATTTTGATTCTTTGAGTCACATAGCCATGTTAAAAGTGACCCAAAAATGGTGCAAGGGCCTTAAAAAAACGCTTTCATGTGTCTTAGGGCATTTTAAGTCATTTCCCCTTGAATGTAGGTATATAATTGATTTAGATGATGTGTTTAAAAACGATTTTTGAAATCAATTAGGTTTCTTGATATGTAGTGCTAGAGTTTCATAGGTTGCTTGGGGCATATTTATAAGGCCTTTGAGTCTCTCTGATGTTATTTTTTACAAGGCTTTTGAGTTCATTTGATGTAATTTTTCCCATTTTATTTTAAGACATTTCCTTGTGGTGCAAGGTATTTGTAAATACGCCCCCATGTGTGCTTGGCAAATTTAGATTTTGATTCTTTGAGTCACATAGCCATGTTAAAAGTGACCCAAAAATGGTGCAAGGGCCTTAAAAAAACGCTTTCATGTGTCTTAGGGCATTTTAAGTCATTTCCCCTTGAATGTAGGTATATAATTGATTTAGACGATGTGTTTAAAACGATTTTTGAAATCAATTAGGTTTCTTGATATGTAGTGCTAGAGTTTCATAGGTTGCTTGGGGCATATTTATAAGGCCTTTGAGTCTCTCTGATGTTATTTTTCCCATTTTAATTTTAGACCTTTCCCTGTGGTGCAAGGTCCTTGTAAATTCCCCCCCATATCTGTGCTTGGCAAATTTAGATTTTGATTCCTTGAGTCACATAGCCATGTTAAAAATGACCCAAAAATGGTGCAAGGGACTTAAAAAAACGCTTTCATGTGTCTTAGAGCATTTTAAGTCATTTCCCCTTGAATGTAGGTATATAATTGATTTAGATGATGTGTTTAAAAACAATTTTTGAAATCAATTAGGTTTCTTGATATGTAGTGCTAGAGTTTCATAGGTTGCTTGGGGCATATTTATAAGGCCTTTGAGTCTCTCTGATGTTATTTTTCCCATTTTAATTTAAGACTTACCCTGTGGTGTGAGGTTCTTGTAAATACGCCCCCATGTGTGCTTGGCTAATTTAAGTACTGATAGGATGTGCTTCTACATAGGACCTGTGTTGTGTTTTCAAATTATGACCAGAAAATCTTTTTTTTTTTTAAAACGCTTTTCACATTTATGAGAAGGTCATATTTTGTGTGCTTCTGTAAATAAATATTGAACTGAGAAATATTAAACTGAGGCTTCTGTAAGTGTCAAAGGAGGTGAGTAATGTACATTGCTCTGTTGGATACAGTCCTCATCCTCTGCGTACTCTTGGATATGCTAGACTCCATCTGCACTATGAGATACCTAAGCAAAGGAAAGACAGGTGATGTGATTGTGAAATGAGGAAAAGAAATTCCACATTTTTCAATTACATCACCTGTGTTTCCTAACTTTACGAATGACATTGTGCAGATGAGGTTTAGGCCTGTCCACGGACACAGAAGAGGTCTGGCCTTTGTTCAAGAGTGAAGTGGACATGACTCACTTCATTGGTAGGCCTGCACATGTATTATCTCCTCTGTACTCTTCAACAAGCGTAAATTTCATCTGCAACCCTGAGTAGGCCTCACCTCAAACAAACCTCTGGATAGGGCACACCTTATTGTCATCCTGAATCAATCATTTAAAATATTAGGGACAGATTTATGATAGGTGTGTGCATCTTTTGCGCCACTGTGCGTCACTTTTGTGACGCAGCGGCGGTGCAAAAGATTTGCTATGTGGCAACATATTTACAACTTGATGCATCTAGGCAGATGTGTCATGCTGTAAAGTCCTGTGCCACATGAAACTGATGCAGCAGTGATGCAAAAGATGCACCATGTTGCAAGACAGGCCTCACTTCATCTCCAACAAGATAAGAAGCTGAATCTTCTGTAAATGTCAAAATTGTTGTATACAGTGCTCAACTTCTGTGTACTCTTTAATATGCTAGACTCCATCTGCACTATGAGATACCTAAGCAAAGGAAAGACAGGTGATGTGATTGTGAAATGAGGAAAAGAAATTCCACTTTTTTCAATTACATCACCTGTGTTTCCTAACTTTACGAATGACATTGTGCAGATGAGGTTTAGGCCTGTCCACGGACACAGAAGAGGTCTGGCCTTTGTTCAAGAGTGAAGTGGACATGACTCACTTCATTGGTAGGCCTGCACATGTATTATCTCCTCTGTACTCTTCAACAAGCGTAAATTTCATCTGCAACCCTGAGTAGGCCTCACCTCAAACAAACCTCTGGATAGGGCACACCTTATCGTCATCCTGAATCAATCATTTAAAATGTTAGGGACAGATTTATGATAGGTGTGTGCCTCTTTTGTGCCGCTGTGCGTCACTTTTGTGACGTAGCGGCGGCGCAAAAGATGCGCTATATTGCGACATATTTACAACTTGATGTATCTAGGCAGATGTGTCATGCTGTAAAGTCTTGTGCCACATGAAACCTGCGTCAGGTTTCATATAGGCGTTTTGTTGCAGAGTGGGCATTCATTTGCATGAAAGCCCTGTAAAACTAACACAGTGAAATTTAGAAGATTTCACTGAGTCAGCTTTATAGCATTGCTGAATCAAATCCTTACGCCTGTTTGAAACAGGCATAAGGAGTGATGCACCATGCAATGTGTGGCTTGCTCCTGTGCATTGCAGTAGACATGTCGCGCTTACGACGTGATTCCTGCAATGTGCTGGTTTTGCGGCACAGATGCGTGACGCATCTGTGCTGTTTTTACTCAATGGTGCTCCACATTGTAAATGCGGCACACCATGGGTGGCAGAGCAGCGGTGCACATTAACTGGTGCATCCTTGGGGATGCGCCAGTTAACATAAATCTGCCCCTTTACATTTAAGTATGAGCAGGGGACACAGAGTCGGTGAGGCTTATCCAAGGTTAAGAAGAGATGAGTCCTGTTCACTGAAAACTTGGACATAGGCCTCACCTCCTCAGCATCGCTGGACATGGCTAAATAATAGCTGCAAAATGTTACTCTTGTTAAACAATTTTACTATTATAGTCTCTGAGATTTGTCTCTTACTCTGCAACATCTCATTGTTGTTCTCTTTCTTTAAAGATAACGACAACATCAACCATGAGTGATAATGAGCAATCCGTTGATCTCGATATTATCATTGAAATTGTGATTGAAACATCAGTGGAAGTAGATCCCTTGGATGTTTTAAATCCTGAGGATGATGAAGAACATGATGAGGATGCCGATTTGTCAGAATTGTATGACATAGGCTGGGAAGCTGACCTGCTTGAGCCTATGGAACTATAAACATTTATTTTTCAAAGTTACTGGAAATGAAAAGTAAACATGTAAACCGTTTCATTTAAAATTAAACACAACTTCAAAAACAGCTTGTGTGTAGTGTCTTTAATAAAATACTCAAATATGCTCATAAAATTAGTTCAGATTCACATATAAAACAGCACAGGTAAAATGTAGAAGCATTCCATTTCTTTGCTACTATTTGTAACTACTAAATTTGCCAATGCACTAAAAATTATTCTATGTAAAAATGAAAAGTAGTGTGTTAAATGTTTGACGACTGTTATTGATTTACTGTTTGGTTATAGTGGTTAATAACATTTTTTATTATATTTTACCACAGATTCAACTGGAGATCATTTTGAAATTAGAGAATGCCGTCTAAGGGTAGAATCCGAAAGGCTACAAAACGTCAAAGACAGCAGCTTAAAAAATTGTTGCAGCAGTCCTCTACAATAAAAACTCGTCAAGTCACCAAGAAAGCTCCGGGTAAGACAACGAAATCATTCATAAGAAACATTTGTAGAAAAAAAAGTAGTACTACAGAAAATGTTTTAGTCCAGAAAAAGAGAAGCAATTTAAACGGAAAGGAAAGGCCAATCCAAAATGTTACTGCTAGATAACTCTGTGCATGATAGTAGAAGGAAACAACAGTTTAGGGACATTCGTAGACGAATGTTCCGCAACAGGATAATTGGCAATTTGTTAAAAAATATTAAGAAAGGTCAACAGAAAGTGGTTTTTTATAAGAGAAAAAAAAAAGTTGAGAAAGTTATTGATCAGGCATTTGAAATTAAGCGAAAGTTATTTATTTTGATAATCAATAGAATTAGGAAGCTAAACAAGGCAATTTATGATTTCAAAAGAAATAGTAGATGGAAGAGAACAGTTAATCGTAGTAATTTTTGTGAAGTTTTTTCAGGAGAATGGATGCATAGTTCAAGTTGTGAGGCATTTTTTAATGAGGAGAGTTATTTCCAGGATAATGATTTGGTGCATGCAGTTGACACCAGTGGTCGAGCTTATGAGGTGAAAGATGGTTGTCCAGTTGAAAAAGAAAAACTTGTGACAACAGAGGCAGAAGAGGTGTTAGGTAATGAGGTTTTAGGAAGACGTCCTAAGGGACCTGTGTACACCTGGAAGTGTAGTAGTATTTGCAGTGTGCGACAGGATTCCATCAATTTGCTTTGTGATTTTGTACAGACATTTAATAAGAAAAGTTTGAAGCAGAAAATGATGTTGTTGCAAGAATTAGATCCTTGCAGAGTGAGAGAAGTGACAGGTTTGCATGGTCATTCACTGGCTTGTCTTTCCAGGAGAGTATGCCAGAGTGTTTTTCATCATTTCAGGATGCTAGCAGTGCATCATAATAAAGTGAGGAAATTAGTTAGAATGTTGTATTATGCTAAGAGTCCAGCAATTATGCTTAAACAATTATGCACTGCTCTTTTGCATGGTTCTGAAATAGATGTGAAGAATATTTGTGAAGAAATTGAGTTTTGATGCTTTGGAAGTAAAGAGGAGAATGTTGAAATTAACCCAGAAGAAGAGGGTAATGTGGAAGATAGTGTACAGGTTTCCAGTACAGATAATTTTCAGAAGGAAATTGCCACGTTTCAGGTGAAATCAAGTGAGGGGCCTAATTTCACTTGTGTGTGTTGTCGACGCACTTATTATAAGATTCAGACTAAGTTAGTGGATTTATATGCGAAAAGTGAAAGGCAAAATAATAGTGAATGGAAGGATTTCGCAACATACTTGATGGTAGAAAATTGTTTTGATTTGGGATTGGATCAAAGTGTGTGTACTCATTGTTGTAACAAATTAAATCAAAACCGGATGCCTGCTAGAGCGGTTCATAATAATCTGGAATTGGTTGAGATTCCTTCTGAATTGAAGGATTTAAATACTTATGAATCTATTTTGATTCAAAGTATCCATCCCTTTCAGGCTATTGTAAGAATGGAGCCAAAGACAGGGAAATTGCCTCCATCAGATTTACAGAGAGGATTAAAGGGAAGAGTTGTTTATTTGCCTCTAGATTTGAAGAACAACATTAATACAATTGGAGTAGAAAAAGTGGAAGAGGAATCTCTGGTTATCTTAGTTAATGGGGTTCCGACAAAGAGTAAGAAAATACGGCAATATTTAGTGGATGTTAGGAAAGTCAAAAAGGCAACATTGTATTTGAAAAAAAGCAATAAGTACTATAAGAATGTATATGTTGCAGAAGAGGAAGTAAGTGAAGAAGAGGATAGCGATTTGTGTGCTGGTCAAATTGAGAAAGTAGAACCCTCTAAAAGTGAAGAAATATATGAACATTATAGTGTTCATCCTTTGCATTCCAAGGAAGTCATGGGGAATGCTATTGAGTTGTTTCAAATGAAACAAGCCAAAGGGAGTCCCATTTGTGTTTGGGAGGAAAGTTTGGAAGCTCGGTGTTTCCCACAGCTATTTCCAACAGGTCAAGGAGAAAGATATGATGAGCGACCTCATCAAATTCCTGCTTCTGAATACCGGACTTTACGATTGTATGCAGAAGATCCTAGGTTTCGACAATGCATTCCCTATTTGTTTCATCTCCTGTTTGAAAGCGATCTGTCTGGACTGTCATATGCAGTGAACCACATCTTGAAAAGTGGTATACAGATGCAAAACATCTCGGCAAGTGACTTTATGGATAAAGTCAATGTGCAAGACAGTATTTTGGATTCTCACCTGATTAATCTCATGGCGTGTCAGCGTGGTACTAATGAGTACTGGTACCGTCGTCATGGTGATTTAAAATGTATGCTGAGGAACTTAGTAACTCCCACATGGTTCCTCACTCTCAGCTGTGCCGAGTATGGCTGGGAAGACTTGCTTGAATTTCTACGAGAGGCAAATGGAAACATTGAAAATATCGAATTCAAGACACCCGGAGAACTGTGCTCTTTGGATCCAGTTAATGTATGCAGGTACTTCAATCATAGATTTGAAGCTATGATGTCTTTCATCATGAACAAGAAAAATTCACCTCTTGGAGAGGTGTTGGATTTCTTCTGGAGAAAGGAGTACCAAGCAAGAGGTGCTCCTCATATACATATGCTGCTGTGGATCAAGGATGCACCTAAATTTGGAATTGATCCAGAAGACTTAGTGATGAGTTTCATAGAACAGTATTCTACATGTGCTGTTCCAAACGCAAAGGAGGACAAAAGCCTAAGAGAACAAGTTCTACGCTTCCAAAGCCATCGTTGTGGAAAGTACTGTCGTCGTAAATTCAGAAACAAGGACAAGTTCTACACCAAATGTCGTTTCGCCTTTCCACGACCGGTGATTTCTAAAGGAAGAGTGAACAGTTTGATGTCTTCGCTGCGACATAATGTGATGAAGAAATCACCTAAAAACACATACAATTTGAAAAGGAATGAAGAGTCCAAGTACATCAACGACTACAACCCAGTGATTTTGTCCATGTGGAATGCTAACATGGATATACAGTTCGTGGCTGATAACTGTATGGCTGTGGCTCGGTATGTGACATCTTACATCACCAAAAAAGAAAAGACAGAATTGAAGGATATGTGGGAGGACATTTCCCATGAAAAGAGCCTCAGTAAGAAGTTGTACAGTTTCAGTCTGAAGATGTTGTCACATCGAGAAATCGGAGCTTACAAATGTTCTGACCGGTTGTCTTCAGCAAGTCTCTATGCCAAATCCAGGAGTATCGTTTGGGCGAGTCTTGGTCTTGCTGCAACGCGTAATCGAGTTCTGAAACCTGTGCGGGAAATTGAGTATTTGGCGGAAAAGGAGCCAAACAGTACCGATATTTTGAAGACCAACATGTTGGATACATATTATCCAAATAGAAGCAGTCACCTCCAGAATGTTTGTCTGTATGAGGTTCTACAAAATTACATATTCAAGAGGAACATCAAAGAAGATATTGATAAAGGAGTGTATGCTGTAATTGGAAGTGAGGGATGTCTCGTCAAGCAAAGAAAATGCCACTTGGTAAACCATCGAAAATTGAGTGGCGAATCTCCTGAAAAAAAAGAGTTTTTCTATTTAGCACTTTTGCAACTTTTCAAGCCTTGGCGTGCAGAAGAGGAACTGCTTGGAGATTTCCTCTGTTACGAAGACTCTTTCAATGCCGCCAAGGAGACCATAGAATGTCCTGTTTTTCTCAAATATCTAGAAATGTTGAATGCGGAAATCGAGCAGGAAGCAACGATTGCAGCCGAGATTGCTAGAGACAGTTCTCAGGACAGTCAGAGTTCTGTTTCATTGAGTTAGGATCCACTAGGAGGACCAGTTATCGAAAATGAAGCTGCCACTGCCATGATTGAAGTGGAAAGAGCCATGGCACATGCTCAGGAGGATGCGGTTAACTTAGAAGACTTGGAAAGACAACTCAACGTTGAGCAGAGGAAAATATATGACGAAGTTACCAAACAAATTGATCATGGATTAAGTCATGAGAAGAAAGAGTGCTCATGTACGTCGTTGAAGCCTGTCCGACTGTACGTGAGTGGAGAAGCGGGAACTGGAATAAGTTTCCTCATTAAAGCAATTTCATGTTATTTGCAGAAAAGGACTGAGTCATTGCTGTCTTGTGTTGTCACTGCTCCAACTGGACTGGCAGCACATAACATTAAAGGTATTACTTTGCATCGTCTACTGATGCTGCCAGTGGAGCATGATAACAAATTACAATACCACAAGTTATCTGGAGATGCTTGTTGTGAAGTTTCAAGAGTCTTGAAGAAAATGAAACTTCTTATCATTGACGAAGTAAGCATGGTTTCCAATCTCATGCTTGCCTTTGTGCATTTGAGAATGCAAGAAGTTCTCAAAACAGAGTATGATGTGTTATTTGGTGGCAAACACATCATTGTTTTCGGTGATCTTCTGCAGCTGACACCAGTAAAAGGACAACCTGTGTTCAAAATGCTCACGCATGAAGATACCAGGAAGTGCCTAGGGAGCATTGGCAACATTAATATATGGTTAAACTTCAATTATGCTGAACTGCGTGAAAATATGCGTCAGGCGAAGGATGAAGATTACAAGAATATTCTACAAGATGTTAGAATCGGAAAAGTGACCGAGCATGGGAAAGAAGCTTTACATGCACGATTACTGTCAAATTTGTATCCAGAACAAGACATTGTGCCTGAGAATATTTTTCAGAAAATTACTGAGAAGAAATCTGGAATATGTTTGATGCCAACTCTTGCAGAATGTGCCATCTTCAACAACAAAATGTTGCATTTAGAAAACCAAGAGATTGTGAAACTGGAAGCTATTGACAGAGTAGAGCATATGGGATCAACAATTATTTTGTCTGAGAATTTGAAATCAAAATTGGATTCATTAGAGAAGACTATATCTAAAACTGCAGGTTTTGAAAAGACTCTGAATGTGTGCTTAAATTGCCGTATAATTTTAAGAAGGAATTTACATGTTGAAAGAGGTCTGGTAAATGGATCAATGGGTAATGTTGTTGATTTTGTGAAATACAGAAATAGGGATGGAATTGAATTTTTAAAAATTAAATTTGATGGCATTGAGGAAGTACAGCTAATTGGTCGTTGCTCTGCTAGGTTTTTGCTTGTAAAAGACTTATATGTTCGCCGTAAGCAGTTTCCTGTTTGCTTGGCATATGCGGTGACAATCCATAAATCGCAAGGTTTAAGTGTAGACAGTGCATTGGTGAGTATTGGCAGTTCTGTGTTCAAGGAGGGTATGGCATATGTGGCATTGTCACGAGTTAGAACTTTATCGGGATTGTACTTGATTGAGTGTGATGTCACAAACATTTGTGCGGATCTAGATTGTGTTAAGGAATACAATAGGTTAAGAAGAGAGTATGTGCCACATTTGCCTCAATATCCTTTGTTTGAGAAACGTGTGGTAGGCCGGAAACGAAGAAATGTGACCAATAGTAGGGAGGTTGTAGCAAAAAGACGAAAAGTCGATGAACCTGAAATTATAAGCAGAAAGAAAATGGATTCTGTTGAAGATGTTGTTGGTTTTCAATTTGAAAATAGTTCTGGTGTCAACTGCTATGCTAATGTAGTGGTTAATGTTTTGTTTTCTCTAGAAAATGTAAAAGAAGAGATTGTGGTCAATTCGGATCAAAGATTTTGCAGTTTGTTGAATTCTGTGTTAGAGAAATGTAGCACTGATAGAACAAAAATAGAAAGTGTGTCTGAAATTCGAAATCTGTTAGACAGATGTTCAGGTCAAACACAATTCTCTCAAAATATTCAGCAAGATTGTCAGGAGTTTTTAATGTATATGCTTGATGTATTGCATGATGAAGGTGTAGATGTAGATCACCTGTTTGGGCTTTCTTATCAATGGCAGCATGACTGCGAGAACTGTATGGTATCAAGTACTACTAGTGTAGACTCAGAAAAATTTATATATTTAACTTTGCCAGACAGTAAATCAGTGTCCTTTAATAAGCTAGTAAAAGCAGCTGATCACAACATGGAGTGTAGCCAATGTAAATCTGAAATGTTGTCAACATTATTTATACGAACATATGGCCAGTATGTCATTTTAATGTTCCAACGATGTAGGCCTGATGGAACAAAATTGACAACTTTAATTAAAAATTTTGTGGCTTCGCAGTTGTCAATATCAGGAAGGACTTTTGTAACTGCAGCAATTATATATCATGACGGTCCTTCAATAACATCAGGACATTACACAGCTTAATTAAAGTCTAGAAATGGCTGGTCATTCTGCAATGATTCTGTTTTAACTTTCAAAAAAAAATTGCCTTTTGACCTTAAAAATTCTTACCTGGTGTTTTTAAAACCAAAATTTTAGGGAAGGAATCTCGGGATTTGCTCTGAGGAATTTCAAGAGGTTCTAATGGCTCCTACACAATTTGGCCTTGAGGATAAGTGTAGTACAGAGTCAAAAGTTATTTTTGAGTTTTAAATAGTTCCTGGAAAAAAAGAAGGTTTTCTTACAGAAAGTGGTGGGCACGGATTAGTTAAAGGACAACAGAGTATATCCCAAAGCAAACGGTGTTCTTACCATAACACTTGACGTCATGGAAAAATAACTGCACTTTGAATGAGTTCAGAAAAACTGTTTCTTTTTATAAGCTAATTCAAGCAGCCAATCAAAACATGGAGTAGAGGTAATGTAAGTCTGCAATGCTGTCTAGATTATTTGTCCAAACTTTTGGTTATAATGTCATTTTAAAATTCCAACTATATAAACCTGATGAAAGTAAGTCTTCAACTTTAATTACAAATGTTGTGGCTACACAGTCGTTGATTTTAGGAAGAACATTTGTAACTGCAGCTATTATATGACATGATGGTCCTTTGACAAGATCCGCTTATTACACAGCTTATTGAAAATGTAAAAAAAGCTGCTGTTTCGGGATTGATTCCCATTTGACTACAATACAATGTTGCCTTTTTACTTAAAAATATTCTTACTTTCTGTTTTCAGAAAAGAGAATTTAGGGTAGGTAACTGGCCTATAATGATTCTAGGGGTTGATATAATTTTATCTACTCTTTTAAATTGCTTTGTGATTAAAAGTGATGTAGAGAATTAAATAATTGTAGTAGTCATAGAGGTAGTGTAAGTCTGCTTCATAGTAAGCAGTATCAGTGTCATAGGAAATGTAGAACATGAGTGAGCAAGAAGGGTAAGATATTACTAGTACAGGATTGTGAAAGTGATCTTGAACGTTTTCTTTCTGAAAGTTGCGGAAATACAAAATGACGGGATTTGCTTAGAAGAATTCCAAGAGTTATAAATGGCTCTTACACGATTTGGCCTTGTGGAAACGTGTGGTAGAGAGCGAGAAGTCATTTATTGTATGTAATATATTTTTCAAAACGATGGAGCTTTTCTTTCAGAAAGTGGCGGGCTGAAAATAATAACAGCACAACAGAGTGTAAGCTGTTCAGAGGACATCCTTCGACGTTATGGAAAGTAAGTTACTTTTGAGGAGTTCTGATTTCTGATTGGTTATGTTATGTGGGTTTTTTAAACACAATCATTTTGATTGTGTTTTTTTTTCCCCGCTGTTATATGATGAATACCTTCAAGTCACTGTTTTTAGTGAAATTTGATAAATTCTGAGAACAGCAAAAATAAACCATTTAACATGTATAATTAATTCTGTACTTTTTGTATTTATGATATACATTTAGAACTGTATAGTAGGCATGGAGAAGCTGAGGCTTCTGTAAGTGTCAAAGTTGTTGCATACAGTGCTCACATTCTACGTAGTCTTTCATATGATAGACTACATCTGCACAATGAGATACCTAAGCAAAGGAAACACAGGTGATGTGATTGTGGAATGAGCAAAAAAAATTGCACGTTTTTCAATTAAATTACCTATGTTTCTTAACATTACACATCGCATTGTGTAGATGAGGTTTAGGCCTGTTCTAGGAGACAGAGGAGGTCTGACATTTGTTCAAGAGTGCAGTGGACATGACTCACTTCGTTGGTAGGCCTGCACATGTATTATCTCCTCTGTACTCTTCAACAAGCCTAAATTTCATCTGCAACCCTGAGTAGGACTTACCTGAAACAAATCTCTGGATAGGCCACACCTTATCAGCATCTAGAAACAATCATTTAAAATGTTAAGAACAGATTTATGATGGCCGTGCGCCTCTTTTGCGCCGCTGTTCCGTCACTTTTGTGACGTAGCACCAGTGTAAAAGATGCACCATGTTGCAAGATAGGCTTCAGTTCATCTCCAGCAAGATACCGTCAGTTTAAAATGTATATAATTAAGACTGTGTAGGGGGCATGCAGAAGCTGAGGCTTCAGTAAGTGTCAAAGTTGTTGCATGCAGTGCTGCACTTCTGCGTACTCTTTCATATGCTGGACTACATCTGCACAATGAGATACCTAAGCAAAGGAAACACAAGTGATGTGATTGTGAAATGAGCAAAAGAAATTGCACGTATTTCAATTACATCACCTGTGTTTCCTAACATTACGAATCACATTGTGCAGATAAAGTTTAGGTCTGTCCAGGGAAACAGAGGAGGTTTGGCCTTTGTTCAAGAGTGCAGTGGACATGACTCACTTCATTGGTAGGCCTGCAAATGTATTATCTCCTCTGTACTCTTCAACAACTCTAAATTTCATCTGCAACCCTCAGTAGGCCTCACCTCAAACAAACCTCTGGATAGGCCACACCTTATCGTCATCCTGAACCAATCATTTAAAATGTTAGGGACAGTTTTATGATGGCTGTGCGCCTCTTTTGCGCTGCCGTTGCATCACTTTTGTGAGACAGTAGCAGTGCAAAAGATGCACCATGTTGCAAGATAGGCCTCACTTCATCTGCCTCAAGATACTGTTAGTTCAAAATGTATATTTTTAGAACTGTGTAAGTGGCCTGGAGAAGCAGAGGCTTCTGTAAGTGTCAAAGTTGTTGAAAAACTGTTTTTTCCTTCAATCTTTTCCCTTGTCTTTTCTAATTTTTAAATATATGTTTTAATATTTTTCAAATGTTTGTTCTGTCTTTCACAGATTGAAAGTATAAAAATAACAAGTGACTAAGTTAACGACAATTATAAGGTAAATGTTTTGTACTCTTTTCGTTACATTTCTATCACATTTAACTTCTATTAGTTCCACTGCTTCATTTCTTTAACCCTCACTTTCCTGCCTTTGCTACTTCCCTCATTCCTTTCTCTATTACTTAATTACTCTACTCCTTCCACTCTTTTTCTCAGTCCCTCTCTTCTCATAGTTCCTCACTCCTGTTCACTCACTCCGTCTCTATTACTCTCACTATCTCTGACTCATCACTCTTTCACTACTTGTTCATTATGCTTTCTCCCTGTAGTTCAAACACACTAAGGGGCATATTATCAACACAGGTGATCAAATTATCGCTGCTTTTATCGGCAGAAAACTGCCGCAAAAGTGGCTTTAGCTGCAGTTTTCTGCCGCAAAAGCGGCTTTAGCGGCAGATTACTGCCGATAAAAGCAGCGAAACTTTTATCGCCTATGTTGATAATATGCCCCTATGTTATTTACATTTCTTTGCTGTTTCAATCATTCCTTTTCTGTTACTTCTTCTTTTCTGCATTCTGTTTTTTCTCTCTGTTATTCCAATGTTTTAATCTTAATTTGATCATTCAGTCACATTCTCTAAGAAACTCTTGTTTGTTATTCTTCTACTCTCCTTTTTTCTTTCACTTCCTTATCTATTTTGTTTTTCACAATTATACCCTCTTCCATCTTTTCTTCGGTAAATAGATCTATTAAACAGTATCTTTGGTTTAGTCTCTATAGCTGTCTTTCTTTTAACATTACTCTCTGTTTCCTTCCCTTATACTTACTCTTCTTTTTTTAAAACAAAATTGTTTTGGTTCGCTCCCGGTTCGCGTACCGGCGAGCGAACCGGGACACGAACGTAAAAAATAGAGGTTGGCAGAGTGCTAAACATTCTACCAATTTTTTTATAAAGGGGAGGTAGTTCTGAAAAGAACTTTTTTTTAATTATTTTTGTTGTTTTATATTTTTTTATTATTTTTCTGAACATTTTTTTCCTTTTTTTGTATTTTTTGAACGGTTTTATATTTTTTTTGGTTTTTTTGGGGGGGGGGAACGAAAGCGATTCATTGTAAAGGGCTCAACAGGAGCAACAAAAAAAAAGAATTTATTGTCTGGGGCGTTTCGGACAATCATGATTGTCGATAGCTCTATTGATTAGATTGATGCTACTTTCTCTGTAGCAAATGAACTGATTACAATGCACGCACACTTGTTTCACTTCCCCGAACCTCATCTGTATATTTGGGACCATCTCCCTCGCCTCTGGTCCCGTCACTTCCTGTACAACTGATCTTCTGGCCACAGAAGGGGGATTATCTTGCTGGTCACGTAACTGCGCAGCACTGTAGTTGATAGGGTGCCACCTCTCCATATGGCGATGCATTGTGTAATTGCCGTAACTATATTTTTTATCTGTCCCTCTGGACAGATTATCTTTACATATAAGGCAAGTTACGTACCGGGCATTGACTTTTTTTTGGCCCCGGGGATATTTAAAAAATTGCCAAATATAATTTTCTTTGACATGAGACCTCCTGGGCTCCTCACGCAAAAACTGCCTCTCTTCCTGCTCTTCCTCTTCTTCCTCTTCTTCCTCTTCTTGCTGAATGATAACTTCAGCAGGTGGTCCTCTCTACCTTGGAGGTGGTGGAGGTGGTGGGGAAGCACCAGCTGAAGCTACTAATGAAGCCATTCCTCAGTGATCACAAAAGGTCTTCCTCTCACAAAGATGAAAGTCAGAGTGAGGAAAGAAGGAGGGGATTTCATCATTTGGGAAAAACAATAGTTCTAAACCAATGAAAAGTGTTACTTTTAGGTCACATGACCTAGTCTTACATCATTAGGAAACCAAAAGTGAAATGAACCAATGAAAAGTGTTATTAACAAGTCACATGACCTGTTGTGTTTACGTTACGCGCTTTGCGCCGCGTCCCGGATCGCTTCCGGGAAGCTGCGCTTCGAGCCTCGTTCGCGTACCGGTTCACTTCCGGGTACGCTAACGCGGCGCGTCATATGACGTTTCACGCGACAACGCGATACGTCACGCTGATGCGACGCGTCACGATGTTGTTTTCTAACGCGGCAGTTGCGGAAACGGAACGTTTACCGGTTCGCGGACCGGGTCGCGGCACCAAATTGAGCTAACGGGAAGCTAACCGGTTCGCGGACCGGGAGCGAAACAAAAAAAAAATAAAAATTGTATTAAAAACATATAAAATATATTTTTCGAATTAAAGAAGAATACATTTTAAAGCTTTTGATATTTGCTATTAAAAAACCATTGAAATTCACTGAAAAAACCATAGGTTATAGACCATATATAGTTAGGAATTAGCATTTACAAAACCTTATTTTACTCACACAAAACCATTGAAATTCCATATATAGTTAGTTTTACTAACTATATATCGCGCACCCGCAATCCACTGCTGATCATGTCACATATTACATCATTCATGACATGGTCAGTGACATCACTGATGACATCACTGATGACATCTCAAATGACATCACTGATGACATCTCAAATGACATCACTGATGACGTCTCATTTGACATCAATGGTCACATCACTGATGATATCATTCATGTGACAAAACAATGCATCTCCTCACATTTTTAATATAACCTCTGTTACACCCAGTGTTAAATACAGAATATAATTTTTTAAACCATTGACACACCAATACTAGTTACTACATACGCACTCACTGATTCCTACGTCTACACACACATTCACTCATTCACCCATACAATCATTCATACATACAATCACTCATCTTTACAACACTATCATATGCACTCATACACCTATACAGACACTCACACTCTGCCACTCATCCATGGAGTTACTCACACACCTAGTCAGTCCTGTAAAGAATCAATCACACTTCCATTTTCTAATCTATACAGTTAAACATAGAGTACCTTACATTTTCAAACATATACTAGCACATTCTTACTCTCTTATACAATCATTGATACAAGAACACATTGATCTGCACAGAGTCACACATCTCCCAGCCAGCCACACACACACTCAGTCTCCCATACAAATACTTGGACAAGCAATCAATAACCCATATAGTTACTCATATAGCTACTGATCAACACATGCAGCAGTTTACAGAACAACAGAACTAATGATGCATAAATTAAGACAGTTTAGTCACTAACCCATGCACTCAGTGAGACACATTTAATCACTCACTCATACAGTCAGTCACGCACCTACTAAATCTTTTATTTAGACACTTCTACATCTACTCATTCTTCAATATGTAAAACATATTTAAACTTTACAGAAACACACAGTCACTGGATGATGTCATCAGTGATGTCATCAGTGATGTCATTTAGGATGTCATCAGTGATGTCATCAGTGATGTCACTGACCATGTCATGAATGATGTAATATGTGACATGATCAGCAGTGGATTGCGGGTGCGCGATATATAGTTAGTACAACTAACTATATATGGAATTTCAATGGTTTTGTGTGAGTAAAATAAGGTTTTGTAAATGATAATTCCTAACTATATATGGTCTATAACCTATGGTTTTTTCAGTGAATATATATATATATGTCATATATATATATATATATATATTTATATAAATTCCAAAGTTCCCAGTAAAAGGATTTAATGCGCACTCGGAAGGAGGGTAGAAAACACCAAGTTTTATTTTTTGTAGTCGCTACACGTTTCGAGACCCACCGGTCTCTTGATCACACGATACTCTTTGTCTACCGCTACATGCATGAATAAAGTTTCCAAGTGATTGAGTAAGTAAACATAAAAGGGGCATTTGCAACCATCTGATGTTAACTGAAAACGTGGTGGCCATCTTGTAGTGGAGTATTCAAAGCGCAAAGCTTGTTTTAACAGTCATGGTCATGAACCTGTTTCATATTTACATGATTGCATACTTGTGCAAGTCTTCTTTCCATCATGTTTAAATGCTATATACACAAAAGTGCCTAAATCAACAAGTGTTCATATTTTATACATATAGGCAATTATATACATTAATAATAAGAAAAATAATTGTGTATGTTATTTTGACCACATGAAATCCCTGTGACTTACGGGAATATGGCAAGTGCCTAAACGCCTGCGCTTTTGCTCCACCATCATAACTTTTGAAATAATCATATTTTCTGTATTCGGACTAGTTCTAGAATACGTTTTTTTGGCGATACAGGTGGTACTGCCAATGTACCACTTGTTACAGGTACACACAATGGTGTAGACCACAAAAGTGGAACTGCACGTCAAAAATTGGGTAATGGTTTTGGTGATCCCATTGTAACAAACCTGTTTGTGACTCTTGCTGTGGGCGCAGGCTTTACAGTGTCCACATTAAAAAAAAAAACCTTTGAGGCCCTGTATGTTGGATGGGGTGTGTGGTGTGATGTCATTATGTACCAGCATATCTCTGATGTTGCTGCTCTGCCGGTAAGTGATGCTGGGTCTTTCCGGGAGACTGTTACCAGTAACATTATCTGACCTCAGTACCTCCCAGAGTTTGACAATGTTTTACTTAATATCCTGACGTCTGAACAGAAAGTGAGGACCAGTCTGGTGGTGTCATTCTCTTCGTCAGTGTTAATGAGCTTAT
This sequence comes from Lissotriton helveticus, assembly GCF_964261635.1. NCBI lineage: Eukaryota > Metazoa > Chordata > Amphibia > Caudata > Salamandridae > Lissotriton > Lissotriton helveticus. The sequence continues at coordinate 604,518,459 of NC_136063.1, forward strand.
CAGCCAGGGTCTGTGGTCTCTCTACCTTATTCGCTCTTTCAAGGGCTTTTTTCAACACCCAGTTAGGGTAGCCTCTTTCCCTGAACCTCTCCAGGATCACCTCACTCTCCACAACATATGCCTGATTGGTGTTGCAGTGATGTTTTGCCCTCAGCAATTCCACTTATGGAATTGACCATTTAAGATTGTCCGGGTGACTGCTGAGGGCATCTAAAATACTGTTCCCAGCAGACGCTTTGCGGTGTAAAGTGGTATGTACCTTGTTGTTCTTGATTTCTAACTTATCATCAAGGTATTCAATTTCTGTCCTGCTCATGGTACCACTGAGGACTATGTTGCGATCATTGTTATTCAACTTGCTAATGAAACTGTGTGCTTCATCAGTAGACCCTTTCCATACAATGAATAGATCGTCGATGTAGCAAAGCCACATCGACAAATTCTTGAACTCCTGATGAACAATGGGATCAGACCGCATGTTTTCCTCCCAATTTACCATGAAGAGATTGGCGGAACTGGGAGAAAATGACCCCATGGCAGAATCATTGACCTGACGGTAAAGGTTGCCATTAAACAGAAAAATGTTGTTGTCCGAACAGTATTCCATCATGTTAAGTAACATAGATGTATGGCTTGGCAGTTTGCGCTGGACTGTTCCCATGAGGCACAGGATCAAGACTGACTTGCATACAGCTGTACCTGAACTGGGGTGGCAAAGTGAGCTAAAGAGTGATGATGGATTCAACCAAGATCTGTGACTGGGGGTGAGTGACTGAAAAGTTTCAGTGCTCCGGCCATCATCTCCTTGTGTTTGCCATATTCCAATATCCACATTGAGTTATTCAAAAGTATTCATCTGCTCAACTCAAACTCAGACTTCCTTTTTATTACATTACACAGCCTGGTAAGGAACATGCACTGGGTCCCTGTCCCCGTCTGATCACTGAACCATGGTGCTTAGACCAGGCTCAAGGGAGCCTGTGTGCCCCGGTGCTTCCTGCTGCCGGCTGGGACAGGAAGAAGGAAGAGAACGAGGACGGAGGAGAGGCAGCAACCGGCCATTTCAGGTAAGTCTGTTTTTTTTCATTCAGCCACCCCCCCCTGCCTCCACCACCCCACAACCCTGCCTGGTAGAAGCCTCTACTGTTTTTTTATGTGGCAAGATGGTTAATCTGTCAGTGGCATGTACCTGACAAGACAGTCAGCTTAAGAAATAGATATATGTTGCACAGGTTTCTTGAACAGGACAGCACAGTAGCGGTCCAATGTAGCTTCAGGAAGGTTTTTTCCTCGCCGACTTATCGCAAATGATGTGAAGAAAGACCAAGCATTCCACACGTTGGTAATATTATCAGTTCTTCTTGAAAGGAGCAAAAGTATATCACAATAGGAGCAACATGGTGGGAAGCCTCCAGTAACAAAAGTCAACTCCACTTCAGTGGCAGCTCGCATTGGGCGTGTTGCGGGCGGTGGGCAGGGGTGGGGACGGATCGGAGGAAAGTAATTATTACGTTCCGCCGTTCTGTTGTATGTCTGAGTTTACTACCCCCATCACCCTGCCTGCCCCACCCCACCTCACCGCCTGCAGCATGCCCTGTGCGAGCCACCACTGCTATCTTTCCTCCCCCATTGTGTTCCACATTCCGTCCTTACCTTCAAAACAATACAACTTGCTGTAAGCAAATTCGATCACTACAGCTTCCTACACCGAGAGTAGAACAAATCCAAGTCACCACAATATGTACAATCATGACTGGAGCTAAAATGAATGACATTTGCGCCAGCAGACCAGTGAAAAGACAACATTTGTGCTGAAATAACAAGGCAAATGTCAATTCAGAACTGCTTCAAAATTGACCGTCACGAGAGAACAGTTACCTGGTGTTTCTTGCAGGTATTTAACGAATTTTCACAATAACTTACGAAATATGTTGGAAAATAGAGACTTGCTGCACACGCTGTTCTATTTTTAATATATCCGTGATATACTGTATTGGTGCAAATGTGACTTGTCTGCTTCGTTTCCACAGGTCTCTCCATAGATTAAAGTCACATCTATTAATATTCGAAAATATTTCCTGTCATTAACATAAAAAAACATTAAAAAAAACATAATTCCGAATGATGTATTTGATTTCTCTTATGCACGTACAGTCTTATATTAAAGCAGTCACCTCTTAACACAGTCTACAGAAACGTTACAGTCTAACGCTATGCAGGATTCAAAGAAGGCATACTTTTGTGTTTTAATGTGTGCACGAAAAAAACAAAAAATGTACGGCACTTACATACCTTCGGAAACATCGTTCATTTTACTAGAAAATAAACTCAGCTCTCCATACATAAAACAAAACCTGCATTATTTGTGGCACCTCATTGTAATATATTTGGAAATGAAAACATCATCCATTATTTCTGTTTGGTTGACCTACTTTTGGAGACACAGTGAATCCAGCCGAGACTGTGCTGCCAAAAAGGGTGATAAATATTTAAGTCTTTCGTGGTCACGGAGGTATTTTAGTAGCAATTTACAGAGAGAGACACGCACAACGTGCATTTTAGACGTTTAATGAATTATTACAGGCTCCTCTTCTCAAAATATCAAAAGCGTGCACGTGATTAGTAAAGAAGCAACTAACCTCTAAAGGTGGCAGCTTTATTACAGAATTTGCTTCTTATAAGAAGCACTGGGCTCTCAGGCAAAATAAACAAAAAAAACATCGTAGAGGTGTATGATGTCCTTGAGCCTTAACAGTTTTAAAAACTTTCAAATACATTATTAAAGAGATATAGTAGGGCTCAGAAATGCGGGTCTAGTAATATCAACCTTTGTACTTGAAATGTAACCTGAGTTATTATGGACAGATGGTACGTGGCACTCTGTATGCAATGTGCATATTAAGCACGTCACTTCAGCTGAAATTCGTTGTGCATGTGTACAATGTCCTAAATTGAGTTATGGGCTTTGAAACAGAATGTCTACTGTTATTTCAGCAATCGTTGTTTTCGATATTTATAATTCATTATAATGATTCTATACTAATTTCCGTAATACACAAGTGTTTAAACTGGGGGGTCTCTGATTGGCCGAGGTAGGTGCCTTTGTCCAAGTAGGGACCCTTGTTTTGATCAGGGTAAGGGAGATTCATTATTTCGATAACCCCTGCTCACCCCCTTGGGAGCTTGGCACGAGCAGACAGGCTTATCCCAAAGGCAATGTTTCAAGTTTCAAGTTTTTATTAATTTAGCACAGTTACTTAAAACCATTGCTATACAAAGTCTACTTCAGCACGAGTATAAAATTTAGCTTTTAGCACCTTTATCAAATAAAAACAAGGCTAAAGAACAATTTTCAAGGCTTAGAGACCAATATGCTTATTGAGGAGCAGCATTATAGTTGCCTATGTGAGCGTTTTGCTTTGCTTGGCCGGATAAAATAGATTAGACAGAGAGTACTGGGCCAAAGGACGGAAAAAGTCTGTAATGAGTCTTTGAGGGGGAGGGGGAGGAAGCATGGCAACCAAGGGAGGTAATAGAAGATTGTCCAAAAGTCTCACAAATTTTCCAAACCTAGCGAGGACTTGAATGTCAGTAGATGTAAAACACAAGGCCGAGGCCTCCCAGCACGTCCTGGCGCCCCATTTTAAGAACAAGGGTTTCAAAACGGACCTTCTGGGGGCTGCTAGTGCCGGGCAGCAGCACAGGAGATGCAGCCATGATTCGGAGTGGTATTTACACAGCCTGCAAGACCCCCCTCGCTTGTTGGGGCCCATTTGTTGAAGGCCGTCGAGCGCAGGCCTAGAAGTCGCATAAACATTATGTTCTTCCGAGCCACTTTACTTAAGTTTTCCTGGCAGTATGCTTGTGGATGCCCAAGAAGATACGAAGAGTTCAAGGGGAGCAGAATGGTTGATGTCTTTAGAGCCTGCAGATCCATGGACTGAGAAATAAGTTTGACTTGCTTATTGATGGTGCTTTTCCAGGCCGAGTATGGGATAGTGACCGAGCGAAGAGATGACTCGTCAATCTCTAACACTCTTATGACCTTTATAATCTGGGTATTCCAGGGATTTCCAGGGCTAGACAGGATTCCTTTTAGCTGAAATTTAAGAGTGTTATCACCTGCTTCTAGGGTCCTAATAAAATATTTCAGGATGTCGGCCTCACAGTGAAGAGATTGTCTTTGTAGGCCCAGCTCCAATCTAAGTCATGCCCGCTGAATAAAACTTGGCAGATGGAAAAAAAATTTGTAGGTGGAGATTTGGGCAAGCTCAAGACTGGAGGAGCATGCTCCAGGAAAGGCCTGGTGTCCGTAAGTTAATGCAGGAAGTAAAGTAGCTTTAGCCACCTTCAGGATGGCTTCTGCAGGGGGGCTGCTCAGAGTTTGGTTCAGCCGGGTCAGGGAGTATGTGATTGCGCCTGCTCTCTTTTGCAAAGCGGCTAGGTGAGCTGTAGGCCTGGACGTCTCGTTGAACCAGACTCTCAAGTAATTATATTTTACTGTTGTGTTAATCCTGGCGGGCCCGATGTTCCATGCCAGCCTTTTCTTGTTCTTACATCTGCCAAATACCAGTACCTTTGTCTTTGCCTGGTTGATTTTCAGGGCATTGGCGGAGTTGTATGTATGAAGCATACTTAATGCCCGTTGGAGACCCGATTTTGCTTGGTCCATTATTAAAATATCGACTGCATATTGTAATATGTGAAGAGGCTTTTTAGCGGGTCCCAGTTTTGGCGGGAGAAGATTACTATTCTCCAAGAATGTACCGAGGTCGGCTGTGTAGAGATTGAACAACAGCGGGGCAAGAACACAGCCTTGCTTTAGCCCATCTTCGACAGCAATTCTTGAAGAAAGTGCCTTTGGGCTGCTTTTAATTCGCACCCACGTGTTCTTATGCAGGGAAATTAGTGCACCTTTTAGGTCATGCGGAATCCCCCATTTGTTCAGCTTCCTCCACAAGATGTTCCGGGACACTTTATCAAAAGCCGCGCTGTAGTCTATAAAGCAGCAATATAATGGAAGTTGTTTTTTTTTGTGCTGCTTTTTGACTCAGAGCGGCTAGAGTAATGATGTTGTCTATTGTGGAGGCCGATGCCCGGAACCCAGTTTGGTAGTATGGTATTATGTTATTTTCTTCAACCCATTTTTCAAGCAACCGAAGAAGACATCGAGCGTATGCCTTTGCCTCCAGGTCTAATAGGGCAATGAGGCGGTAGTTAGCCGGTGACGCAGGGTCACCTTTCTTGAATATGGGGCATAGAGTCGAACCTAACCAAGAGTCTGGGAGCTGGCCTATCGCGAAAACGTTGTTAAATAGGGGAGTCAGAAGGTCTGCCCACTCTTCCGGGGCGCATTTAAATAACCCGTCTGGGAGACCGTTGGGCCCTGGAGCTCCGTCTTTTTTCATGGCTCGCAGATACTTGGTGACCTCGGCTGCAGTGGTCAGTTCGAAAGTTTCTATTTGAATGGAAGCAGCACGATCTCTTAGTTCTATCACCGCAGGGTCGCCAGGGTCACTGCGATAAAGATCAGACACATGCAGGGCTCAGGCTTCTTCACAGACTGCATATCCTCTCGTCTTGTTGATGGAGCGGAGTTTGTTCATATAATTCCAAAACTGGGACTGCCTTTTGCTCTTGAGAAGGTCGAAAATTTTTACCCACTCAGACTGTTCTTTGAGTCTCTTGGTCTCCCATAGGGGTTTCTTGTAGGTCGTCCGCAGCAATGCCACCTTTTTGGCGGTGTGCACGGTTCCAATCAGTTTGTGCTGGCGGACGGCCTTCCTGAGGTTCATTCTTTGGGAGGCTAACAATGGGTCATGGGTTTGCTTCGGATGTGGCCCGAATGTTCTATGATGGACCACGGGCCCTGCCAGGAGATCCTGTAGCTTAGCAATGGAGTTATCCCACCGGTGGTGTGATTCTGTCGGGGCACTATGTCTGAAGTTAAGCATTTCGCCCTTGAGCCAGGTTCCCACCTTGGCGGATCCCCGTGAGTCCCATTTGATTCTTCTAAACATAGTGTGCAATTCAGCTCGTGTTGAATGCCCCACATCTGTCGTTTCGAGGGCGACTTGCACTTGCAGGTCCAGTGTGGCCACTATGGGGTTATGGTCACTCTCCAAACGATAGGGAATTTCCATCCTGGCCAGACGATTACCCAGAAGCGGGGAAAGAAAGATGTAATCAATGGTTGAGATTCTCCTGAATGTTGGCAAGAAATGAGCGTCCGGGTGCAGTTCCAGCGAGATTTGCTGAGCCAAGCGGAAGTTATGGGTTGGTAAAAAAGTGATCATCACTTCTTGCTCTTTATTTTTCCTTGCTAAGAGGCCGTTGGATGCGAGGTCTTTGATGTTGAAGTCTCCTAGTAGCAGTACCTCCGTGGATGCAAATTCCACTAGAAGGTCTTCCAGTTGTTTTATCATCAGATCTGTTGCAGTAGATTTTGCGGTTTTTGCTGTATTATGATAAATGTTGATTAGGAGGATAGAGCGTGCCCTGCCTGAAAAAGACAGACCGGTAATCAGAACCGTCTGCCCTGCCGTCAGGTTCCAAGTGACAGGTGTGGCCGTTAACTTGCACCTGTGAGTGATGAAAATGGAGAGGCCCCCTGAGGGTCTTCTGTAAGAATTGACCTTAGCAGCCGGTTGAAAAAGTTCATGATAGCCAAGCAGAGGCGATGGGGATAGAGACCAGGTCTCCAGAAAACAAATTATGTTGCTTTTGTTCAGGAATTCAACGGCTAATTTTAAAGCAAGGGTTGACTTTAGCCCGCTCGTGTTCCAAGATGTGATAGTTAGTTTGGAATCGGGCCAGTTGGTGTTCTTGTAAGGAGGATCGCTGTTGCTGGGCAAAGTTGATTGACGACTCTGGGACTAAGTCTCCGTAGCGCATGTCGTTGACATGGGGGACAGGGCAGTTAAATTTGCAGCTTATCAGACGTTGATTTTTATAGCATGCAATGTTTAGGAGATTGTCAGCTTTCGACGCTTCTGGAAGCCAGGCATGGGTTGCGCCCGGGACCTTCAGTACGCTGGTGAGCTGTTTCGCAGGGGCCTGTGGGAGAAGGACGTGGGGGTATTTTTGTTGGGTGGGAACCCACATTTCAATGCCCCAGTTTTCAAATTGGTTGGCTTCCTTAAAAATTGCATTCCTAATGGATTCCTGGGACCACATTTTTAAGGTTGCCTCTGAGCCCCCTCTCCCTGGTATTGTGGAGAACTTGACTGATGTAAGGTCTGAGGAGGTGATCCCGGCCAGTGCTGGAATGCAGTTGAATAGGCGGAGGAGATTGCGTCTGTTAAGAGTATCATGTGGGCCCTTATGCTCGTAGTGTGGATAAAATACTAGTTCTGCTCTCTTTTCCAGTCTCTGGTGATCCTGACTCCTGGCTGTTCCAGGTAAAGGAGCTGTCGCCATCAGGAGTTGGAAGCGTGCTTCAGGTGGGTAAATAGACCCCCCGATTGTCTTGTCATTCCCGAAACTTGTGGCACTTGAGGCAAAAAGTAACTCTGCGGCAGTGGATGCAAGTCCCAACAGGCTTTGGTTAGGTCTTCTAATTGATGGGGCGCACTGCAGTCTGTGGCAATGCCCACTATTGGGCTGTGAAGATCCGTGTTTGTGATTTCTGCCATTCCCTGGGGTTGAGGTGGACTATTCCGGTCTTCCATAATTGCTTCAGTGATCTGTACAGGGTTATTCTGGTTCCCAGCGCTGTGGTCTTTGGTACTTATTCCTGTAGATTTGTTTGGCAGTAATACATTTACTGTGGTTGAGGTGTGTGCCTCTGAGGCTCTTGTGATCCCGGAACTGCCCAGGGTTGGTGACCCGGGCTGTTCGCTGATGACCATTGAGCCAGCGGGGGACTTACTTTTCTCGATGTTTTTTTATTTTGGGTTTTACAGGTGGGTTGAAAATGGGGAAGTAGGGGAGACACCTTGATTTATTAACTGGTAGACTGAGTGCCGCTAACCCTTCAAGCCCCGATCTTCTTTTCAATAAGCGTTGTTTTTTAGATTGTTTTTTACGTTTTTTCCTTTCCCACCTTGACAGTGAGGTTTTTGTTGGAGGCTTAGAAACGCTGTGAGTCAGGCCCGTATGGGTGCTGTCGGAGCGATCGGATCGCGTGGTTGATACTTGCATCGATGTGGTTTCGGTGAGTACCAAGCCCGCCTGGAGCGGGCCGGGGCTGGTTCCTAATGAAAGGCTGGCCGAACTTTTAATAGCTTTGTCGGCACGAGGGAGTGTGTTTTTTTCACAGGGCATGGGCCGGCTAGTGAGGCGGAGCGTAAAGGGTCTTCGAGGATAGATGGAGTTTGAAACTCTTGCATGGCCATAGGCTGAGATGTTCCTTGTCTGCTGCTGTGGCACTCAACGCTGTTCAAGATTGCGCCCATGATTTCGGGGAGGGATGAGAGTTTGTTGATTTTTGGGCTACAGGGACAAGAATTCCGATTGCCCATTGTCCCAGCCAGGCCTTCGAGGGTACATATCCTGGAGCCCAGATCCGACAGTGTTGATGCCAGAGTCTGCATTAGATCGATCTGCCATAGCGTGGCCTTGGCAATCGCGTCTTGTTTGGCATGGAGGGATGTCAGTGAGACCGAATAGAGTTTATGGGGTCCGACAGAGTGAACATGGATGATTCCTAGTCCTCTGGAGGGTTTCTGGAGAAGTTTGAGGAAGGACTTAAGCCTGGTGAGTGGGCGAGTGATTCCTCAATTCGACTTTCTAGGGAGGCCAGGAATCAGTGGGATAGTTTGTGAGATAATGAGAGGCCTTCATTTTTTGGGCTCTTGTTTGAAGGTAGGGGGATGTTCCGGCTAGTTGAAGGGCCCCTGAGCATGCACTTGGACTGGGTTGTAATTGAGCCTTCGATGTTAAGTCTGCAATATAACAGTTGTCAGTGTATTCAGATGGTGAAAACAGAACACTGCCATGGACTTGGGCTTGGACTTCTAGCTTAGTCGCGTTGTTTAAAGTTGTGATGTTTGTGGAGTCTGAGCTGAGGGCTGGTAAGGATGGATTTCCTGGAGCTGCAGAGAAGGCGCTCATTGAGAGAAGAGAGCTGTCATGGGTCGTGACGGCAACCTCCTGGGAGAGGATGAGCAGCTGACGTGTCTTGTTTAATGACTCATGGAGTGTCTCATGTGTGATGGAAGATTCGGGTGAGGGTAGAGAGGGTTTATCCGGGGTTTATTTTTTAACGTAGGCAAGCCCGGGGGAGCGGTGGTTATCAGTCTGGACGTCAGCTTTTAAGTCTGTATCCTGCTGAGATGATTGGGTAGAGGCGAAGCCCTTTTGGACAGGGGTTTTAATAAAAAAGTCGCTAATCCGAGGTTGCGATTGCGCTTGCGAAGATAGGCCGCCTGTGTTTGACATCTCGTCTTTGGGTGGTGGCGACTCCTGCTGGACCCCTCCGGGGGAGGCGGAGCGGAGGGTAGTACCCTTCCTCTGTGGGAGTCTTCTAAGTTGCTTGGGGTTTTCCATGGCGGACCCCTGAGGTGTTAATCGCCGGTTTAACAGGGGGAGGGGCTGCACTCCTCCTAACCTGTCAGGAGTGGTAAGTGCACAGAGATTTAGGAAGAGAGCCAGAGAACAGGGACCAGGGCAGGGCTTCTCACCTGTTAACTGGTGGCCCCCCTCGACCCCCTCGGGATTGGCGACTTGGTAGCTGCTTGGTGGCGGCTTGGTGACGGTGTGGCGACTCCCCTTAACGCCGGGTCTTGCCTTTCCGGATCGTCCTGCGGGTTTGTCCAGTGGGCGTTAGGCTTGGAGCTTTGCTATGCTCCCTTTGGGCTACTGGAGGGCGGAAAACGGGTAGCAGAATGAGTGATGGAGTGCCGGGGAGGGGTTGGGCGGCAGCGTGATGGCGGGTGATGGAAGGTAGTAGAAGGGTGGACTGGTGAGTGGCTCACCTCATCTCACCTCAGCTCAGCTCACCTCAGCTCACCTCAGCTGCCGAAGCCCACACGCACCAAGCACCACGCACCTGCCGCGGCTCACAGCAGCTCTCTGCTCTCTGTTCTCAATGTGCGGGGAATACCACTCCTCCTCCGCCTTGTGCCTGCCTTGCGCCTTCAATGTTCCATCAAGTGCAACTCACCTCAAAGTTCTCTATGATCTTTTGTGATCTTGTATGATCTTTGTGATCCCGTGTTCCAGTGGGCAGCTCTGCGCTGTACTTTACTCTGCAGATGGGGCCGAAACCAAGCTGGGGCCGGGGCCGGGACCTGGGGCTGGGCTGTGCTGTGGGAGGAATAGTCCGCTTCTGCCTTCTGCCCGCCCTTTCTCTCGGCGTTCGCGACTCGCTTGGCAGGGGGAGGCGCAGGCTCCCCCCGAGCCGTTTGCTCCGTGATCCCTCGGTGGCGGTGGCACCTTGGCTTAGCTGCTCTGGGTGAAGCCCAGCGGGGGGGTAGCAGACTGGGAGCTGGGAGCTGAGAGTCGGATGCCGATGCCGGTGAACCGAGACAAGAGCAGCCGGCGTCTCCCTCGCGGCCTCCTCGCACACTCGCTGACAATAAGTCCAGCAGGGGGAATTGGGAGCACACAAAGTCAGCAGATCCCAAGCCTCAATATGTATGTAACAGCACTCACCCTCAGTCAAAATGTCGCCAAAAATGTTCCCGCGGCTCCTGCCGCTACAGGGTGACTCACTGCGGCTCCCGCCGCGACCGGGCCTTTCCTGAATTTTATTCGCGGATAAAATGCTTTTTGTTTGGAGCGGCTGTAAACCATGCCGCTCAAACATGGTGCCGCTGCTGTAAGGACCTCGATGCCCTTCCTTTCCTTCCCTGCCCTGCCCTATCCTACTCCACAGGTAGCAGGGGAGCACGAGACCAGGAGAGCAGGGGATGGGGGAAAGACACCAGCCAAGAGGACGCTTCACCTGAGCTGCAGAGGGGGAGAAGCAAGGGGAGAAGCGAGGTGATTGAAGCTGGTCAAGAACCTCCCAGTGTGTCCTCTCGCTCGCTCACGTCAGTCCGCAGCACAGCACAGCACTCCGGAATCTACTGCTTCTGTTTTCCGTCAGTCCGCAGCACACCACCATCAATAGCAGGTGTTCTCCTTCTGCCCGAAAATAAAACCACTGTGTAAAGTATTTGTACTCCAAACACACAGTAATACAGTGATAACACCAAAAATGGACACCACACTAGTTTAGAAAAATGAAGTATCTTTATCTAAACTAAACAAGACCGAAACAACAAAAATAGCACTTAAAAACAGTTTTTTCCAAACGAAAACTAGTAGAAAACAAAGAGCTCCACCTGGGACTATTATGACAATTATGACAGCAATAAATCCAAAGTATGGCTCCAACCACAAGGTGCGTGGCATTGGGCATGGAGTTACTTGGACCCCAAACAAACAGTACCTTTGGAAACAAAGTCTATGATGATGCACAGCGTCTTGGAGGTAAGGTTTTGGTGACAAGGTGGAGGCAGCCCCGGCCGCTGCAGGTAAGAGTGGTGGGGCAGTGGGGCCAGGTGAGGGGAGGTTTTGAGAGACGACCACGAGCAAAAATTAAATAAATAATTAATTTTCCCTCGTGGTCGTCTCTCGAAATCGACCCTCACCTGGCTCACCGCTCTTACTTGCAGCAGCCGCAGCTGGGTCAAGTGGGAGGCGAGGCATCATGTCCACAAGGACGCGATGTGTCGAATCCAGAACAGTGGAAGTTGTCTGTGTCGGCAGTGAGGTTCCAGTTAGGCGATACGATGTGAAGTTAGCTAGTTTATGGAGTCATCCTCAGCAGTTTTCAGTGCCACAACAACAGGATACAGGTGCTGGTGGTGATAGCGTTGGTGCAAGGGCTGGCGTCGGGAAGGCCGATAAATGTAAGCATTGAAGGTCATTGGATTTGTGGTGAAGGCCGGGCAGTACGTCATGCACTTCACGAGCGGTGCCCGGGTCTCGGTGCAGGATGCACCGTCACAGCAGCATTGTTAACGGCATTGGAGATTGCTTTTCTTGCTTCTCTTATGTTTCTTCCAGCTCCCAACAGCATGAACAACTTCCAGAGGCCCAAAACTGGAACAGGCAGATCCTGGCAGGTCAAAACTGTCATCAATAGAGTACAGGGGAGCTGGGGTGAAGCATTTGTGTCCTTGAGACTTAAACAGGTTGCCAGCACACACAGGCCCTTGGAGATTCTTCGTCAAGCAGGTTACCCAGCAAAGTTCCGGTCTTTGTCGTTTCCTTGGTGGAAAAAGCAACTGCAGACCAACCCCACACAGCACACAGTAAAAGGGGCAGTACTCCTCCTCACAGCTCTCGAGGTCTTCTCCTTGGCAAAGGTTCCTCTTGAGTCCAGAAGTGATCTCAAGTTCTGGGGTTTAAGACTCACTACTTATACCCAATTTTGTCTTTGTTCTTCTTTGTGCAAGGGTTTCTGAGCCTAGTTCAAACCATTCTGTCCCCTCTGGTAACAGTGTTTACATGTAATATACAAATTATAGTATGGGCATGATAATTATTTTATTCCAAGATGGTCATGTGGAGCCAAAAGGAAATGTTTGGCCTGCTCTATTGCATTAGAAGATTACTGGCATGATTCACTCACTGCCAAAGGGCAATGCCCTTAGGTCTGTTACCTTTCAGCAGAAGTCTACAAGGCATACATCAACTTATTTTCACTACAACTACTAAGGGTGTATTCAGAAGCACAATAAACAGATCTGGTGAAATCTTTATTGTTTTAGCTCTTCTCCATGCAATTGTAAAAACACCAAAAGTACATTATTAATTGACAGTAAAATTGCACAGTAGATACTAGCCCATACCGTGAAGAGGTTTGTGTAAACCGTTTGATAAAGTGCTGAGTTTCATGCAAAGCTGGGAGCTCCGGTATGCTCATGTGTCCATGGCAGACTTAGGACATAACGACTCAACTTCAGAAAAAAAAAACATTCATATCTAATTGCACTCACATTAAAACTACCTAAAGTAGGCAATTAACATTCAGGTCCAATGTGCCTGCTGACACAGTCATGATTTGCAGGCTCGGGTATTTTGAGCTATTGGTGTGTGAAACAGATCACTTCCCAACCTCCATGGGAGAAGCAATATTGATAAGACTACTAAAACCTTCCAAACAAGCAGATAACTAAGAATCATACAGACCCTCGTCACTAATTAACTCCAATGTATAAATCCTGGCCAAGGTTATAGCTAAAAGAATCCTACCCATGCTACCAGAATTGATTTTTGCAGACAAGCCTGGGTTTGTACTTGGGAGATCCACCACCCATAGTCTATGCACACTATTCACCATACTGTATCAAATCGACCCAGAAATGAGTGTCGCTGTACACTTTCTAGATGCCAAAAAACCCTTTGACTCGCTTAAATGGCAAATCCTATGGTAGTACTTGGCTGCCCAGACATGCCTAAACCATTTTGGGCTTTAATCAAACTCCTCTATGCGTCATCAATGGCCAAATCTTACTTAACTGGCAGGAATCAGAAGCTATTCTAATAGCCCGTGGAATAAGGCAGGGATGTCTATTATCCCCATATTTGTTGTGGTTACCTTTCAGCACCTAGCCACTACAATAAAACAGCATTAGTCATAGTCATAGGATTTTTATGAGCGCACGTCACCAGGAGGGGTCTCAAATCACTGTAGCAAATTCTGATGAGGACAAAGATAGACAGGTGATAGAAGGAGGAAGGGAGGTCAGAATAGCCAAGTATTAAGCCTTTTTTGGAACTGTTCATGATCATAAATTATGCAAAGCTGCAATAGGAGTTCAGTCAAAAAATGGGGGGGCTAGATAAGTGAATGTTCTATAGCCATACCAGCTGGTGCGCACCCTAAGTGGAGTGAGAAGGTGTTTTGTTCCAGACCTAAGATTCCTGTGAGGAAGATACCAGTTAAGTTTCTTGGCTAAGTAACTAGGCCCATTTCCATAATAGGTCTTGTGTACCAGACAACTGATCTTGAAATGGATCAGTTTCCTAATTGGGAGCCAATGGAGAGCTTTTAAACTGGGCACAGACGTGGACCAAGGTGGAAAGATTAGTACCAGTCTGGCGGCAGTGTTCTGCAAGGCTTGGAGTCTGGTGGCGAGCTCTTTGTTGATTGAGGCAATCAGAGCATTTCCATAGTCAAGATGACTGATGATTAAACCCTGGACAAGCGGTTTTCTTGACGCTACTGGAATCCATTGAAAGCTCTTACATAGGCTCCATATTAAGCCATAGCAGGTAGTCATTATTTGGTTTACATGGTCGTTAATGGATAGATTGTTGTCGATTTTAACTCCAAGGTTATGTACGTAGGTTTAGGAGGTGGACAGGGGCCAAGACCTTGGGGCCACCAGTCGTTGAACCTGAGTTCATGTGCCTTTCCAAATAGGATGATGTCAGCCTTATTGGCATTAAGCTGAAGATAGTTGGCTTGCATCCAGGAGTTGATATGAGCCATACAGTTTTTAAATTTGATTCTGGTATCTGTAGGATTGGGACTGAGAGTGATTAACAACTGGGTGTCATCCGCGTATGACAATTCGTCAAACCCATAAGATCTGATCACCTTGGATAGTGGTGCTACGTAGAGATTGAAAAGCATGGGACTACGTATTGATCCTTGGGGACTCCCTTGTCTACCAATTGACTACGAGAGACTAGGGTGCCTAGCTGTACAATGGTAGTCTGGTCTTTTAGGTAGCTTCTAAGCTAGCTTAGGGATGTTCCTCTGACGTATATCTCCCACAGTCGTTTTTCTAATATACCGTGGGAAATGGTGTCAAAGGCAGCTGACAAGTCTAATAGGACAAGCATTGCTGACTGTCCAATGTCCTGGGCAAGTCTTATGTTGTCGACTACCTCCACCGGAGAGGTTTCTGTGCTGTAGCCAGCCCTAAAACCTGACTGAGAGGGGTCCAACAGTTTGTGTCTTTCTAAAGAGGTCGTTAGCCGTTTGTTGTTAGGAGACTCATGTATCTTTCCAAAATGGGGAGTAGAGAAATAGGCTGATAATTGCTAGGCTTTTTGGGATCAGCCGATATTTTTTTTCAGAATTGGCCTGACCCTCGCTGCTTTCCATTTGCTTGAGTTAAGGACATATTAAAAATAAGAAGCACTGGGGCCAGCGTTGGATGAATGTGGGGTGAGATAGGGTTAACAGGTGAACCTGATTTGTTCTTGAGGAGGGCAGTACCAACTTCTTCTTGAGTAAATTCAACAAACTCTTCTAAAAGTGCTGTGGCAGGTGTGTGGGTGCCTTCATGCTTGGAATATTGCTGTACGACATTATGATTGAGGAAGGTGTTATGAATACTATCAACCTTTCGTCAAAGAAGGTGGACAGTGTGTCTACCCAGTTTTGTGAGGAGGGACTATCAGACTGGCAGGAAGAGCGATTAGTGAATTCTTAAAAAAATTTGTGAAGTTCCTAACGTGAATTAGCGGACTTGTCGATTATACTGATAATATTTGTTTTGTGGGCTGATTTGATATTTTCTAAGTAGCGTCTATGAATACGTTTATGAGCCTGTCTATCCTCCATGCTTTTTGTTGCTCTCCATTTATGTTCACCTTTCCTGCTAGCTAGCTTGTCAGATTTTAGGGTTTCAGTGAACCAAGGTGATACTTTAAACTTATGTTTGACCCTTGACAGAGATGTTTGAGATGCACTGTTTATTTCACGGTTCAGACCTTTCAGCTTTTTAGCGTTTGTGGTTAACAACGATATCTGCGGGTCATGCGCCCATGTTTTAATATATTCAGCATGAGTACAGTTTAGCCCGTTGTTGTTAGTTCGTTTTTTCTCCTACTGGTCAACCTTGGGTCGGCACTTTCGGTGTTTGCAGGAAGTTAGGTTACCCCAGCACACTATGTTTCTCTGTTTAGATGCATGATACTCTGTCAGAGATTGTTATCTATTGTACATCGACATGTGAGTAGTGACAGCATTATTTCTTTTGTTTGTAGAGCATTCCCCTGAGGAAGGGCTACGCCTTAGCCCGAAATGCATTGGGATTGGGATTGTTTAAATTGGATATAACAAACATGGATTATGCATTTTGAATTTGCATTTCAAGTTCACCTTTAACTGCTCATGAAAATAATGAGTATGGATCAATAAACTGAACTACCTTCTCCACTGGTGGATTTAACTTTTTCTTACGAACTGGTTTGAACATTTAGACTTCATTGTCACTCCTAAGCTGAGACCGGGGAGTCTCTCTCCTAACAGGGAGGTGCAATGATGTCAGGGGCCTGTATAATTGCCTTCTCAAAGGTGTCCACTGCATGATCTATATTTTTGGAGCCTGTATGGAAAGGGGGACTGAAATTGGGTGAAAAGGCTTCTAGACTGACTTTTCTCAAGGGTCTCGTCAGTTTCTGTTCATTACTGGAATTTTCATGTATTATGGTTATTTATGAAGAGAATTTCAATAGACTGTGGTCAGACCCGATTAGGGGGATGGGGAGGGTCAACCTTAGTGGTGGGTTTCTTTGTGAACAGAAGGCCAAGGTTATGGCCGGCCAGATGAGTGGGACCAGTTACCCTTAGTACTAGTCCAAGTGTGCTGAGGTTGGAGGTCAATAAGCTTGTGTCAATATCAGAAGAGAGTTTTGCATGGAAGTTATGAACTTGTGGCCGATAGGACATGTTTGGCAATTATCTCAGTCAGTTAGTAAAGTTAGTTTTAGGTCCCATTGGTCTGAAGACTAGGGTGCCTTTCCAGGTTCCCATAGTTTGTTTTTAAAACCTGAAAATACAGAGTTCAATCCATTCTAAACTGATGGTTTCCAGTATGCTGATCTTCAATCTAGTCCTAGAGGCTATTGCTAGGCCGCCCCCTCTCTGGTAATGTCTATTGAGTCTAGTCAGTGGATATTCAGGGGGAAGGCAATTGCCACACCGGGGAGAGCGGACTCGTGGAGCCAAGTTTCAGTTATAAAGCAGGTGTCTGGCTCCATACCTCAAGTGCATGTTCAGGGATTGAACGTGCATTAAAATAGAGCCCCCGTTAGTTGTTTCCGTTGCTCTACAGTGTTCCCCACTGTTGTGTTTATGTACATTGGCTTAGAGTGGGGGGTGGTTTCACATTGTGTGATTTTCATGATGACTTTGGAAATGAGTGCTAAAATGGAGTTTGCCTCAGTCAATGTGGCGATTTAGCCATATGTTGTTTGCTTAGTAGTTTGAGTTCTTCGGTTAAGTATCAGTACACAGCCATTGGCTAGAGGGGCAATGCTACCAACTAGTGATAACTGGGGAACAAAAGGGACAGGGGTCCTGGCGGCGGCCAGGTTTGGATGGGCTTGCCTTTTGTCTGCAGCCGGCACACCGTGGCACGCACCTGCTGCACGTCCGTGCCTTTCCCTGCCTTTAATAAGTAGGGTAGGAAGAAGAGAGAAAGAGGGCGTCAGCTGGAGTGCTGACACGCCGACCGGCAGGAGACTCATTTCCTGTCTAAGGAGGCAAATCCCACTGAGTAAGTCTCACTGCTCAAATGGCTCAAGCCTCAGGGGAACAAAGGTACCTCTGGAAGTGGGGGAGGAGTAAAATGCAGACTTTTTGAATAGACAAGTGAAAATTAGCATGAGAACAATTAAAAAAAACATTAACGTGCTGTGCAGTAAAAGCAAGGTGCAATTAAGAAGTGCTGTAAGCGCAAGTGAACAGCTCTCCTTACAAAGTTGAAAGGAGGCCGTAAATATCTGGCCTCCAGGAAGGATGTTGATCGTAGGCTATATTTTGCATTATGCACAATATGCCCTATGATTCACAAACAGGTCCCTAATGATCTCTTTGTATGCAGATGATTTGACACTTCACATATGAAATCTGCAGGTGGAACTCAATTCTCTACTTAGAGAATACAATCAATTTGATGGAATATCTGACTTCACTATAAACTGGGGCAAGTCAGCGATATTGCCGATAACAGCTTTTACACATAAACTAGAGTAAGATTACCCCTTCAAGTGGTATCCGTCCTCAATGAAACACCTGGTTTTCTGGATCAGCACTAGGATGGAAGAAACTATCACCCTCACTATGGGAAGGCAATGAGAAAGCTTGAATCTCAAATAGCCAGATGGCTTAAACTACCACTTTCAATATCTGGCCATATGGTTTTATCGAGATGTCTCACTTTTTCTATGACTTTATCAACATTGGTATCTGCTAAACAAATATTTTTTAAATCCCTGACTACTCATCTTATTCAGTTAACATAGATGGGAAGGAAACAATGACTCTGCCACACCTTAAGGATGGTTTCATAGTCCATGATATGAACAATGTTATTTATGTGCGTAGATGCATTTGGCATATAACTGGTTCCATTCTCAAACCACTCAGCCCACTCAGCTGTGAAAAAAGACATAACATATCCAATCCCTCTACAGTAGCCATATGGCATAATAAACTCTAAACACAAACTGACCAATAAGGGTAACTGCACTGTTCAACCCTGGGATGAGTTTTGACAAAAAATTACTAACAATCCTGTCATAAACACCAAATATACCCTTGATATCAGATCCATTGTTTGACATTGCCACTGAGCAAAAAGCATTCTCACAGCTATAAAATCTTAGGGCCTGATTATGATGCATGGAGGAAAGCCTCTGACCAGCGATTGGATGCTTTCCGCCCTACATGGTAGGTTTAAATTCCGACTGCCGTATTAGGATGACGGCGGTCGTAGTTTAAACCTGCGGGGGGATTCTGACGCATCGGATAGTCTGCATAATCCCTTGATAACGGCGGTTTCGCCGTCGGGATTATTATGTCTGTTTCCGACAGCCATTCCATGTTGGCCTTTCCGACTTGGAAAGGCTGTTGGAAAGCTACATTGGGTCCCCTTCCCCCCTGGCCCTCCGCATTGGAGACTGGGGGGTACCTATGGGGCCCTCCTAAGCATCCATGCACTGTGTGGCAGGCATAGTGAGGTGCCTGCCATACGGTGCAGGGATGATTCAAAACATATACATTTTTCAATGGAAGGTTGTGCTGTGGGTCTTTTCCGTCCACCGCATAAGATTCCACTGTGAGATAGATGTTTGCCACTGCCCTTTGGGTGGTCACATCACAATAGTATGGTCAGAACTGCCGACCTAAGGTCGGATGGTTACTTTCCACAACGGTGTTGGGCAGGAGAAAGTCCATTTAACTTCGTAATAAGGCCTATTGTTTTATCTCTTCCACAACCTATTCATTACTGTGGACTGCCTGCAGGCATGAGCCATGCTAACACCACTGGTCAAATTTCTCCTCCACAGATTAAAGACAACATGCATACGTATTATGCCTATTTTCACGGTGAAAACCGATCGATTTAAGCCAAAGTAGTCACTCATCACAGCTAATATTCCTTGCAAGCCGACTGCCACACTATACAGAGATATGCAAGGGACAACACCAACTGTAGAGAGCCAAGTCATAGCAAACTGGGACGCAGACTTAAAGTCCCCTTTATGGGTGAAATATGGGGGTATTTTTGCACCAAAACAGGCGAATTCATATGCAGCAGTAGGATACGACTAATACATTTTATGAATATTCACAGAGTATACTACACTCTGTTAGCATTGCATAAATGCGTGCTTAGATCGATTCAAGATGCAAGGGCTGTTGGATGGAACCATCTTGTTTTATGCATCTTACCTGGAAATGTTCTAAAATTAATGTTTATTAGGTGAATGATTTGATATGCACAAAATAATAAACTCCATACCTAAATTGCCCCTGGTAGCTCGCCTCGGATGGGTGCAAAAAATACAATACACTACCTGTAAATTCCCAGCCTTGGCATATGTTTTTGTTAAGAGACTGGTGGCCCAGCATTGGGGTCGTGCATACATATCAGATCTTCGACAATGGCTAATTGAACTCACATGCTGCGGTGAACAGCAAGAACTATACAAATTACTGTTCCTAGTAACATACTGTCCAAACGATATGTGGGCACAAATTATTAGTTGCTGAGAATGAAAACCATTACCAGTAGTCACATGTCTACTTGTAAATATCGGGTGTGCAATGTACTTCTTTTGCTTCCCACAAAATGTCTTCTTTTGTTGCCTCTCTGAACCATTTCTCTTTTTGGATGCACAAGATCTATCTTCAGTGCAGTGCGGATCTAAATTGAGATTCTCTTGTCTAGGAAGGCCTTTGGACTAACTATAGCGGGCCTCCGGACATTCCTCATCTTTCTCCACTGACCAAGGTAGCAAAGAATCTGGGAGTAAAAATAGATTGTAAGTTATCCATGGATAGCTAGACTGGGCCAGTAACTGGGTAATGCTTTGGTCTGTAGTGATCTTTAAAGAAATTCTTGGACCTCTTACCAGCTTCTGCTTCTAGAACAGTAGTCCATGCTTTGATAGAATCTATACTGGACTACCCAAACTGCCTTTATCTTAGAGTGACCTATTATAAGATCAGGACACTGCAGATAGTCCTAAACACACCATGCTTGGCTTATATTGGGCCGTCTTGGAGAGATTCTGTTTTGTTTCAGTTGAGAGAACTGCATTGGTTACCCATTGTCATGTAGTACCTACAAATACATAGGATCTGCATGTTTATACAACATCAACTAAGGGATTGCCTTTAGACCAGCTAGCTCACAGTGCCACCATAAGCCCCCTAACCTTACCAAGGAGTGAGTAATTTCTGGCAACTATCGAACATGACAATCTTTGATCCTTCAGGGATCGTGAAAACAGTACAGTACTTTTCACTTAGTTACTCATGCTCACTAGGTCTCATGGAGATTCACAGAATAAACGATGGGGACATTTTCAATAAGCATTTATTGAACCAGCATCATTCTAGTATGAAACATGTTTGCTGCGAAAACCATTAGACAGAAACAGATATATAAGATTACAAGCACCGACAGAGTAAATAAAGGTATAATTGTACCATGGTGATAAAACAGTAAGCACATGCAGGCATATCGATACATGAAAGTAATCAAGCGTACTCCTAATATGCATGTGGATGTATGATCAAGAATCCCCTAGGGAAGAGCCAATTCCATTACCTTATGGGAGAGAACAAAGGACCCCTTCTTGGTCTCAAGTTAATCACCCTGCAAGGCACCACTGCATGTTGCAGCGTCTGCAGGCTGGGACCTTGGGGTCTAGTGTCAGCGTGAAGCTTCTACTCCATCTATCTACTGTTGGTAGCATTGTTTATACAATAAAGATAGCCTCTGGGTTCATTACATAATTAATGTGTTTTGAGTATGATTATGGAAATGAGCCTAGAACCACACCTGCAAATATGCAAAGTAGTACATTTTCCCTAGGATGAAAATGACCATGACATTTTGCACAGAATATGTTAATTCTGTTACGTACCTCAAATGCAGGGACTTTTCTAAGAATCTTCATGCATAATAAATGCGGCTTGTTTCAAAGAAACTGGCCGACATTTATTCAGCATATAACTGGGTAAAAGGTCATTGCTAGAACCGTTATGCAGACCAAGGTAGGACAAATGTGGGTAAAAGGTTGTGTAGCTACCTAGGCCTATATTGTGGTACAATGGGGTTAATAACACCGTCAAGAAAACCATTTTATTCAAAGCTTTAGCTTTCATTCATAATGGATTCTACATCTGTAGACCCAGATACCTGATTAGGAGTACCCTCCACAATAATCCTCCTACAACTGTTCTCATGGCTATGGCTCTGCATGTAAAGATATCGAAGATTCGCCTGGTCAGGTCTGGGTGGTGCTCCTTTTGAGCACTGGCAGGCAAGACTTGGAACACACATCTGATCTCTCTCGGTCAATCCAGGATGAAGAAAACATTTAAAAAACCAATTACTTTTGTTGGACACTATTGAGAGTGGCATATGGACTACGGTGGGGCAGTGCTGGGACACTCCATTGGAGTAGATGTGCGATTTCTAAATTGGCTTTATTCATTCATTTATTTTGTGTACAAGACTAATATGATAAGATAGCTGGGTAAAAATGGAACTTATTTATGCCTTAAAAATTAGGGCACTGTTATATTTGTACTTAAATAGAAAAAACATCAAGACAGAAATGACCTATCAATATTAAATAATGCCCTTGTACTAGGTAGCATTAGGGCGCATTGCAAATAACATAACATTGTTCATACTTACAGCAGAACATGGACCAAATAATGTAATCCTAAGAACGAATTGGAAAGCAGTTGGCCTAAATGATTGAAGATTTTTGAGAGTAGAACAAGCAAATACTTATCACTCTTTCAACAATGCACCAGCCATAAAATCACACACACAAATGAAATGTAAACTACAATTTTGCACAATGTTACCTTCACTCCTCAGACTTTATAACACAATCTACCAGAATAAAGCAAACCAAATACAATAATTAAAATGAAACAACTACTACATATGTATTTGGTGCTTGAAATACAACGGCCCAGCATTACATTTGAAAAAGAGGACACATAAGGCTGAGATGTTAAACTTAACTCTTTATGAGCCACTTCAATTGGCATGAACTGTTTAATGGAAACAGTTTATTTACAGCTTTCAGGCGGGCAATCTACTAAATGAAGCATACATGGGGAACACACAGGTGCCCCACAAATAATCACTTGTAATAGTGGCACCAGTGGTCTTAGCAAAAGGTTTCACTAAATAAGCATGCCAGCACACTAGCCAGCAGTCTTGTTCCTGATTGTAATGCTTTATCAACTTCACATCATTCAGCTTATCATCAATGACGATTCAAAGAAATCTATTACGGATACATGTATGTATGTAGGCCTGTAAGTATGTATATCTATGTATGTGGTAATTCTACTACACCAACCCAAAAGGAAATGAAGCTCTGTACAGCATCAAAAGCAAACAAACAGATAAACAGTAATAGGATAGGGAGCTGGGATCTGTTACTGCATTGTCATGTAGTGTTCTTGAAAGAGGTGTGTTTTTAAATATTCCCAAAATTGTAACTGTATCGGGGTTTTCCTCATGGACACAGGGATGATCTTCCAGCTTGTGGGAGCTTGAATGAAAAAGGCTAACCGACTTGTTTTTTTCTTTCTTCCTCATCTTAATCCCCAGCCTGGTGGTGTTCTAGTTGCTGAAGGATGCCAGGGGCCTCATTTATGAGGCCTTGCGTGAGTTTTGCGCTTCCGATGCGTCACTTTTTGTGACGCATCGGCGGCGTAAATCATGCCTCCTGATGCGCACTATTTACAAAGTGACACATCTAAGCAGATGCGTCACTTTGTAAACCCCTGCGCTACATTATACCTGCGTCAGGTATAATGTATGCAGAGGGGGCGTTCACCCGCAAAAAGCCTCGTAATAGTGACGCAGTGAAATCTATGAGATTTCACTGTGTCAGTTTTAGGACGCTGTTGCGTCAAAATCTTGCGCCTGCCTCGCAGCAGGCGTAAGACTGACACAAGCCCTTTCACATGGGGCTTTCCCCATGTGAAAGGAAGCATTGCTGGAGTTGCGTCACTTTTGTGACACACTCCAGCAATGCGTCACTTTTGCGCCTACAGATACGTCAGAAATACTGACGTATCTGTAACTCCTTGCGACATAATGCGTCATATTATAAATATGACGCATCAATCATGTCGCAGGGAGAGCGCAGTGAAAAGTGACGCATCGCTGTTTTCACGCAGCGTTGCGTCACTTTTCATAAATGAGGCCCCAGAGATGGTGAGCTTTTGGATAAAGTATGCCCACATTTTGTAGGAAGCCCTAACGTGAGGGGGGGGGGGGTCAATGTTGAGTCCAGGACACAACATATGGCAGGATGTTACCATCAACTTGTGAGTTATAAAAGGGCTTGAGCAGGTCTGAAGTTACTCTCTCTACAAAATTGTTTCAGTTTCTAAACGAGTGCTGGTGATACGAAATCTGGGGGTGTCAAAAGCTTCAGTTGCCAGATGTCTAACCATCTGATACAAGTACTTTGTTCAATGCATCAACAATGAATTAAAATGCCTTCTCGGCACTAGCCTGCTGAGCAATCCTGTGCAGGAAGTCTTTTCAGGTTACTATCAATCCCTATAGATGAGTTCAGGGGCACAGTGACAATCCAAAAAATCTTCATGATTAACACACTCAAAGATTGAACTAAGAAATGGGAACATGTGGCTTATAATGTTTATTTTAAAATTCTCAATCTAGTGCATAAAATATGTACGGTAACCAAAAAGAAAGTGAAAATAAAAGTACTTCAGCATATAATGGTCAGCCAAAACAGGGTAAAATATTTGTGACAATATAAGCACGTTTCTGATATCATAACACTCTAATGCTAATTCTAAACATTATGATAAGCCTAATCTGAAGCATTAAGTAGCAAAACATACTTTTTGAGTTTCAAAGTATGGCTCGCCCAGCATACCTTTGAGTAGCTTGCTGCACCAATTTTCTCATCAGAGCTCTGCAACAGAAGACGGTTTTGTGCTTTCAGTAAGGATGCCTTCAGCATGGCTTCTGGAGTCAACTCTCTGACTGAGATCTGGGGGCTTGGCAATCTGGCATGACCTCTGGCAATAGTTCAGGCTCCAAGATCTCTTCTAATCAGTGGCCAACCCCTGGGTTTTTACCAACACATGAATACCAATTGTATCTAATATTTACAAAATATAACAGGATTTGGTAGCACTAAGCCTATTTTCACATTAAACTAACATGCCCCAAAATGCTTCAACTCAGTCCACATGTTGACATTAGTCCTTTAACTGCTGGCTATATATTTCTGAAAAGTAGAACACATTCTAAATTCAACAAGAGAACATTTGTGTAGATCCTTCAAGGTTTTCACATAGAAAGTAACAGTGGAAATAAAAAAGTATTGAAATTGAGTTTTCACTTTTAACATCTTCTAAGTATGGCAGATTTCTAAAAGCAATATACCGTTGAGTCCATTGGACCCTTCTTGTTGGGGGGATATATAGGACTTGCAGGTTCACCAAGAACGCGTTGTGCCCAGAGCCAATAACTGAGCTGTGCCCTGCAGTTATAAAGCAGTTATTCAGCAATTCATTTGGTAAACTAGGTATGAAGGAAAACTATGTATTTCCAAAATGGAAGCAGCATATGGAGTTTGGGCACAGTGGATATTTGAACATCTACGAATTTGTGGTGACCCATACTAGCTGTGAATTAAAAGGTATTTTTTCAAAAGGACTTCTTTTTTATGCACTTTCTTACATTTGGAAGGCAGAAATGCACAGAAAGTCAATTGTTAGTAACACTTGTTCTACTTTTATGTGTTTCCCTAAGTATCTCAATAAAATTGGTACCTCACTTTTGTGGGTCGGCCTAGTGCCCGCAGCACAAAACAGCCCAAAGCACAATGCGGACACCTCACATTTTTCCAGTGAAAACTACCCTTTTTTTAAATGTGCCTAGCTGTGGATTTTGGAACCTAACTTAGCCGGAACCTGGGGTAACCTAGCTGTACATTTTTTTAAACTAGACACCCAGGGAAATCCAGGATGGGGTGACTTGTGTGGCTCTCACCTGGTCCTGTTACCCAGAATCCCCTGCAAACCTCAAACTTTGTATAAAAACACATTTTCCTCATATTTCTGTGATGGAAAGTTCTGGAATCTGAGAGGAGCCACAAACTTCCTTCCACACAGAATTCTTCAAAGTCTCAAGATAAAAATGGTACCTCACTTGTGTGGGTAGGCTTACTGCCCATGACAAGAAAGGGCCTAGAACACAACGTGGACACATCACATTTTTCCAGTGAAAACTGACACTTTTAGGGGCTAGCTGTGGATTTTGGACCCTAGTTCAGTGGCACCTAGGGAAACCTAGCAAACCCGTTCATTTTTGAAAACTAATCACACAGGATCTTTCAGGATGGGAAGACTTGTGTGGCTCTCACCAGGTTCTGTTACCCAGAATCCCTTGCAAACCACACACTTTGTGAAAGAAAACCACATTTTCCTCACATTTCTGTGACAGAAAGTTCTGGAATCTGCAGGGAGCCACAAACTTCCATTCATCCAGCATTCCCCCAAGTCTTCCGATAAAAATGGTGCCTCACTTGTGTGGTTAGGCCTAGTGTCTGCGACAAGAAATGGCCCAAAACACAACCTGGGCACATTTCATTCTTCCAGTGAAAACTGACACTTTTTTTTGCAATGCTCCTAGCTGTGGATTTTGGACCATAATTCAGCTGACACCTAGGGAAACCTAGCAAAACTGTACATATTTTTAAAACTAGACACCCAGGAAAATCCAGGTTGTGCTGACATTTGTGGCTCTTACCAGGTTCAGTTACCCAGAATCTTTTGCTAATATCTTTGGCGCGTTTGACGAATCTTTGCAAAATTTTCCAAACTAATGGTTCACTAAGGTCAGGTCTTGTCTTGAAGTTTGGGGTGATTTGTCAAGTAGGGGCCGAGAAAAAAAGGGAGGTCCCAAAATACGTTTTACCCATATTCATTTCCATAGGAATTTTGGAACAGGCTTTACCCCGAACTGCTGAACGGAATTACACCAAATGTGGCAAAACGGTAGGTCTTGGTTCAGAAAGCGCCTTTTTTTGTAAATGCTGTAAATCCGTTCAGTAGTTCCAGAGAAATTCCAAAAATAAAAATATAGATATCTGAGCACTGAGGAGGAGTCGCAAATCTGCCTGAGCACAAGCTTCATTCTTATAGGCTGCCAACACTCTAAACCAAAGTGTGTTGGCAGCCCGACTCACATCAAAAAGGTTGAAAAAGGTTGTAAATGTAGGAAAGAGGTAAGGGTAGAAACACCCTGACCCACTAGGGCTGGTCAGGGGGTCATCCCCCCAAAAACTTTTTTTGTTTTTTCGGCAGAAGTTGCGCTGGGTGCGTGAATCCAGCGCAGTCTCCCGTGCTTTCTTTTCCTTAAGCCCCCGGGTGAGCCTGGTTCAGGTGGCAATGGGTTATTATATAGTGGGGGCTTGTGGGTACCGCCACATCCCTGGGGACCGCCTCCTCCCTCCCTGAGGTTTTATCAATAATGTGCGGGGGCATGCATCCCCCCCCCAGCATCCCGGGGACCGCCAACTCCCAGGGGCGTTATTTTTATAAAAGTGGGTGGGGCTCAAGTGCTCCCCAAGCCCTGGGGACTGCCACATGACTGGGACTTTATTAAAAGAGGGAGGGGGCCTTGTAGGCCCCCCAAGCCCTTGGGACAACCCCCCCCCCGGGCTTTAATAAATACTTAGTGTGGGGGTGCTCAAGCCCACCCACACTGCCCCAAGGACCACCACCTCCCCAGGGCATTGAATTTTTAAACACAGGGGTCCTTTGCAGACCCCAGCCCAGGGGACCACCACCTCCCAGGGGCTATTTTCACAAATGGAAGGGGCCACACAGCCCCTTCCTGGAGCCTTTGATGGTCCTGGGGACTTTCATCCCCCAGGGCCAGCTCCTGAAATGTTCTGGTGTGCCCACCCCCGGGACATTGCTGTTTGCTATGACAGTGCGGGAAATTTCATCCCACATTTCATTCAATTCCATCTTTTCATAATTGGTTATATATGGCGTAACATAGTGAGCAACAGCAATCGAATTATCTGCAACATACTGGATATCCATATTTGAATTTCACATCATCAAAATCACTGGATTGTAGTCATTAATATACTTTGAATCTTCAGGACTTTTTATGTTGTAAGTATTCTTCGGAGATTTTCGAGTTATAGTATGACTTACTGCTGACATGAAATGGTTGACTCTTTCTTTCGAAATTACTGGGCGTGGGAATCCAAAACCACATTTTGTATAACATGTTCCCTTTGATTTGTATTTCTGTTGACAATATTTCCCACATCGATGACTTTGAAACCGTAAAACTTGCTGTCTTAATTTCTTTCTTTCTTTCTTTCATCTTTATTTCGATACACTGTATCATAAAAGTTACATAAAATGAAGTCACAACTTTAGAAAGGATATTTGGCATCTTAACACATTCATTAATCGGTACGATATGTACATTTCTATTGGCGGGGGGAAGAATCAATCAAGATTTAAGAACATGCATAAATTATTTTAAAAAGGCACAATAAAATCAAATAAAATTCATCAGATATTGGTTCTCAAATTGATTTCAAAGTTTTTCACCAATTTTTTTCCTGAGGAAATACACTGCTAGCAGGAACCTACTAATACCATAAACAAAGACCTGCCGCATATCAGTCTTTAAAATTCTTTCTGCAACTCTGCATGATCGTACACCAACATTTAAACAGAGAGGTTTGATCCATCTTTTCCTTGGAATCAAATAAGCAGGGCAGATAAACAGAACATGCGCAATGTCCTCCCTGGCTTTCTCAATGCACATGGTGCATTTGTCATCACTATCTTTCTTCCACTTTGCTGTAGAGGTTTTTAGCATCAATACTCCATATCTAAACTTTAGATATAATGTTTTGGCCAAGGGTGGATTTACTTCATTCAGAAAGATTTCAAAGTTTGGGCCCAATTTGAACGAAAGAAATTCTTTAGTCAAAGAACCATTTGCTATATCATTGGTTCTATAATCGTTCATATAGACCCAAAAAATTACTTTTAAAATCTTCCTAGACCCCGGCATTAATGCTAGTGGATTGCTCCAAAAATGTGAAAATCCAAGCCTCTCCAACCATGTTCTAATGTGATTAAACCATGAGATGCACTTAAAAATATCAAGGTCTTTTATCTCCACCAGAGCCTCTCGATAATAGAGAAGCTCCGGTGTTGTCCAAATTCGAACCCAAAACATTAGGGGTCTCAGTATAGCATGATGGTCTGTACGACTTACATTAAGATCAAATATCAAAGGGGTTGTAGGAGTGCGTACTGGTACCTTTAAGAGAGATCTAAAGAAGATGTTCTCTTTCACTTCAAAGTCCTTTTCTACAGGACAGTCCCCACAATTCAGCCCCATATAAGGCTGCCGATTGTACTTTAGCTCGAAAGACCTTGAGTGCAGGGAGCACAGCTTTGTTAAGGCTATTGCAATGTCTTTTTAATATAGGACGAATATTCTGTATTAATAGGAGCCTGCTCTTTTCAATTTGTGATTTCCACAGCATCTTTGAATCAATTAAAACACCCAGGTAACTAAAATTTTGTAAGTATTCCAACTTTTGGTTATTCAGGACCAGATTTTCCCTAAAGGAGCTGTGAGGATGTATTGCCAAATATTTTGTTTTTCCGGTGTTTATCTCTAGTCCCTTCTCACTGCAATAAGATTGAAAGGTGTTAAGTAAAGATTGAAGGCACTTAGAAGTTTGCGATATCAAGATCGTATCATCCGCAAAAAGTAGGGCCGGTATTTTCTCACCCCCCCCAGCTTCGGCACATCATTGCTGCAGGTATTTAGAAAGGATGGAATATCATTGACAAACAGGGAAAACAAGGTTTGTGCCAGGACACAACCATGGCGAACTCCCCTTTCTACTGGGATTGATCTAGTAAGTTCGCCCCCTGGTCCCCACCTTACCCTTGAAAAATTGTCTTGGTGTAATCTTATCAGTTTGGCTGAAAGGTGTGCCGGTAATCCCTGGCTATCAAGTGCTTTCCACAACAAGTGCCTGGGAATTAAATCAAATGCGGCTCTTAGGTCGACTAATGCCACATACAAGTGTCCTTTTTTTAAGTTAACATTTTTCCAGCATATACAACAAAACCTAAATACTTGGTCTATGGTACTAATTTTACATCTAAAACCTGCTTGGAATTTAGTGAGAACCTCTCTTTTATCAATCCAAATATTAATACGGTTTAAAATGTGCCTCGCATAATTTTTTTGTAAGACATCTATTAAACTGATTGGGCGAAAGTTCGCCGGGTCGCTCCTATCGCCCTTTTTAAAAATACAGATGATTTCCGCCTCCCTCCACGTGTCCGGTATGGCCGCCCCAGCAGCTTTAAAATTACACAAGTAATTAAGATACGGCCCCCAGACACCCGTGTCATGCTTATATAAGTCTCCGGGAATCCAAGAGTCTCCTGGAGCTTTAATTGCACTAATTGTTTCTTGGAGGCTAAATTCTAAGTTATGTTCACCCGCGCTAGTTAGTTTCAGATAATCCCTCCTGTTACTAGTCTCAGGTGCTGAATATAATTTAGTAAAATGGTCTATCTGATGAAAAAGGGTATCAGGCAGATCAGGTCGTTTTACCCCTTTTCTAGGTTTGCCCGGCGTTAGCCGCTTCTCACCCATCTCATGATTACCAAATAAAGAGGCAGGCGCTGGAGACTGGAAGGCAGGAAACAGGAGTTTATTTCCGACGGAACAGAACACGTCAAATCAGACAACAGGGTATCTTCTCGAGGTGCTCTAACAAGTTTCTCTCCGGCTCCGTCTTTTATACACAGGTTTATGATGTACAAACATTCCTTATTGTAATAAAGACACTTTGAAGTACGAAAAGGCATGTTTGGAATCCCAGCTTTAGGCCTATTCCCATACCGGTCGCTCTGATGTTGTTTTCCCCTCCCAAATGTAACATGTGATTGTAATCTGCAGCCGGACGTCCCGACAGGACACGAGGGCAAGAGGGGGTGGTCAGATCTAAGGTTGGGCAGGCGATAAGATCACGTTTCGCTATGCGGGGCCGGAGGGGGTACATCCACGAGACCTAGTTTTATGATATGGGACTGGGTCGAGAGGCCAGGTGTAGCCGGGGGGGTCATCAGAAGAGAGGAAGGGTGTTCCTGGGAGGAATGCAGGGGTGTTGGCCAGATCTAGGGGTGTGAAGGCCTTGATTAATCACCGCTCCTCTGATGTGAGGCGAGGTCCTACTGTAGGGAGCAATAAACTGCATCTGTTGGACTAGGTGATGGCCTGGGTTCAGGCCGGGCAATCGGGCAGGGAGGAAGAGGTTACCAAAAGGGCCTGTTCTATGGGTAGGATGAAAGAGCGAGGAGGCAGGGGTTCAGCACGGAGACAGGGTCGTGTTTAGTGGTGCGTTTATGGCCCGAGCAGGAGAGACCGGGGGCTGTCGGGGCGCGGGGGGGGGATACTTGCGAGGCTGGGGGGAGAGAGAGAGAGAGAGAGATGCAGGCTATTGGCAGTGGGCAGAGAGGTCATGACACACAAAATGGCTACTATCTATGTTCGTGATGGGGCCTAAAAAGGGGGCAAGATGGCGGGGCCACTGTGCCGTGACTTTCTCTTTACCTTCAACAATGGCGAGGGTGAACACAAATGAACGCCGCTTATGTACATATACATTGTCATTTTCCACAGTCGCCGCTTTTTAACATAAGTTAGATCATTTGCGTGTTTATCATAGCTGACAGGGTGTACATATAGTCGTGTGTTGTCAATGGAATAGCGTTTGTCAATACTGGTGGATTTGCATATAACCGTGTGCAGTTGATGCGACATACGAGGTGGAATACATATAAATTTACATTTGTCGTATTTAAAAAAGTGACCGATGAAACATTTTACGGCAAAAAGTAGTTGAGGGAGGAATTGAGTCCAATACAAGCAATTAGCCAAGGGGTGTAGAAAGTTCCGAGCGAGCAATCACTGATAGGTTCTGGTAGTTCGTTTTCTTCCGTTGGCGCTGTTGAGCACCGGCGGTGGAGCTATAGGTCCAGCTCGGGTCCTTCTTTACACGTCGAAGGGTGTGATCTGTCCTTTGCCGTTAGGCCACAGTCCTGTTTCCTAACTAATCTCTCTTAAGGGTGCCTTATGCTGGGCACCTGCATTTCTTTCTCGGAGTCAAAATCCACGTGGAAAGGATAGAAGGGGGTTTTGTCGGATAATCGAGGGAGGAGAGGGCGGAGTGGGACCGGATCTTTGAGACGGACCAAGGGAGCAAAAGGGTGATGCGCAGGCAGGTCCATCAATCGGGCTCAAAGGGGCGGGGACTTCTGGCACGCGTGGGTCAACAAGTAGAGGGCTTCAAGGCAGCCCTCCATTCCTTCGTTTTCTGCGTTTGAGAGTGGTGCATCGGCCCGCGTCCCGTTGCTCTGCGGCTCCATCTTAGGTCGAGGTCACACGTGCCTCATGATCTGTGGCCAGGCTGTGCGTCACGTCCAGCCCCTCTCCTCCGGTGACTGTGTATCCTTGAATGGGTACAAAACAGGTTTTAGCGAACTGGCAAGAGAAGGCATTTATACATTTCAATTCCGTCCCAGATCTAGGTAGTTGGGGGTACGTTTCATCGGTCACGGTCAGGAGTCATCACTGTGGAGCACGTATACAGGCATGTCTACTGAGTTTGTACTAAGTCTATTTGGCGTTCATTCATGACGTATGTGGCTTTCTGACCCTAGCCCTGGCAGTCTTCTATCAACGTGAGAGAGAGGGATAGTGGCTAAACATTCTTTTCTCGGGGGGGGCAACAGTTAATCGGGGTCATCAGTTATACTTCGTGTTATGGAGCTGGGGCCAATCGGGAGAAAACGGGGACGTTTTGGATATCCGTACTTGGGTGCAGAGGGGTGGGGCAATCTGGGCATTGTTTCTAACAAGCTGAGAACAGAAAGCCACTGACATATAGTCCTCCTGTAAGAAGGCCAGATTAGGGGACTTCAGTCGTCTAACCTGTCCTTTCCTTCATAGCCAATTCAAGTTCCATCATTTTACAGAAAGGAGAGGTAGTAATATGGCAAATTACAATTGTTTTAGTTTCTGTCAATTTGCCGAACACCTTTGTGTTCGAAAACCAATTAGGCTCGTGCCGGCGGGGCACAACGTTACCACACAAAGGAAGAGGGAGCAGGGGTTGTCCGCATTTTAAATTAACTATTCGGTACACGTACAACATGAAGAGAGAGAAAAAGAGAGAGAGTGAGAGAGAAACGTGTACAATAATAGGCCATTTAATGCGCACACAACACAAAAAAGTAGGGGTCATGTTATATAGAAACACAGACTGAGGGACAATCCATATACTACGTACACATGAATTCAGGCGGGGGGAGTACATGTATTATATACAGAACTCAAGACAACACATAGAACAGTACTTGGCCAAAGATATTTCCTCCTGCATGCTGCGCATCCTTAGTATCCTATTTAATTCGCTTGGCTGTCTTTTGCTGTTGGCCTCTGTTGCAAATACTTACACTTTCGTCAATTGTTCGGGAACTAACCTGGTCGGGCTAGTACTTACGGTGGGATCTTTGAATCGTTATTAGCGAATGGGTATCCAGGCTGAGGCAACGGAGGGTGTCAATCGGGGGAACAATGGGCAGCTTCGAGTTTCATGTCCATGAGGGTGCAAGAAGGAGGTGGTAAATCTTAAACATTTACAATATTCTTAGTTTTCCAGGAGGAGGGTACTTGGGTAAACCTCACCCTGGAATAGCCCTGAACCTTCCCCTATTTAGTTATCGTATGAACCTACTCGTAGGTGGACGTCCTTCTTTGGTTGCATTATTCGGGGGCCGGTTAGAGTCATATTTTTGTCATACTGCAATAACCTGTCAAGTTTCTGTTTCGTCCCCCCCCCCCTTCCAGTCATTGAGTTCAGAGAGAGGGAGAGGGTCGTTTCTAAGTAAGGGTGTGTTATATCTATGTTTGCTCGTCGTGTATAGGCACCATGCTCAGACCCCCTTTTTCCCCATTCCATCGGTTGTGCGAGCATCACTCAAGTCGTACAAAAACATCTCTCTTATCAAGTCAACGCGTGCAACGTATATCCAGTCGAGTTATACACATCCGGTCATACACGCGTGCATTCATATCACCCAAAGTCGTCATGTCCTCAGGGGCAGTCCCCATGGATAATGTATCATTTGTCCCCGCGGAACAATGGCGCGTTGCTTAGGTCTTCTCTATACTTTAGTCGATGTTCCAATGTGACCTGCAGAAAGAAGGGGAAAAAGAAGGGGTGGGGGCAGCGTTTTGAAACACATCCGCGCGCATAAACCCAAAAGGCTTTTACTTACCACGTATTCGACCTATCTCCGCGGGGTGCAGTCCCTTCCATCTCGGCGTTTTAAGCCCAGAGGGACTGGTAGTGCGGGAGGCATAATCATTGATGGACTGCACATTGCATAGATCGCCCACGTGTGGTATTGCGGATCTTGTGTGGGGGGGGGTCAAAACAAAAGGGCAGTCAGTGTAAAGTGGGGGTGAACTCGTGTTCTCCTTCGAGGAGGCGGGGTGGTCTACAGTGGTACCGGGTCTGGTTTAGGGGCATCTGAAACAATTTTCCTGAGATATGTGGCATACAAAGTAAAACAGAACACCGGGACCTTTATCGATTGCCTTATGTTGCACAAAAGTAAAAAAACACACACGCAATAAACTTGGACCATTGTTATGTTATGTTATGTTACTTAGTTTTTTGAGCGCACAGCTGCCCCAGCGAAGGGGCGTCCCGGCGCTATAGCTGAAAAGGCAACACAACTAACAGAGTAAAAAAGGTCAAAGAATATTAATAAGACAGGGGAAAGAGATACGTTTTAACAGCCTTCCTGAAAACTAAAAGATCTTCTAAGGCTCGAATGTGCGCAGGAAGCGCATTCCATAGCCTGGCGGCCAACACAGTAAAAGAACGACCACCTAGTCTACTTTTTTTAAAACGCGGAACAAGTGCTAAATTTTGACCCGCAAAGCGAAGGCTACGAGATGGCGTATACAAGGTCAAGAGATGCTGGAGAATGGTAGGGGTGTCGGTTTTGAGGATTTTGAACGCGAAACACAGAGTCTTAAACTCTATGCGCCTGATTACTGGCAGCCAATGTAATTTACAAATTGTACTGCGGGCTGAACAGAACCGTGGCAGGCCTACCAGAGCCCTGGCAGCCGCGTTCTGCACCCGTTGGAGTCGCAGGACCTCCGCCTGATTGGCACTCAAAAACAGTGAACTTGCGTAGTCGAGCCTTGATGCAATGCTGGCTTGAATCACCAACTGGCGAGTGGGGGCATCAAAAAATTTGAGGATAGGCCTCAAACCACGCAAGATGCCGAAGCATGTAGATGCCAACTTCTTAGTATGACACGAGAAGGTGAGTTTGGAGTCCAGCCACACGCCAAGATTTTTAAGTTCGGCGACCGGTTTAGGGGGGGTCCCAACTCGTTAGGCCACCAGCTCGCGCCCCACAGATCTGGATGTTTCCCTAACACCATCACCTCGGTTTTGAGGGCGTTGAGCTGTAAACAGTTGGTGGTAAGCCAGCCAGCAACAGCCCTCAAACCATCCGCAAAGTTTGATGCCGATTGGTCAGAGTCCCCATTGAGAACCACTGCCAGCTGGGTATCATCGGCGTAAGATACCATTGTGAGACCCCAACTCTTCGCAACCGCCGCCAAAGGTTGGACGTATAAGTTGAAAAGAGTGGGGCTCAGCGCCGAACCTTGCGGAACTCCTTGAGTAATGGCGTGAGGTTTTGATCTGAACGGTGGCACTACTACCTGAAAGGATCGTTCCGAAAGAAACGATTGGAACCAATCCAGCGCCTTGCCAGATATGCCAGCCTCACCAAGCCTGCGGACAAGAATGGTATGGAATACAGTGTCGAAGGCGGCACTGAGGTCTAATAAGACCAGTGCCGCCGTTTGACCTGCATCTAGTACAGAGCGTAGATGTTCAACCATATATAGGAGTGCCGTCTCTGTACTATGGCCAGATCTAAAACCATTCTGTGTGGGATCCAGTAGGTGTGCAGAGGTCAGGTGTTTCGTTAAGATGTTATTCACATGGGCCTCTGTGATCTTTGTCACCCATGGAAGAAGGGAGATAGGTCGATAACTCTCCGGCTTCACTGGATCCAGTCCCGGCTTCTTTATGATGGGCATTACACAGGCCGCCTTCCAACTAGGTGGCACTGATCCGGTGGTGACATTTTCAATATTCCTGGGCACTTTGCTTTTTAACCTTTTAGTAATTGACTTGCTTTATTTCGCCTGTATTTTACGTAGATCGGAAACAATGGCTATGTATTCGAACTTACCAATCCAAGAGCTACGACTATATTTGTTTTTCACAAAATCTTTATTTAAAAAAATGGTGACGTACAAATGCAGGTCTACGACCACGTGGGCCAGCCACGGAGCAGACTGGAACTGTACATGAGGGCATATTTATCTGAGGTAAACATAACTGAGTCGGTGGTCGTTTTATTTCATCAAGGTACGATAAGTGCAATAAATCATATCGAAAATTCATTGTGGGCAAGTACCATCAGTGTCAAAAAATTTGAACCTTCAATAATACTGTAATCAATGATGTGTCAGAACTTAATATCAATTAATTGTCCGAATGTTCAAGCAATACTCATCCCCTCCCGCCATGTGCTTCAAAAACTGCATACATATCTCATGATATCAAATCTGAGCATCCGGAACACAACAGGGAGTTGCGGGTTTCGCTTGTACCGGCGCCATTTTGGGTGGGGTCGGGTGGGTCCAAGTATAGTCAAAATGTCTCCACCAACTCGTGGTCGGACCAGAACCTCTTTCGGCAGTCCAGAAGTTTCGTTAAGGGGCAACAGAAGGGACCGGTGACATGAACCATCAATCAAAGAAAAGGGAGGGGGCAACAATCTTTCCTACCGGGTCATACTGATGTTCCACCGGAACTGATCAAATCGGTAGTCTGCAGTATTTTTGGTCATTCAAAACTGAGGCTGGCGCCAGCGTGAGGGCGCCAACGTCTCGTGGCTACGTCTTGGTCGTTCTGCGGGCAATCATGGCAGTCGTTCCCCATCGGGGGCCTGGGGCCCCTGCAGTTCTCATAGAATCTTCAAAGCTGAGGAGAACGCTTCTGGACGGGGGACTCGTTTTCTAGCTGGCCAGCGACCAGGCCATCCTTGCACGCCAGGTTCATTCCTGCAGAGTCGACCGCCATTTTTAGGAGTTCTGCAGCTACCGGCAGTCACTGGGTCAAATGAGCAGACGGACTACAGCCTGCTGGGCGAGGTGTCGTAGCAGCGCCACAGTGGACGAGACCCTGCTGGGTGAGTGGAGCGTCGCTATACCGCAAGAGTGGACGAACCCTTTGCCGGGTGCGTGGAGCCTCGCTGCACCGCAAGAGTGGACGAACCCTTTGCCGGGTGCGTGGAGTGTTGGGGATGCAGCTGAGGGCCTCCACCTGGGGAGGCGGGAGAGGCTCGTCCGCGCCGCCTCTCCCTCCCCAGTGCACCCCACGGCGTCTCGCTGACATTTGTTATGGCCGGACCAGGCGATGAAGAAGAGGGGGGGGTCGGAGGCATATGCAAGACATCCCCCCCCCCCGTGGCCTGCAAGGCGCCGGGAGAAGAAGGGAATGGGAGGACCAGTACATCTCGGGTCGGGCCCATGCCTTCTCCGGTCGATGGTGGCCGGCCGCTCTTTGCCACGGCCCCAGGAACGGGTCCCTTGGTTCATCCTGGGGACAGGCCTTGGCGCGTGGTGTCGCCTCCGGACTATTCGCGTAATGGTTCTCCACCCCAGGCCGCCGCCGACGGCTTTTGTAGACTTTCTGACGCCCAAAAACCTACTAGAAAGTAGCCCAAGGTAGCCCGACATTGCTACTTTGGGGAAGGAGGGACAGGAACGGCGTCAAGCAGACGGCGAAATGCATTGTGGGTCTGTTGTTGCAGCCGTTTGCCATGTAAATAGTTGTTTAATATATTTTTATTCAAATAAAAACGTTTTGTGTTGTATATTTCTAATATTTGCCTAGGGTTTGTCGTCAATTGGGTGGGGTGGTCGGTGGAGCCGAGCTGTCTCGCAGTCATCATGGCGTTGAGTTCGGCTTTCCTCACTAATTTCATATTTCCTGAGGGGTTGTTCCTAATGCTTCCATTTCAGTGAGGTTGAAAAGAGATCTCATCAGTGGCCTACTGATTTTAATCGATTCCTTTTGTTTTTCCTAACGATTTTTATGTTCTTTTATTTGCTAGCACGATACAGCGGCTAATCCGCATTTTCTTTATATATGTCCTTTTTATTAGGGGTGTCCTCCGGTGGAGCCAGATGGTCTACCTCTAATAAATGGTCCGGGCTGAACCAACTACTGAGCAATGGGGGGGGGATAGGCATGACGGGTTACAACGGGGACAAAAGTCAGCACTACCTATCCTTCACTACTTTGCGGAGACTAGGTAGAATTTTCCTATTCTACAGTATTCGCAAATAGGAAATACCCAAAGAGAGAACCAATTCCAAACAGTCAAGTTCGGACAAACAATCAATCAATCAAATGAGGAAAAAATAGGCGCGACGGGTTACAACGGGGGCAAAAGCCTGCGCTACCTACCCTTCACTATCTGCAAAGAGAGAGATCTTCCTGTTCCTCTCTGTTTGTAGGCAGAGAAGATCCTTTCCGAGAACCAATTCCGAACGATCAATGTTCGGTCAAACAATCAATCAGTGGGGGATAAAAATAGGCACGACGGATTACAACGGGGCAAAGGCCTGCGTTACCTATCCTTCACTATCTGCAAAGACTAAACAGAGTATGGCGACTCTGTGCTTGTTTGCAAATAGAGAATGATCCAAAGAGAACCAATTCCAAAACAATAAATGCTTGGATAACAATCAATCAAATGGAGAGGGTAGTAGGCGCGACGGGTTACAACGGGGGCAAAAGCCTGCGCTACCCACCCTTCACTATCTGCAAAGGGAGAATACTCCTATCCTTCTCCGTTTGTAGACAGAGAATCTCTCAGGACAAAACAATCAAATGCGTAATACTAGTATTTTCCAATGACAATCAAACAATCAATTCGCAATTTGTCGTGTTTACACGACCTTACCCGGACCGTATGGACAGTTTCTCGTCTTCCGTTTCCAGCGCCCGATCGTCCTCTATTCTCCGTAATTGCTGTGGCACTCCTGATGGTTCCCAGTCAGGACCGTAGATCACTCGAGAGAGGTCTGTTCAGAACCAGTGAAGTTCGCATGATCGGCTGCCAGACAAGGGTCTATCAGGCAGGAGCTCTTCCCGATCGTTGCAGTCGTTCACTCTGTCGTTGGGACCTCTCTCACTGGATCCACGTGTCGCTGATGGGCCCCACGTTTGGGACGCCAATTGATGAAAAAGGGTATCAGGCAGATCAGGTCGTTTTACCCCTTTTCTAGGTTTGCCCGGCGTTAGCCGCTTCTCACCCATCTCATGATTACCAAATAAAGAGGCAGGCGCTGGAGACTGGAAGGCAGGAAACAGGAGTTTATTTCCGACGGAACAGAACACGTCAAATCAGACAACAGGGTATCTTCTCGAGGTGCTCTAACAAGTTTCTCTCCGGCTCCGTCTTTTATACACAGGTTTATGATGTACAAACATTCCTTATTGTAATAAAGACACTTTGAAGTACGAAAAGGCATGTTTGGAATCCCAGCTTCAGGCCTATTCCCATACCGGTCGCTCTGATGTTGTTTTCCCCTCCCAAATGTAACATGTGATTGTAATCTGCAGCCGGACGTCCTGACAGGACACGAGGGCAAGAGGGGGTGGTCAGATCTAAGGTTGGGCAAGCGATAAGATCACGTTTCGCTATGCGGGGCCGGAGGGGGTACATCCACGAGACCTAGTTTTATGATATGGGACTGGTTCGAGAGGCCAGGTGTAGCCGGGGGGGTCATCAGAAGAGAGGAAGGGTGTTCCTGGGAGGAATGCAGGGGTGTTGGCCAGATCTAGGGGTGTGAAGGCCTTGATTAATCACCGCTCCTCTGATGTGAGGCGAGGTCCTACTGTAGAGAGCAATAAACTGCATCTGTTGGACTAGGTGATGGCCTGGGATCAGGCCGGGCAATCGGGCAGGGAGGAAGAGGTTACCAAAAGGGCCTGTTCTATGGGTAGGATGAAAGAGCGAGGAGGCAGGGGTTCAGCACGGAGACAGGGTCGTGTTTAGTGGTGCGTTTATGGCCCGAGCAGGAGAGACCGGGGGCTGTCGGGGCGCGGGGGGGATACTTGCGAGGCTGGGGGGAGAGAGAGAGAGAGAGAGATGCAGGCTATTGGCAGTGGGCAGAGAGGTCATGACACACAAAATGGCTACTATCTATGTTCGTGATGGGGCCTAAAAAGGGGGGAAGATGGCGGGGCCACTGTGCCGTGACTTTCGCTTTACCTTCAACAATGGTGAGGGTGAACACAAATGAACGCCGCTTATGTACATATACATTGTCATTTTCCACATATCCATGTCTTTTCATCTAAATAGACCTCTCTAAAACCCACTTCTTTCCTATTCCCATTAGCAACAATTTTCCAAAATGTCATAGAATCCCTATTTTTTGCTGCATCCAGCTTATCTGACCATATTGCCTCATCCCAGATTGTCTTGGCATTTTCCAATACCTTCTTATAACTATGTCGTGCTTCTTTAACCAATAAGCTATTGTCCTTGTTTTTAATAGTATTAATTAATTTTGTTTTAGCACTTCGACATGTTTTGTCATACCATGGTTTCCCCATCGTTTTTTTTCTCCTTTCTTTGTGTTAATTTTCTTGGTGACCAGTGGGACAATTTCCCTAAAAATAATTCTCCCTCGATTACTATTTCAGGGGATACATAGGTAGCAAAAGTCCTTGCAAAAATGCAATAGATATTACCCAGTTTCACATCATTGTCTAATGTGTATGCCCATTTGACTGCACGACGGTTATTACTCATTATTACATTGTCAGTGCACTTTTATTGGACAAAATCGTAGTCCTGTGGTCTGGGTATTATATCATCCTTTAAGGTTAATTTAAGAGGCCGATGGTCACTCTCTACTCTGAGCGTGACCCTAAGGTCCATCGCATATTGCCATAAGTCAAAGGATAAAAGTAGGTAATCTATCTTGCTTTGGGTGCTGTTTCTGCAGAATGTGGGGATCATCGGTATATCCGACGGAAGGCGACCATTACATGATCTTAAGCCATATGTCTATGTTAGACTCATTACTTGTAGTGCTAAGGTCGTGCATGGAACCTGTATCGTGCCAAGTAGCGCAGGAATCTCATGTACCAAATCCTCATCTCCGTAAATAACCTCAAGCCCATTTATAGGCTCATAATTGCAATTAAAATCTCCTCCTATGATTAAACCTGTGCCTAGTTTTACTCTACTTAAGATCAAATCCAATTGGCTAAGTGTGGCTGACTCTTTTGAAACCAAATCTGGACGGTTATAGATGTTATATAGGTTATATATGTGCAATACCTTATTATCAATAGTCTCTATTTTTAGCCCTAATATATCCGGGGAATCCGTCTCTATATGTTTTATACTACCATTGAGAGTAACCTTTACCCAAATGGTTAAGCCACCCGAAGGCCTGCCTCTCTTTGATGGTACTGCAGCTAAAAAGAAACTCTTATAACCTACTCTGTGCACGATCTCAG
This sequence comes from Lissotriton helveticus, assembly GCF_964261635.1. Taxonomy (NCBI): domain Eukaryota; kingdom Metazoa; phylum Chordata; class Amphibia; order Caudata; family Salamandridae; genus Lissotriton; species Lissotriton helveticus. The sequence goes on from NC_136063.1 coordinate 604,559,676, forward strand.
TTGCCCACGTTTCCTGTAACAGGCAGATATCACCATTTTCAATAAATTCAGTACACCCCGGGTCCCTGACATTCTTCTTCAGTACCGCAATGTTCCAGGAAATTATTTTGAGGCCAGTGCTAGCAATTGGGTTACGGGATGAGATTAGGTCATCACTAATATTTGTGACCATAGTGCCTAAAAGCAATACATCATCTTGATTAATATCCCCACTTCCGGGTCCCCTTCCTAAGTTATCTGAAACCATAATAGGCCCTACGTCTTCCTTAGCTGGGCTATTCAGTACAGTAGGTTGATGTAGTCAATCTACTGCCTCCAGCAGAGATAGCTCTTGAAATCTATTGGAAGCTAGAACGTCATTCAGGTTATTTGACATGTTTGATTCTCTATTGTGGGTGATTTTATAAAAGTACCCTAATGGAAGTGCACCGATATTTGTATTATTAGGTGGTGGTTCTTCGTAAGCTCTCAACAGAGAACGTAGTACGTGGGGATGTCTAAAATTTACAATTATACAATCTCCCTGTATATCTTCCTGGGAGTTCGCCACCCACCCTACCCTACGCACCATTAAAATCATGTTTGCCTTGTACATGTTGAATTTTTTAAATTTGGATAACCAATCCGTAACCTTGTTTCTCAGATCGTTCCAAGATTCTTTTTGGTCCCGTCTTAGTACAGGAACACCTGCTAGCACTAAAACATATGGACAAGCCGCAGGTGGGAGATCCAGTCTATCTGTATTAGGAATCAGGTCTGTCCCTTTTGGGCTATATTGTATATTCCTACAATGATTGCGGGATGTTCCTAACGTTACATTGTCCTGAACCGTGGAAATCCCCTTGAATTGCGTAAATGTACCATCGAGTTCTACACTATTTTTTGTGCAGACTCTTTGTGGAATATTTTTACCCAACATTGGAGTATGCTCCAATCTTCCTTCATTTTCAATGGGATCTCTGGGAGTCTCTAGTAATTTTTTTAAGTTAGATACTAGATTTCCCCCTTCTACAATTACACTCCTACCATCGCCTATGGTTTTTCCTAGGTGGAGTACGGCTGCATTTAGTTGACTAATCTCATTATTCAGTTCCCTCAATTTGGTATCCATCGCTCTGCTTATTTGGTTGTGGACAGAAGTTAAGGTTGTTTTAATAATATCTGCCACAATTTGTTCAAGACCCTCTGTTATCTCTTTATCCAGTCCTGAATCAATGTGTTCCAAATCGTCGGTTTGTATTCCTAATGTTCGGGAACTATGACTTACGACATCTATTTCCTTCGCTTGTTGGTGACAAGCCCCCCCTTTCCCTCCCAATTTCCCTTTTTTTGGGCATATTTTTTCCCCTCATGTTTTTCCGTTTTTTCATCATTGTTAGATGGCATTGAACCCAATGCCCTTTGCCCTCGAAGTCGACTCGAAATTCCAGGGCTAACCCCTGGATTCTTGTCGACTAGTCCGGCTAGAGAACTGGAATGAGCCAATAGGGTACTTGCATTATCTTCCCGATCAACTAAACTATTTGTCGGGCTAATAGTTGTCAATGGGGACTGTTCCCTATCTGCTGCATATGTGGGAAGTTGCGAGGGATCAAGTGACAATCTTCTCTGGGCTATTTCAATTTCGCGTGACAATACATGTTCAGCTCTCGTGATGAAATCGTCCAAAGTCCCAGCTGTACCCTTCCTTTTGCTCATGGTCAAATTATACATGTGTAGGGTATAGCACTAACCTAAGCACTATAGAAACTAGGCTGTACCAATAGGAGTGTAAACACAAGTTCTGTATAGTCCTGAAATGAAGGAGAAATGAGGACTGTACTCAATGGGTTTTATGCAATAACAGTACCTTCTTCCAGAAGCCAGCCAAGAGAATATGCCCGGCCTCCTTTGGCTTCAGACAGCCTTGGACGGTCCCGCCCTTGTCCCGGGCTTCGGACGCTCCCGCGTGCTCCCGCGCAGCCGGTGAATGGCTGGGTTACATAGCGACGGTATGGGCGGTGCTCTGAGCCCCGATGCAGGTGTGGGTGGCAAGCTGTATCTTGGGACTACGTGTCCTGCTGGCTTTCAGTGCTTGTGTCAATCAGCCTCCTTAACGTGCTGCAAAGTCCCAAAGCTCGGCTATTCCTACTGTTTTTGCTCCGTAAGGGTGAAGAGTCTAAAGCACACACTACACCTCTGATGCTGCGGGGTGTTTAGTAGGCGTCAGCAGGGGCGGTGCTCTGAGCCCCGATGCAGGTGTGGGCGGCAAGCTGTATCCTGGGACTACGAGTCCTGCTGGCTTTCAGTGCTCGTGTCAATCAGCCTCCTTATCGCGCTGCAAAGTCCCAAAGCTCGGCTATTCCTTCCGTTTTTGCCCCGTAAGGGTGAAGAGTTCAAAGCACACACTACACCTCTGACGCTGTTTTCTCCTCCTTCTTTTGGTATGGCACATGTAACATATTTTTCAATGAAAGACAAAACACTTTCATCAGTATCAGTTCCAAATTTTGGTGCATTCTTGATCCATAACAGCATGTGAATATAAGGTGCACCTCTGTCTTGGTACTCTTTTCTCCAAAAGAAATCAATAACTTCTCCAAGAGGTGGATTATTTTTATTGCAGAAAATAGACATCATAGCTTGAAACCTATGATTAAAATATCTGCACACATTTACAAGATCCAAGGAACACAGATCTCCAGCTGTCTTCAATTCATTGTTTTTTACATTTGAAGTTGCTTGTCATAGAAATTCAAGTAAATTGTCCATGTGTACTGCTAAGCATAACAAACCACGTAGGGGTTCCTATGTTCCTTAACATACATTTAAGTTCTCGGTGACGATGATACCAATACTCATTAGTACTACGTTGACACGCCATCAAATTAATTAACTGAGATTCTAAATGATAGTCTCTTTGTTGAACTTTGTCAAAACATTCCTTTGCAGAAAGATGAACTCCTGTTTTTAATATGTGGTTCACTGCATTTGAAGTCTAGACAAGTAACTTTCAAACAGAAGATGAAATAAATATGGAACTCTCCGACGGAATCTTGGAACTTCTGAGTACAATCTTGTTGTACAATATTCTGAAGCTGAAATCTGCTTGGGTCATTTATCATATCGACCACCTTCCCAGTGGGGAAGATCTGTGGAAAACAACGAGCTTCCAAACTTTTTTTTCCATACACTCATGGGAGTTCCCTTCACTTTCTTCATTTGGAATAATTCAATAGTGTTTACTATCGCTTCTTTTCAAAGTAGAGGATGCATACTATAATGTTCATAAATCTCTTCACTCCTCGAGTTATCCACTTTTTCTATTTGGCCAGTTGAAATTTCTCTTTCATCCTCTGAAGATATTTTTTCTTCTTCAACATATTCATTTTTATAATAAATATTGTTTTGTGCAAGATATAATGTAGCCTTTTGAATTTTTGTGACATTTACTAACACTTGCCATATTTTCTGACTCTTTGTTGGTACAGCATTAACTAGAATATCTACAAGTTCACGTTCCTCTCTTTCTACACCACCAGCTTCAATACTTTTCTAAATGTAAAGGTAAATACACAACTCTTCCTTTTAAATCTCTTTGTAAATCTGTTGGAGGCAGCTTACCTATATGAACTATAGCCTGAAACGGGCGCACATATTTAATAAGAATGGACGTATACGTATATAAGTCTACCAGTTCCGAAGGAATAGCTACCATCTCTAGGTTGTTATGAAGAGCTCTAGTGGGCATTTTGTTCTCTTCTAATTTGCTGTAACAATATTTACAAACACGTTGATCACTACCCAACTCAAAAAGACCTTCCACATCAACATTCCTAGATTGACTTCTATAGTGCATACGTCAACAACAAATACAAACATAGCTTGTTTTTTTCACAAGAAAGTACCCTAAACTTTGTAATTTCTTCTGCAAACCTCTCAGTAGTACTATCTTCCGCCTCTTCTTCAAGACCTACACTTATGAAACTCTCACTTTCTCTACACTCCTCTTGAGGACCACAGAAATACAACTGTATATCATCACAAACGCTTTTTACATCCAATACTGAACCCTGCAAAAGAGCTGTGCTTATTTCACTTAAAGATGATGTAGAACTTTTTACTTTTACACAGTACAATCTTCTTACTAACTGCAGCATTTCTGAGTGATGTCCTGCCAACATTCTTAAATGATGAAAAGTACTTTGACACACTTTTCTAGAAAGACAAGGCAGAGAATTACCCTGCAAGTTACTATATTTTCTCACTTTACAAGGATCTAGTCCTTGCAACATTTTAATCTTCTGTTCACAACTTTTATTCACATAATCGTGTTAAATAAATTGTAATATATCAATAGATTCCTGTTGTATACTACAAATACTAGTAAAATCCCACTTATGCAATGGAGCTTGTGTACATCTCCCTTGAACTTCTTCAGCTATTACTTCTTCCACCTTTCTAGGTATCATCTTTTCTTTTTCAATTGGACAACTGTTTTTTAAACTCATAACAACGACCCCTAGTATCAACTGCATGAACTAATATACTTTGATAAAAATAGCCTTCTTCATTAAAAAAGTCTAGAACTGTGCTTTCATTCCCCCGAATTGTTTTTGCAAAAATGAGTTCTAAGAACCAGTTTTTTACTTTTTCCTTCATAATGTGCATTGTTTTATTCAGTGTTTTCATTCTCTTCAATGCCAATATAAACAATCTTCTTTTCAATTCATAAGCCGTTTAAACTACACTTTCAATCTGTGCTTTCTTCTTGTAAAATGCTGGTCTTCCTTAATATTTTTTGCAATCTTTCAATACATTAAGCGCTGCGAGGCCTCCGGGTAGTTATGCGCTATAGAAATGTAATTTTTCATTTCATTTCATTTCATTTGTAGTACTCAACTTTTATGCATTCTCCTCTTAATGTCTTTATATTCTTTCACCCTTTTTCAACATGGATTTTTTTAATAACCTGATGTTGCATTCATTTCTCGAATTTTCTTTTCCTTCTGATTGCTTTTAGTACTTTTCTTTCTCTTTTCTCCATTTTGAAAATCGATTACTTTTTTAAAAACACTGTTAACAAATTCTTTTGTTCTCTTACAGAAGACTTTTTCTTCAACGTCACATGTTGTACTTCATTTACTTTCTCTTCTTCTCTCTCCTTTAAATAGTTCTGTTTTCTTTGTTGTCTTTTCTTTCGACTTTTCTTGTCATATGAATATTTCTTCATAATTATGGAGAATATCTAAAAAAGTTAAGTTATTATCTTTCAAAAAAATTATTTTATAATATTAAAATAGTTAGATACAAATATTTTCATCTTTAAATAAAGAAATACATTGAGTAGTGCCTCAGTGAATAGATGAGTGCAACAGTAGGGCCTGGGTGATTCTACGACTGCAAAGGTAATATCTGGGGGATTACTGCAGTACATTGCAAATTAGTTGGTGATTTTATAACTGCATGAGTCCTGCTTGGGTGATTGAAGGAGTACTGAGCGAATGCCTGAGTGATTGGAGGAGTGCAGAGGTAGTGCCTGGGTGATTTTTATAAGTGCATGAGTACTGGCTGGGTGATTACATAAGTACAAGGGTAATACCTGCATGATTGAAGGAGTGCACGTATTGTACCTGAGAGATTATAGAAGTTCAAGGATAGTGGCTGGGTGATTGAAAGAGTCCTTAGATAATACCTGGATGAACGCATGAGTGCATTGGTAGTGCCTGGGTGGTTTCATGAGTGCAGGGGTAATATCCTGGGTAATTGCAACAGTGCATATGTAGTGCCTGGATCATTTAAAGACTGCATCAGTAGTAATAGAGTGTTTCATAACTGTATGAGTGTTGGGCCTAGCCAAATATAAAACAGCAGACTATTACACGACTCAACCATAAGTCTCTTCATAGCGTTAAAAGCATGCATACATATGTCTCTACATTTTTAAATCATCATCATATCTAAAAGAAATATATATACAATTGTTCTAAAATACAGTGAAACCTAGAAACTGAGACATGTAATAGATCTGCCTGAGTGATTGCAAACCTCCACGGGTAGTACTGGGGTGGTTGTATGACTCCAAAGGTAGTGGCTAGGTAATTGCAGGAGAAGATGGATAGTGACTGGCTAATTACATGAGTGCACACATAAAGGTTCAGTGCATGGATAAGTGTATAAATAGCACCTGAAGGTATAGATGACTCACTAAGAAGTGCCTAGGTGAATAGATGAGTGCAACTGTAGGACCTGGGTGGTTCTATGACTGCATGGTTAGTGCCTAGGTTATTACATGTGTGCGTAGGTAGAGACTGATTGATTCTATAACTCTAGGGGTAGTATATAACTAGTGCCTGGGTGATTGCATGATTGCAAGGGTAATATCTGGGGAATTACTTTTGATTTTGTAACTTCATGAGTACTGCCTGGGTGATTACAAAAGTACTAAGGTACTGCCTGAGTGATTACAGGAGTTGAAAGGTAGTACCTGGGTGATTTTATAAGTGCATGAGTATTGCCTGAGTGATTACATAAGTACAAGTGTAGTGCCTCTGTGATTGAAAGAGTACAAGGATAGTGCCTGGGTGATTGAACCACTGTACAGCTAATGCATTGGTCATTGCATGAGTACTGAGGTCACATCTTCCCAATAGGCCGAATAATGTTTCCAAATTCATTTGCATTGAAAATATCCCAAATAAACTCGTTAATTCATGTTCATATCTTCCCAATAGGCCGAATGATGTTTTTAAATGTTTGCAACAAATATATCAGATATAAATTTGGTATTTCGTAAGGCAACCTACATTTGAATTCCAAATGGGCATCATTGCAATGCGCCTATCCTTTATTGCACTTTAAATACACAGTATATTGTAGAAATGTTCTAGCGGGTCCACCATGGAAAATAATAGCCACTGCTTTAAAAGTTATTCCTGAAATTGACAATCGACTTGCCACAAAGTTTAACTATTAATTTTGTATTTTATATATTTTCAACAACCCTATACATTGTAATCGTGTCATTAACTGCAATCCCAGTAACTCTTTAAAACAACTTTACAATGAAAACACCACCTTCTATATTACATACTACTTAATTATTTATTTAAGGTGAATTTGCGAATCCAACGTTACACGGGGGTCCGCGCTGAGAGCCACGTTTCTGTTTGGATTATTGTTTGTGCTATTTCTTATTGCATTTGCAAACTTGTGTTTGAAGGAACTAGTTTATATATTTGATCTTTATATTATACGCAATGTAAATGAGAGTGTATATTTTAGGAAATGTACTTCAGAGAAATAAATGATTTAAAGTAGCTGATGAATGTAATTTAGAAACTGTAGATAGGTAAACTGATAGCTGAATTTGCTGTAAATATTTTCGACGCAGATTTGTTTTTTTTTAACAATCTCATCGATTGTATTTTTTTTCCTGCTGTTATGTAACGAGCTACATTGAAATCACTGTGTATCTTGAAAGTCAATAGAATCTGAACACAGCAAAAAAGGAAAACTGAATATGATATGTAATTGTAAAATTATGTTGTGTTCTTAAAACCATGATATTATATGTAATAAGACTTGTTCTTCTTTTTTATTACTGAAAGTAATAGTAAACCTTGAAAACATATTAGATTCAGTTTACAACAAAACAACTGTAAAATATTTTCATTGAGTTTGGTATGTACTTTAATAAAGAAGGTAAGATGAAATAACGTAATAAGCATAATAATATGAAGTAATGTTTACAGTCACTTTTATTGCACTCATCCATTTTTTCAAATACAACCCATGCACTTACCTATATAATTAGGCACTATTCTCACACTCCTGCCACCACCCATGCACTATCCAAGCATTTCTCTATTCACCTAGCCTGAATCCATATACTTATAATATCACCCAGACACTACCTATGTATTCTTCCAATCACCCAGGCCCTACTGATGCACTCCTCGATCCACCTAGGGATTCCCTATGCACTCCTCAAATCAGCCATGCACTACTCTTTTAATCAGCCAGTCACTGCCCTTGCAGTCTTCTAATAATCCAGGCACTACTGCTGTACTCATATAATTACCCAGGCAGTGTTCATGCACTTATAAAAGAATGCAGACACTACCTATGCACTCATGCAATCACCCAAGCACTACCCATGCAGTCTTCTAATCATCCACACACTACTCCTGCACTCATCCAATCAGCCTGCCACTACCTATGTACTTCTTTACTTACCCAGGCACTACCCATGCACTCTTTCATGCACCCAGGCGGCACCCTTGCAATCCTTCAATCACCCAGACATTAGCCATGCACTCCTTCAATCACTCAGGCACTACCTCTGCAGTCATATAATCACCCAGGCACTACATATACACTCATAGAATAACCCAGGCACTAACCTTGCACTCCTCAAGTCATCCAGGCACTATCCATGCACTCCTCCATTCACCCAGCAACTACCCATGCATTTATACAATCACACAGGCATTACCCATGCACTCCTTCAATCACTCAAGCAGTGCCCATGTAGGCATGCAATCGCCCAAGGACTACCTATGCACTCATTCAATATTCCAGGCACTACCCTTGCACTCCTCCAGTCATTGTGGCACTATCCATGCACCCCTCCAATCACCCAGCCACTACCTATGCACTTATAAAATAACCAAGGCCCTACTTATGCACTTGTGTAATCACTCAGGCACTACCAATGCACTCCTCCATTCACCCAGACATTATCCATGCATTCTTATAATCATCCAGGCATTACCCCTGCACTACTTCAATCACGCAGGCAGTGCCCATGCAGTCATACATGTGCCCAGGCACTTCTGCAGCACTCATGTAATCAACCAAGCACTACCCATGCAGTTTTCCAATCATCCCCACAGTACTCATGCACTCCTCCAATCATCCAGGAACTACCCAGGCAGTCCTACATGCACCCACGCATTACCCATGCACTCCTTCAATCACCCAGACATTACCCCTGCACTCATATAATCACACAGGCATTACCCATGCACTCTTTCAATCACTCAGGCATTACCCCTGCAGTCAAACAATCACCCAGACACTATGTATACACTCATGGAATAACCTAGACACTACCGTTGCACTCCTCCAGTCCTCCTGTCATTTCCATGCACTCCTCCAATCACCCAGCCACTACCTAGGCACTTATAAAATCACCAAGGCTCTACCTACACACTCATCTAATCACTCAGACACTGCCCATGCACTCCTCCATTTGCCCAGACATTGCCCCTGCATTCATACAGTCACCCAGGCATTACCCATGTACTCCTTCAATAGTGCAAGCACTACCCCTGCAGTAATGCAATCACCCAGGCACTACTTATACCACAGCTTTCCAAACTGTGTGGCGTGACACATTACTGTGTCGCGCCCTAGCCGTAGGTGTGTCGGCAGAGTCAAGCTGCAGGGGCTCTTAGAAGGGGTGAAACTACAACAACAACAACTACAACAAAGCCCCATTAACATGCACAAGGTCTTTAACGACCTGTAAAGTGCTCGGGTGCGGCTGTGAGCGGGCCCGGGATGCCACACACGAGGGGTGTGGGGGGGGGGGAGTGTGAAGGATAAATAAAGATTGCACTGAGCCAAAAAACATATTACAGTTGTAAACCATTATGAAATATTAAAACAGCTGGCTAATTTACAAACCAAAAAGCCTGTTTTCCCTAAACACTAGAGGCATTTCATTAAAACCCCAAAACTCTGCTTACCAAATAAGTGAAGACATTTCCAGCGCGCCTCACTCCCAGGCTGATAACCAGCTCTCTTGCAGTGTGAACATTCAAGCTTTTGTTTTATAGCAAGCCGAGGTAGCCATGCGCTGTGTTCACCTCATGCTCGCCGGGTGTTTAAGAGGAGATGTGTTTGATTATTTTTGGAAGCTGACGAGGTTTTGGTCTTCCCTGTTCTGAATGCCCTTTCCATCTTCATGGGTGAAAGTTAGCAGCAGGGTCCTGGGTGGACCGCCAGGCTCTTAGTACTCAGTGTGATAGTTGTGTTTAGCGTTGTGAAGCTACATTTGTGGCCATACTTGCCCTGTGTTTTGTGATCGGAACTTCTTGCCATACTCCTCAGAGGCAGCAGAGTGAAAATTGATTGAAGAAGAGGCATTTCGTCTTCTGTACACTCTTTATGCCCTCTCATCTTCCATCATTTTTTGCTGATAACTCATTTTTCACAGCATCAATCATCCAAGCGGCATGGTCTTTCAGTAACGTAACACCATAACATAAAAAAGCAGAATACAACATCACAAAACACAGAAACACAACGAAACGCAGCAAAGCAACAACATTCAACAAAATAGCACAACAGAGCAGATTCAAATAACCCAACAACAGCACATCACAATACATCACAATACAAAACACTATAACACAACAATCTATAACATACCATACCAAAGTTCTACAACTTCAAAAAATCAACTGCAAAACAACACAATCCAACAACTCAACAAACAAACAGAGCAACAAATTAAGAACACAATCGTATAACAGTGCCATTATGTTATATTTTGGTGTTGTTTTGCAGGGTACTGTGGTGTATGTTGTTACATTCTTGTATTGTTGAAATATGTAGTCTCTTTTCTAGACTTCAGCAGCAGTTACATTTCCAGTGAAAGATGCATAATCCATTATCGGGCCAGTGCACTATAAACGCGCCAAGAAACAAATTGGTGTATGTGCGCGGTACCAAATACCTTTAACATAACATAACAACATAACATAACAAACAATTAGCACTGCAAGCAATTGCTTAAATATCACCCCCTCAGCTCTGCATCTGTGCATGATCACAGGGAGCAATTCTGTCCTCCTCAGTTCCAGAAAGGTTCTTCCTTAGGAGTGGATCAAACTTTTTTATGGTGATCAGTGACCCGCTAATGATGATGCCTATTCAATTTGATTTAATATCCCCAGGCATCTCACTCCTACCTTTTAAGTGGTGTGTGTGTGTGTGGGGGGGTGTGTGGGGTTGTGTGTGTGGGTGTGTGTGAGGGGTGGTGTGTCTGTGGGGTGGTGTGAGTTGGGGTTGTGTGTGGGGTGTGTGTGTGTGGGGGGGTTGTGTGGGGTGTGTGTGTGTGGGGGTGTGTGTGGGGGGGGGTGTGGGGTGTGTGTGGGGTGGGTGTGGGTGGGTGAGTGTGTGTGGAGTGTGTGTGGGGTTGTGTGTGGGTGTGTGTGTGTGTGGGGTGGGGGTGTGAGGTGTGTTTGTGGGGTTGTGTGTGTGGTTGTGTGTGTGGTTGTGTGTTTGGGGTGGTGTGTCTGTGGGGTGGTGTGTGATGGGTTGTGTGTGGGGGGTTGTGTGGGGTGTGTGTGTGTGGGGTGTGGGAAGTGTGTGGGGTTGTGTGTGTGGGTGTGTGTGTGTGGGGCGGTGTGTCTGTGGTGTGGTGTGTGTTGGGTTGTGTGTGGGGTGTGTGTGGGGGGTTGTGTGGGGTGTGTGTGGGTGGGGTGTGGGGGTGTATGAGGTGTGTGTGTGGGGTGTGTGGGTGTGTGTGTGTGTGTGGGGTGTGTGTTGGGTTGTGTGTGGGTGTGTGTGTGTGGGGTGGTGTGTGGGGTGGGTGTGGGTGGGTGTGTGTGTGTGGGGTGTGTGTGGGGTTGTGTGTGGGTGTGTGTGTGGGGGTGTGTGTGGGGGTGTGTGGGGGGGTGTGGGGTGCGTGTGGGGGTGTGTGGGGTGTGTGTGGGGTTGTGTGTGTGGTTGTGTGTGTGGGGTGGTGTGTCTGTGGGGTGGTGTGTGTTGGGTTGTGTGTGGGGTGTGTGTGGGGGGGTTGTGTGGGGTGAGTGTGGGTGGGGTGTGGGTGTGGGTGGGGTGTGGGTGTGTGTGGGGTGGGTGTGTTGGGTGTGTGTGGGTGGGTGTGGGTGTGGGGTTGTGTGTGGGTATGTGTGTGTGTGTGTGGGGTGGTGTGTCTGTGGGGGGTTGTGTGTGGGGTGGGGTATGTGGGTGTGGGGCCCGAACCCACCATAGGTTGTTCGGGCTCACTCGCTGTGCTTCTTCACGTTACAGTGTCCCTGAATTTTTTTCACAAAAAGGTGTGTCACCAACATGAAAAGTTTGGAAAGCTGTGACTTATACACTCAAGGAATAACCCAGGCACTAACCTTGCAGTCCCCCAGTCATCCAGGCACTATCCATGCACTCCTCTTTTCACCCAGCCACTACCCATGCATTCATACAATCACACAGCTATTACCCATGCACTCCTTCAATCACTCAAGCAGTGCCCATGTAGTCATACAATCACCCAAGTACTACTTATGCACTCATTCAATATTCCAGGCACTACCCTTGCACTCCTCCAGTCATCCTGGCACTATCCATGCATCCCTCCAATCACCCAGCCACTACCTATGCACTTATAAAATAACCAAGGCACTACTTATGCACTTGTGTAATCACTCAGGCACTACCAATGCACTCCTCCATTCACCCAGACATTATCCATGCATTCATATAATCATCCAGGCATTACCCCTGCACTACTTCAATCACGCAGGCAGTGCCCATGCAGTCATACATGTGCCCAGGCACTTCTGCAACACTCATGTAATCAACCAAGCACTACCCATGCAGTTTTCCAATCATCCACACAGTACTCATGCACTCCTCCAATCATCCAGGAACTACCCAGGCTGTCCTACATGCACCCACGCATTACCCATGCACTCCTTCTATCACCCAGACATTACCCCTGCACTCATATAATCACACAGGCATTACCCATGCACTCTTTCAATCACTCAGGCATTACCCCTGCAGTCAAACAATCACTCAGATACTATGTATGCACTCATGGAATAACCTAGACACTACCGTTGCACTCCTCCAGTCCTCCTGTCAAATCCATGCACTCCTCCAATCACCCAGCCACTACCTAGGCACTTATAAAATCACCAAGGCACTACCTACACACTCATCTAATCACTCAGGCACTGCACTGCCCATGCACTCCTCCATTTGCCCAGACATTGCCCCATGCATTCATACAGTCACCCAGGCATTACCCATGCACTCCTTCAATAGTGCAAGTACCCCCCCTGCAGTAATGCAATCACCCAGGCACTACTTATACACTCATGGAATAACCCAGGCACTAACCTTGCAGTCCCCCAATCATCCAGCCACTACCCATGCACTTATGAAATCACCAAGACACTACCTATACACTCATCTAATCACTCAGGCACTGCCCATGCACTCCTTCATTCACTCAGGCACTACCCCTGCAGTCATGCAATCACCCAGGCACTACTTGTACACTCATTGAATAACCAGGTTACCCTTGCACTCCTCCAGTCATCCAGGCACTATCCATGCACTCCTCCAATCACCCAGACACTACCTATGCACTTATAACATCACAAAGGCACTACCTATACAATCATCTAATCACTCACGCACTGCCCAGGCACTTCTCCATTCAACTAGACATAACCCCTGCATTCATGCAATCACCCAAGCATTGGCCATGTACTCTTTTAATCACTCAGGCACTACCCCTGCGGTCATGCAATAACCCAGGCACTACTTATGCACTCATGGAATAACCCAGGCACTACTTTTCCACTCCTCCAGTAATCCAGGCACTATACATTCACTCTCATGCAATAAGTCAGGCACTACCTATACAATCATGCAATCAGCCAAGGACTACTACTGCACTCACTTAGTCCCTCAAATACTATCCATGCACTCATTTAATGACTCAGGCAATACTGCTGCACTCATTCATTCACTGAGACAGTACTTATTCACTCATACAATGACTCAGACATTACCAAAGCAGTCGTTCATAAAACACACACAAGTTTGTCTATTTTTAACCATGTAGGTGGGTCTAAAAAGAACCATTTTGTCTTCTTTTTTTGTTTTACCCTTTTTTGAATTTTTTGGGTGTTTTTAAAAAAAATGAAAAAATAAACAGAACCAATAGTGTTGAAAAGATGATGCAATTATAAACTCTTGCATCGAAAAAAATGTCAGTAGTAGTTCCTAATAGCAACCACTTCAGCATCCAGTGATTGCTCACCAAAACAGATTTTTTGTTGCATTTTATACAATGCTGCTCCACTAGTCAGGTAAGGTGTTGGCTGTGCTAGATGATGTTGAAGCACTTGATGTGCTGGGTCCAGCATCGTTGTTGTCACTTCCTTGCCTCTCTTGCTCCCATCTAAATTGTTCCTTAGATAGACGTTGAGGATACATTGTTTGTAGGTGTTTCAACATCGCCAACGTCCTACAGAGATATTTTGCTGAGAAGAACCTCTTGAGAGGACATTGTGACAAACAGTGTACGTAACTTTCTGGGCATTTACCTTTTTTTCTCCTGGTGGAATAGAGGAAAATGCCCATACAACACTTTCATAGCTTTTCTTTACAGGTTCCTGCAGGTCTTCTTCCACTTCAGGGGGAAGCTGTACAGGTGTATCACCACCTGCCATTTTTAGTTTTGTAAAAACAAAACACCAAAACAGGCAAGCAAGAGGAGCAGAAGACAACAGGTGTGTCTGCTAAGATGCTCTTGAAGGAATGGAAAAAAATGGGTGGGGTCATTCAAGTTCTAGAATCAAAAGGTTCTTAACCAATGAAATGCTTTCTTTTGAAGTCACATGGGTTTGCGCACCCGGCGCGCAACTAGCGCACACCGGATCGATTCCGGAAAAATATATTTAACTATAATATATTTTTATTCCAGTTACAAATATATGATATTTACAATTATCCTAAATAATGTCTTGGTATAATATATATAATAAAGTTATATACATATACATTCAAATCTTAAAGATTTGCAATGGATTTGCGCACCCGGTGTCACCCTCAGAAATACGTACGTGACGTTATGCAGGGCCGAGATCAGCACACCCGTCGCATACCAAATGTGCATCGTACACGACTTAACCAATATGGTGTCAAAATTTGTAGATTTGCGCACCTACCGAGATTAGTACATGATTAGTATGCAAACCCACTTAAAAAAAAAGGTAAAAGAATATTTTAGAAAGTAGAAAACTTTACATTATTTTTATAAAACTTAAAATATTTAGAAAAAGGGATTTTTGGAAATTAAAATTTGAAATTAGCATTTGTAAAAACATACAAATTCTTACACTAGAAGAGTTGATTAGGGCCCTACACCCGATGCGTCCAGGGTGGGCCCCCGGACCCTATGGATTCCCCATAGAATTCCTGTAACCACACATGCACATGTTGGGCCCACACTTCCTAGCGGCAATACAGGATGCCCAAGTAATGAGAATACTACCCTGGGACTGGCACCACGTGGCAATTGTTTTATTCCTCAAACCGGGTCATCTTCCAGAGGAGCCCTCTTCATACCGCTCTATCTCCCTTATTAACTTCAAACCAAAACTGTTACGGAAGGTCCTGGTAGATCGTCTATGGACTTGTGTGTCGGATTTAATCCACCCACATCCATCTGGCTTTATGCCATTCCGAGCCACCCATCACAACATCCGAAATTTGCATAATGCTATGGCACGAGCCCCAGAACTAGGACGCCCAGCGGCTATATTATTAGCCGACATGGACAAAGCATTTGATTCTCTTAGCTGGGTCTATTTTTTCCAATTACTCAAAGTGGTTAATTTTGACCCTCGGTTTATAGCATTTGTCAATTTGCTGTATACTTACTTGACTGCCTCGTTACGTATAGCAGGGTATCGCTCAGGCCCCTTCCCTATATAGAAGGGCACAAGGCAGGGGTGCCCCCTGTCCCCGCTGGTATTCGCTTTGGCAGTGGAGCCTCTGGCAGCATGGGTTCAGAGTGACCCTGTGTTCGGTGGATTTGAGTGGTCTCAGTCGAGATCGGATCGCATTGCGTTATATGCGGATTACATCTTCTTTTTAACTGACCGGTGGTTCTCGGGCACATGTCTCTTACAAATCCTCAGAGTGTTTGTGGCAACTACAGAACTTCACATTAACCATGACTAATCCGTGCTTTTTCCAGTATGTGGAAACCAGGGGCGGGGTACCTGGGCGGTGCAGCTTTCACACACGACTGGGGGTTTGAAATAATTGGGCACCTTTGTCCAAAGATTTCATGGGAGCACAATATTAACCCACTGCTAACAAGTCTAAATAATGAAACAACAATATGGTCCTCCTTTCCACTATCATAATATGGCCGGTCCGCCATCTTTCAGAATGTCTCTCTGCCTAGAATTCTCTACCGATTACAAAACTTCCTTTACAACATACCACAATCCTGGTTTTCACAAGTCAAAGCCATAAGCAATAAAGTCCTGTGGAATGGGGGACGATCCGGGTAGTGCTACACACATGTGCACAATCCCCGTATTGTGCGGGAATTGCAGCAGCGGACATATATGCATACTACACTACCTCTCACCTGTTAATAATAAATGAATTTTGGTATAACTCCCCAACCAACCCGGCTTTTGCACTTGAGCATGCGGCAATGGAGGGGGCTCCCCTTCTTCAGCTCTTGTATAGCTCTAGCTCCAGGAATCTAAATGTATTACCCCCGGCAAGTAGAACTGTGATTCAGCTCTGGCGGTACATGGTGAGGCAGATGAGGTGGAGCGTGACCTTGACCCAGACAACCCCTCTGTGGCAAGGCACATACTTACACCCAGTGATGGCCTTGAAGGGGTTACATCAATGGGATTTGGTAGGAATATCTACGATGGGAGACATGATGCAGGGCACCACACTGAAATCCTTTCAACAGCAGCATGAGGAATTTCAATTACACAAGACACAATTTTATATATATCTTCAACAACGCCATGCGTTGTGCCCCCAGATTCACGCTCTAGAAACCCTACCGGAAATCCACCCACTTGAGGGCTGCCTACTGATGGGAGACCTGGGGCTACATAAAATCAGGCAAATATATCAAACACTGAAGATGTATAAACGAACAACAATTAACAAGACTAGGAGAGCATGGCAAGATGACATTCCTGACTTGACGCATGATGACTGGGCCAAAGCCATAGCAAGCCCTTGGGGCGCCGCTGTGTCTATACGCTTCCGCCTTATACAATTCAAGTAGATACATCACGCATACTACAGTCATGACTATGGAAAATGGGAGTTATCCTGTCAGCTATATGCTTGAGATGTGAGAGGGAAGAGGATATGTTTTTACACATAGTCTGGAGCTGTTCTGCATTGCAGCCGTACTGGAGGAGGGTGGCTTCTTACCTTAGCAACATTCTCTCATGGGAACTCCCACTTGATCCGAGACTTTTTCTCTTACACAGCACTGACGAGATAGGGAGTAACAAGTACAAATAATATCTGTTCTTTTTGTCTCTTATCATTGCGAAACGCGATATAGCCCAGCTCTGGAAGGGAGGCTCCAATCCGAACATAGGTAAATGGAAGGCTGAACTGGACAGGAGTATGGTTGCAGAGATCGCAGTGTTTCTGGCCCATGGTTGCCCCCAGAAACATAGAAAAATATGGACCAGTTGGGAAAAATACAGAGGGTTAGACCTTACCCCTTCCATCTTTGGACCCCTGATAGAAATCACCACTCATATCAACCTTTTACTGAACTTAGAATTCCATGTCATGTAATAGTCTGCCTTTGTATGTTTGTAACATTTATACTACCACTCGAATCTAGAACTGTCTGCACTGTGTTTATATTGTTTGATCTGCAGGTTCTGCAGGAGTTACAATTGTTTAAATGCTTTGGTCCTCATGAAAACATTTTGTTTTCTACAGGTGCATGTAGGGCTACGGCCCATATTGCATCAGAAAAAGCAAATAACATTTGAAATAAAAAAAAAAACCTTACAAATTCAATGAAAAAACATAGGTTTCAGGGACGTTACAGTTAGAAATCAGAATTTAAAAATCCTTTGAAATTCACTGTAAAAAACATAGGTTTAAGGGACATAATAGTTAGAAATTAGCATTTAAAAAACCTTTGATATTCACTGAAAAAAACCAACAGTTTTCAGGGACGTTATAGTTAGTTGGACCTTTCACTCGCACAAAACCAGAGAAATTCGGCCATTATAGTTAGTTAAGCTAACTGTAACTCGTGCCCCCACAATGCACAGCTGATGACATCACATATTACATCACTCATGACATGTCAGTTACATCACTGATGAAATCGCTGATGACATCTCAAATGACATCACTGATGATATCACTGATATCTGTATTACTTTGTCAGTTATTGTGTAAACTGCTGCACCAGTTAGTTCCTAGCTATGTGAAAGTTTATATTAGTTATTGATTAGTTATCTGACTATTTGTATGGGAGAGTGAATGTGTGTGTGGTTCGGTGGGGGATCTGTGACTGCCCAAAGATGTGTGAATAGTTTATTCAGTAGATATATGACGTTAAGACTACGTATTATAATATTTGTTTGGGTGAGTGAATATCTTTATGAGTGTGGTGATGAGCAAATATATTTCTCAATGGTACATGTCCAATAAAGTAGAAAAAATAAAAGACAGTGTATGTGACAGTTGTTGTATACAAATAAGTATACATACGCCTCATTAATTGCATGAGTGGCTGTATAGATAACTGTTACATGTAATAGTAATTTCATAACACACTAAGTATGAGTTACTATTTATATGAATAAATGAAGTGCTATTTGTATAAGTGTGTAGCTGAGTAAATGTAAATATGATACATGGTTTGCAAAAGTGAGTAGAATGACTGCATAACTGAATAGGATGTGTGCTGGTGTGTAATGTCAATATAGGTGTATAAGTATATTTGATAGTGTTCTATTGATCATTGACAACATGTATGAGTGAATCTATAGGTAATTGATTAGATGTGTGTGTAGATCTAGGAATCATAGAGTGGGTTTTTAGATACTTGTATTGCTGTGTCAATGTATTCAAATATGGTACTCTGTATTTTACAGTGAGTGATGAAAGGTTATACTAGTGTATGATGAGGTGTATCTGATTATCACGTGGATGATGTCATCAGTGATGTCATTTGAGATGTCATCAGTGATGTCATCAGTGATGCCACTGACCATGTCATGAATGATGTAATATGTGACATCATCACCAGTGGATTGCGGGCGCGAGAGTTACAGTAAGTGCAATGTCCAGGTAACTATAGCACCCTAGACACCTATGGTTTTTTCAGTGAATTTCTAAGGTTTTTTAAATGCTAATTCCTAACTATAATCTGCCTGAAACCTATGTTTTTTTCAGTGAATTTCAAAGGAAAATTCATAATTCTAATGTTCATTAGGCATATCTGTTTTTTTCTATCTTTTTAAATTATCATCCTGTTCTCAACGTAGTAAAAACTGCAAATATTACCACTCTTCAATTTATTCCTTCCTCCAAGAAAATCGCTACAAACCAGAACCACAACTAACGTTAATAATATACAAACTAGGCGTTCTCGTAGAAAAGAAACAAAAAAAACACCCCTTCCCAAACTTTCATCAACAAACCAAATCTACAATGCTACCTAAAAAAACAGCCGATAGTTCCATTTACCATTAACATATTAATATCAACATTTAACTAGTGTAAGGACGTCGACTATGTACTGTGTGAATTACATCCAACTCACACCCATATCTAAAGATAAATATGTAATAGAGGTACTTATTATGCACTTCCAACACCCAACAAAATCACAACACCTAGCGCCACCACCACTACAACCACCCCTCCTGACCCCTCCCCCCTACTACCTCGCAGGCAGCGCAAAACAGGACAGCGGACCTTCCCAAAATAATATATCCCCTCAACAGCACACTAGCTCAATGTTCAGAGATGTGGCAACTAACTATGTATAAGGGAGGAAACACGCACATCAACAATAATGTACACAATGCTAACACTACCGGTGATATGCTATACACAACTCACTATACAAACCAAAAACGTTTCCGTGTGTAGATATACTATTGATACGTGTAGTGTACTGCACAGTGGACGCAACCATATTATCTCAGACTCTGGGGAATATCTTGGTCATGTAGCTGTGTTGTCTCCCCCCCAAGTAGAAGTGAAATGGGCTGGTCCAACGAATGCAACTCCAGCGTAAGAGTATAAATAATTAGCCTACGCGTTGGGCGTGGTTCACTTCTACAAAGGGGAAAAGACTTTGCCAAAGCGAAGGTCCTCACTCTGCCACGTGACTGCCGCCATGATCACATGCCTCCTCAATACAGGCCCATTGCAAACTCAGCCCCACAGTACCGCAGACTTATGTCTGTATCGACTACTGCCTTCGATCTACACTGCGGACAGCAGGGTTCACAACTTGAATTCAGCTTTGGATCTACAGTACGGATAGCATTGACGTTAGCCTTGATTTATGTAAGGCAGAGACAATTGTACTCTATGTCCTCAGACTTTGTTAAAATAAGTGACAAAAATTCTTCGTTGATATCTGTGCTGACTACTGCCTTCGATCTCCAGTGGGGTCAGTAGAGTTTACAACTTGATACCAGATTTGCATCAGCACTACAGAAAACATTGAATTCAGTCTCGATTTATTTAACCTCTTCCATGCTAATGACAAGGTCAGCTCGTCATGCAGTTTACTGGAGCTGTGCTTATGACGAGTTGACCTTGTCATGAACAATGGGAAATCAACAATATCAGCACCCAGCGGGAAAAGCCTTAGCATTCAAGGTGTTAAGGCAGATGCAATTGTACTCAGTGCTCAGATTTTGTTAAAGGATGCGACAAAAAACATCCCTCAATGTCTGTACTGACTACTGCCTTCAATCTACACTGCGGTCAGTAGAGTTTACAACTTGATAACAGTTTTGCATCAGCACTACAGACAACATTGAAATCAGTCTCAATTTATTTAAGGCAGAGACAATTATACTCAGTGCTCAGAATTTGTTAAAGGATGCGCCAACAAAAATTCCTCAATATCTGTACTGACTACTGCCTTCGATCTAAACTGCGGTCAGTAGAGTTTACAACTTGATACCAGTTTCGCGTCAGCACTACAGTCAACACTGAATGCAATCTCGATTTATTTAAGGCAGAGACAATTGTACTCAGTCCTCAGATTTTGTTAAAGTATGTGACAAAAAAGCATTCCTCAATGTTTGTGTCGACTACTGCCTTAGTTCTACATTACAGATTGCAGGGTTCACAACTTGAATTCAGCTTTGCATCTACACTACGGACAGTAATGAATTCAGCCTTGATTTATTTAATGCAGAGACAATTGTACTGTATGTGTTCAGATTTTGTTAAAATACGTGACACAGGGGGCGTGGCCAAGATGGCGGCTTGAATAGACGTGAATCGAGAGGCTCCCCGGCCCAAAGCCCCATTATCACACTATTTCTAGCTGCCACCCCCTGTGAATCTGCCCAAATCAAGCTCGAACCTTTCTGCTGCCTTGGAGCGCTACAGGACGGATTTCTCTGGGCTACTGAGGACAGCGCATGGCGACGAAGGTTTGAGCCCTTCCGCCGCGCGGTCACACTGCAGTGACTGCACGCACTAGACCGGAGCGCCGTGGAAGCGCACACCGGAACACAGAGAGGCGAACTCGGCGGCTGCATGCGGTAGCTGGGGGAGGCGGTGCGCTCCGACCCCCCCGGACACAGTGCGTCCCGCCGGAGGACCCCCGGCAAATTCAGGCCCCGGCGTGGGCCTACCAGACGGCCGGACGGGACCGGCCCCGGCGGACCCACAGCACCCACACTCTGCGCATACCAACCCCGCTCCACTGGGGGGCCGTCGGCTGGAGCTTTGAGCACCGACGGACACTGGCGACCCGCAGCCTCCGCTGTTGACGCGACTGGTGCAACGGCGAAGAAGGTTAGAGCCCTTCCGCCGCGCGCCTATGTCTCGGCGGCTGCGGGCGTAGACAGGATTGCTAGGCCTGCGAGCGGCTGCCCACGAGGAGGCGCCCGGGGCATCCGGCGACCGAATACCTGAGGGGTCGGTGCTCCCGGCCTTTCCCGGGCAGGCAGTGCCCCGTCAGCAGCCACCCAACGACTCCAGGCCCCGGCGTGGGCCTCCAGACACATACCCGCGCCTTCTCTTGGCGGGCCTACAGAACCTTGGGCTGCGCGGAGCACCGGCCTCCGGTCTTGCGAGCTCCCGCTAGTCCTCCCCCACCTCATCGGCGGCCTCTGGGGAGGACGCGCTGGGATCAGCGGCTCCGCTCCATCGGAGCCTCGTGCACTCCGGCGGGAGCCCCTTGGACAATTTAGGCCCCGGCGTGGGCCTACCGGGCGGCGGCATAGAACCAGCTCCGCCGCCCCCACAGAGCCATACAACGGGCGGGGCGTCGCTCGCCCGCCCCCCATAACCCACCGGAATCCCCCTCGCACCTCCGATCTCCAGCGGGGGGATAACACCTGTGCTGGGGCCTACTCCCCCGGCCCCTCCGAGAACGGCGAGCCCCACTGGAGGCCTCCGTCCACCGCGCCTCCCACGGCAGCCATCCTACTAAGCGGCACCGGCCCGCCGCCGGAGGAGTCCCAGAGCCCCCTCACCCCCTGGCCTACCGGCAGAGAGACACACCGGCGACGTGGGAAGCAACCCAGCAGCGCCCCCCCGCATTGATAAGGTGAGTGGCGCCCAGCGACCTGGACTACCGAACACTCTCCCCCCCCCCGTGTCCCTGCACTCTCTGCTGGTTGCCCTCAACTGCTGTGGTCGGTGACGCAGCCCTGCTGAACGCTATCCTGGGCCCCCGCTCGCCAGGGCCGTCAGCCCCGGCCTCCTCCCTGTTGCCGGCTGTCCGCCGTCCACCGGGCCCCCCACTCAGACACTGGGGCCGTCCGTGGACCTCTCCGCGACATCCGGTCCTCGAGATCTTCCTCCAGCTGCTCTCGGGGCACTGCTCTCCTGCCTGGCGCCTAAGCACTCTTCCTAGGCCTACGTTGCTCTTCCTTTATCAAGCATAACCCTGCTCGGCACGGCACGGTGGCCCCAGCCTGTCTAATCTGGTCATCTCTACCCCCACTACCTCACTAGCCACTACACACTCTGAGCACCGCCCTTGCAGCGCCCCACGAAAGACTCCTCCGCCCCCGGAGTGGCTTGCGGGGCTTCTTCTTGGGCCGCCGCTCCTTGACCCTTCGCGGGGCCCAGAACCGGCTCTGATTCGTCCGCTGCCCATCGCAGTTCGTTTCGTTGCTGGGCGATCACTCGACAGCTCCCGACGATACCCATCGGCTGGCCCATCGCCCTGTTCTGGACATCATGACGCACTCTAGTCGCAAAGGGACCCGGAACGTTGTGGAGCTCATGCAGAAAGCAGCGTCGAAAGGAGACAAGAACCAGCCACAGTCGTCCCCAAAACCCCCCGCGAGCCCTCAGCCCCAGGACGAAGACTCCGCTCCGATCACGAAAGCCTTCCTGGCCTCCCTCTTCAACACACTGCGAGAGGACTTCCAGACTCTGAAACAGGACTTGGCTGGGGAACAATGCGAACTCCGTCGTGACATTGATGGCCTGGGTGAGCGAGTTGCCTCTCTGGAGGACGCTGATCGGTCCCGCAGTGGGGAGGTGGAGAGACTCCAGCAGGAAATCCTGCGACTTCAGGATCAACAGGTGGATTTACAGTCGCGCTCTGAAGACTTGGAGAACCGCTCCAGGCGGAATAACATACGGGTCAGGGGTGTTCCGTTGAAAGCTAAAAAGGACAATGTGACCGATTACCTTCAAGACCTATTCAGAGACATCCTGGGAGAGCCAAGCGACTTTGAGATCCGAATCGACAGGGCGCACAGGGTGGGCATGGCACGCAGAGCGCCTGCACCACCTCCGGACATTCTAGCGTTCCTCCCGGACTTCCCCCTGAAGGAACGCATCCTTAGAGAGGCCAGGAAAGCACAGCCCATCAGATTTCACGATGACCCTGTAGCCCTTTTTCAGGATCTCTCTAACATCACCCTACAAAAGCGCAAATCCTTCAGACCTGCGACGAACTTCCTGCGGGATGCCGGGATACCCTACTCCTGGGGCCACCCGTTCCGTCTGATCTTTAAATGGAACGGCTCCCTCCACCAGCTTAGATCACTCCGCGACACCTGCTCCCTGCTTGGGATCGACATGCCGGAAAGTTCAGCCTCCAGGGACGCCTCTCCGTCCCGGTCGCAAGAGGACCCGCCTCGCCCTACAAGAGACGGCTGGCAGACGGTCCGCAGGAGGAGAACGCCGAGAACCATCCCGAAACCCGACCCGATCACGGTCGTCCAGGAACGAGAGGCGGCAGTACAGGAAGTGGCAGATAACACAGCACCCGATCTGTAGAACATTGACCCTTTGAACCTTGACCAATTTGGGGGTGTTCTCTCACTCGCACATGGCTTAACTGGGGTCTGGGCCGGGGAGCCGCCAACTGGGCTGCAACCATGGTACCCCTTTCTTTGACTTTCTACGGACCTGTGCCCTGCACGACTAGGCCCGAGACTTTTACCGGTTTCTGTTGGGAGGGCTGTTCTGGGAGGGGGTGGGGAATTTGGGGAATGGGGGTTCAGTACTTGAGGGGGGTTGGGTTGGTCCACTCTGTTGGGGTTAGGGTGGCCACGGGGGGGAGGGGATTATTGGGGGGGACCAGTACGCCATGGGATCTTTACACACACCAGGGTTTGCCCACGTTTTCCACCATTGCACAGCGCCTTGCACTACTGAGCCAGTTCGCCCCTGCGTGCCCCGACGATGGCTGATACGCTCCAAATCCTGTCTCTAAACGTCAAGGGACTCAATAACCCGATTAAGCGCAGGGCTATCATCTCCTACCTAGAGAATTCTGAGGCCGACGTCTGCCTGCTGCAAGAAACCCACCTCCTGGCTAAGGACTGGCACCGGCTGCGCTCCCGCGCTTTCCCACAGCAACTCTTCTCCTCTCTCCCATCAAAGAAAGCAGGGGTGGCTATACTCATATCACGGCGCTTCAAAGGCACGGTAGGGGCCAAAATAGGGGAAATCAAGGGACGCCTTCTAGCCCACGCTTTCCAGATAGGCAACACCACCTACGCGATAGGCTCCATCTACTCCCCCAATACAGGTCAGGAACCCTTCTTGCTATCCGCAATCTCAGAAACGCTTCAAGCACCTCACACCTACATGCTCCTAGGGGGGTGTAGTGTAGTTCCTATCTTCCCAATAGGCTCTGCGCATTGGAATAATACCTACAGCAGTAAAGGCCTAGGCCAGACGTTAACTAGGTCAATCAATCAATCAATCAATCAAGTCATTTATAGAGCGCACTACTCACCCGTAGGGTCTCAAGGCGCTGGGATGGGGGGGGGGTTCCGTTACTGCTCGAACAGCCAGGTCTTGAGCTTCTTCCTGAAGGAGAGGTGGTCTTGGGTCAGGCGCAGGTCGGTCGGGAGTGAGTTCCAGGTCTTGGCGGCCAGGTAGGAGAAGGACCTTCCTCCTGTTGTCGCTCTTCGAATGCGGGGGACGGCGGCGAGGGCGTGGCTGGTTGATCTGAGGAGGCGCTTGGGAGTGTAGAAGTTGATCCGGTTGTTGAGGTAGCTCGGGCCTTGGTCGTGTAGGGCTTTGTGCGCGTGGGTGAGGAGACGGAAGGTGATTCTCTTGTTGACCGGGAGCCAATGCAGATCTCTCAGGTGTCCGGAGATGTGGCTGCGTCGGGGGATGTCGAGGATGAGTCTGGCCGAGGCGTTCTGGATCCGCTGGAGTCTCTTCTGGAGCTTGGCGGTGGTACTGGCGTAGAGGGCGTTGCCGTAGTCCAGTCGGCTGGTGACGAGGGCCTGGGTGACCGTCTTCCTCGTCTCGGTGGGGATCCACCGGAAGATCTTACGTAGCATGCGCAGGATGTTGAAGCAAGACGAGGAGACGGCGTTTACTTGTCTGGTCATGGAGAGGGAGGAGTCCAGGATGAAGCCCAGGTTGCGTGCGTGGTCTGTCGGTTTGGGTGCGGTGCCCAAGGCGGGGGGCCACCAGGAGTCGTCCCAGGCGGAGGGCGAGGAGCCCAGGATGAGGACCTCCGTCTTGTCCGAGTTCAGTTTCAGGCGGCTGGTCGTCATCCATTCGGCTACATCTCTCATCCCTTCGTGCAGGTTGGCTCTGGCGGTGGTGGGGTCGTTGGTCAGGGAGAGGATCAGCTGGGTGTCGTCGGCGTAGGAGATTATGTTGAGGTTGTGTTGGCGTGCGATGGCCGCGAGGGGGCTCATGTAGACGTTGAAGAGGGTGGGGCTCAGTGAGGATCCTTGAGGGACGCCGCAGATGACTTTGGTGGCCTCTGACTTGTACGGTGGTAGGCGGACTCTCTGTGTTCTTCCGTCGAGGAAGGAGGAGATCCATTCCAGTGCCTTGTCCTGGATTCCGATGTTGCCGAGGCGCTGTACTAGGGTGCGGTGGCAGACAGTGTCGAAAGCCGCGGAGAGGTCCAGGAGCATGAGGGCCGCTGTTTCTCCGTTGTCCATCAGAGTTCGTATGTCATCGGTGGCAGCGATGAGGGCGGTCTCGGTGCTGTGGTTCGCTCGGAAGCCAGACTGTGAGGGGTCGAGGGATCCATTCGTCTCGAGGAAGGCGGCCAGCTGTTTGTTGACGGTCTTCTCGATGACTTTGGCCGGGAACGGGAGGAGCGAGATGGGACGGTAGTTCTTGAGGTCGGTGGGGTCTGCTGTGGGTTTCTTGAGAAGAGCGCTGAGTTCGGCGTGCTTCCAGCTCTCAGGGAAGGTGGCGGTGTCGAAGGAGGTGTTGATGATGTCCCGCAGGTGGGGTGCGATGACAGCGTCGGCCTTGTTGAAGACGTGGTGAGGGCAGGGGTCAGTCGGAGATCCGGAATGGATGGAGTTCATTGTGCGGATGGTGTCTTCGGTGCTGATCGGAGTCCAGGTGCGGAGGGTGGTGGTGGGTGGCGTTGTTGCGGTTGTGGCTTGCGTTGGTTGGTTGCTGAAGCTGTTGTGTATGTCCGCGATCTTGTTGTGGAAGTAGGACGCGAGGGAGTTGCAGAGGTCTTGCGACGGGGTGATGTCATTGTTTCCGGCGTTGGGGTTGGAGAGCTCTTTCACGATGTTGAAGAGTTCCTTGCAGTTGTGTGCGTTGTTGTCCAGCCGGTCCTTGTATGTATTTTTCTTGGTGGCGCGGATCAGTTGGTGGTGTTTCCGGGTGGCGAGCTTGAGGGTGGTCATGTTGTCCGTAGTTGGTTCCCTTCTCCAGACTTTCTCGAGGGCTCGACAGTTCTTCTTGGAGCTCTTGAGTTCGTCGGTGAACCATGGTGTTTTTCTGCTGCAGGGTCCGCTGGGTGGGGTTCTCAGAGGGGCGAGTTCGTCTGCGCAGTTGTTGATCCACTTCGTGAGGTTGTCGGCGGCCTGGCTGGGGTTCGCTGAGCTGGCGGGAGGGTGCTGGCTCAGGGAAGCGGTGAGCTGGTCGGCTGTGATCTTGTTCCAGCTTCTTCGGGCAACCTGTTGCTGGTGGTGGTGGATCGTCGTTCTTTTGAAGGTGAAGTGGACGCAGCTGTGGTCCGTCCAGTGGAGTCCTGTTGCGTGGCTGAAGGTGACGTCTTTGCTGGATGAGAAGACGGCGTCGAGTGTGTGTCCGGCGAGGTGGGTGGGGGTGGTCACCAGTTGCTTGAGTCCGAGGTTGGCGAGGTTGTCGAGCAGGCTGATGGTGTTGCGGTCGCTGTTGTTCTCCAGGTGGAAGTTGAGGTCCCCCAGGAGGATGTAGTCGGCGGAGGGGAGGGCATGCGGGCTGACGAAGTCGGCGATGTCCTCGCTGAATCGTGTGCGTGGTCCAGGGGGTCGGTAGATCAGGGTGCCTCTGAGGGTGGTCTTCGGATTGGTGTGGATCTGGAAGTGCAGGTGTTCAGCGGTGGTTAGGGTGTCGTCGGTGTTGGTCGTGATGCGGATGGTGTCTCTGTGGATGATGGCGATGCCTCCTCCCGTCTGGCTGGCGGTGCGGTCCCTCCGGATTATCTTGTAGCCCTCCGGGATGGCGATGGCGATGTCTGGGGCTGAGGAGGCGTTCATCCAGGTCTCGGTGAGGAAGGCAACGTCAGGGGCGGTGGTGTCGAGGAGGTTCCAGAGTTCTACGGCGTGTCTGTGGACGGAGCGGGTGTTGAGCAGGATGCACTTGAGGTGGTTGCTGCTGATGTTTGGCTTGGCGAGTGCTGGTGCAGGGTGGGTCCGGATGCAGGTGAACTTGCAGGCGTGGCAGCTGAAGGGTCCGTGGGTGTGCTTCGGGGCGGCTCGATGACATCCTGGGATGCGGCCGGTGTTGAGTGCGATGAGATCGGCGGCGTTGTAGGTTCGTCTGGTCGGGTTCCGTCGGTGGGGGCCAGGGGTCCTGGCGCTGGGCGCGGTCCAGGCGCGGACGGGCGCAGACGAGCTTACCTTTGGCGCGCCTCCGGCGCACAATCGGCGCGCCCGCTGCGTGTCAACGCTGCGCGTTCGCACGGTCGCCATATAAGGCGAAGTGCGCGGGTGGGCGGAGCAGCTGGGAGGCGGGAGCGGGGAGGGAACAGAAGAGAAAGGGGCGGGGCAAATGGCGGTGGCAGGAAGCGGGGAGGGAGAGCGGCGAGGTAGGCGGGAAAAGGGGAAGGAGCCGAGTAAACAAACAATTACAATACAATAGGCACAGATGGGGGGGGAAACAGATCGAGAACAGGAGGAAAAAACGTTAGCACAGCAAAATAAAATACCACAAAATACAAGCACAAATTACGGCGAAAACAGCTGGAGCAAAACACAAGGGGAGACGCAAGGCGGCCGCGAGGCCGGCGGCGAGGCAGTAAGGCACAGCAGAGCAGAGGGGCACACGCAGCAGCTGGTGGCCGTGCGGCGCGGGGGTGTCCCACAACTGTCGATACTAGACTTAAGTTTTGGGTTTGCCAGCGTAGCTCAGAGTTCGCTAGAAACTTTCTCGAATGTTCAGGAAAGAATTAACTCCCCTGATTAGACAAGAAGGGATTTAGTTTCTGACAACCATAGAACATGACAACTTTGCTCTCCCCTAATCAAGAGTGTATCTCCAGAGTCGTGTGAGCACAAGGCAATTATTTTACTCAGTCAGTACGTGCATTCTTAGTCTCATCAGATTGTAGAGAAAAGGAAGAGACGGGCGTGTTCAATAAAAAGGTGTTATTTATTGATCAGTCTCTTTTCTCGTACAAGAGAAATGGATCGATATTATTGCAATACTTATAGTTAAGTAAAGTGCATACATTAAAAGCAATAGTATAAAATAATACTGTAAAAACATTGATATGGTTTCTGAGCCATATGATGTTTAAAATGATTAAAATATATTTACATACACATATACATTTGACTAAACGTACTCAACTGGTGTTTCTAAATACGCCTACCCCGTGTACCTGACCTAAGTCTACTGCGTGGGCGGGAATAGAAAGTTACAGTTTAAGTTAAGTTTGTTTTTGCCAAGTGAATAACTAAAGAATTCTCTGTGAGGGGTTATTCAGTTCTGTACCTGGAAGTTAGGATGAATGAGGAATGGTATCTCTTTCTCTGCTCTCGATATTCCAGGCTGCCTGCGAGGGCTGCCCGAAAGCGCCGGTGCTGGGTCTCTCGGCAGGAGATAGCAGCGCGTCTCTCAGCGCGTCAGGAAGGCAGGGCTGCTGCCAGCGGGGTCTGCTCTGCTTCTGGGCTTCGGCAAGTATGGCTGCTCCGTCTCGTCACCACGCGTGTGTTTGCATAGGGCAAGATCGGCAATATTTATACCTTAAAGGTGCCGAGATTGACGTAAGGATGGACATAGATACGTCAATAAAGATGTCATACGACTTACTCGTTAGCACATTCTTTTACTGAAGTTCTCTGTGAAATCAAAACAATGGCCGCACGGATTTTCCAGGTTGTCATAGGTTTGATTTGTTATGAGAACGTCGTATGCCTTATCAGGGGCTGGAGGAATGTCGCTTGTCTAATTAGATCTCAAGCGTTATGACCTAATCAGATAACACGTTCCTGTGCCGTAGTGTGACTGCGTCAGATAACGGTATCTGCATCATGGGGGCTTTTCTTGCCTCATGGGCTGACTGTTAGTTAACTTGATAGTTAGTTTAACCAGAATAGGGTCAGGAATAGGGGGATCGATTCAGAACCTATAGGAATACATGACACCCACTCCACGCTAACTATGGTCATATTTACTAATCTATGCATAGTATAACATAGTACAACATACTATAGAGTATAGTGTATACCTCACCACCCCAAAATACATAAATGCATTTTGAAATTATCAAATATACTGAAAAATTGCAGTCATATATATTGTATGTACTTAAGCTATGAATTAAACGCTAAAGTAAACACGCATTTGTAGACATTATTGCTCATTTGGTATATGAGAAATACACATGAAATGGCTCTTAATATGGCTATACAGAAAGAAAGTTCGAGACCATTTCATCACATAATAAAATATTTGTGAACATACCAGCGGGCAACTAAAGTTTATAAAGTATCTAAAAATAGAAATCTTAGTTCTCTAGGAATAGTTTCTTACTTTAAGCAGAAGATAAGTGTCCCGAAAATTTTGTAAAAAATAATTTGGGGCTGCTAAAAAATTGTTGTCCGTGAACTGGTGGGAAAAATTGTTCATGTGACTTTATTTTTAAAGTTGAAGGCCGAATTCAGGGAACGCCGTGTGCGAGCTTGCTCAAAAGTCTCTATTTCTGTTCTGGAGAGAACATCATATCATTAAGGCTTTCGAAAAAACTGTCAACAGCTTCATGGGAAAGTTCCACTAAGTCGGAAATAGGTGTAACCATGCATTCGTGCGCATGATTGCCTCCATTGACATTCTGATTCGCATTGCTGACAGAAGGTCGTACCTGATCGATGCTGCTTTCATCTTGAACTTCACTACTCTTCAATCGTAGTGGTGAAGATTCCACGAATGCCGTCATCAGGATTGGCAGCCTTTGAGGGCAGCACAAAGCGTGAACCTTGGTAGGAACCAACAATGTATCTGCATCCACTGGCGCATCCGATTGTAGCGTCAGACAGGTGTCTAACACGCATTCTTCTCCGCATAGCAGACACCTCAATACAGGTAAAACACATCTTTGCCACATTGGTCGAAATGATAGAAACCAAGTCATGTTCAGGTCTCTAAGCCGGGAGAGTCCCAGGATTTTTGATATCCGGTCCCGGTATCCAATGGCTAGGATTGTTTCTTCCATTGTCGCGAGAGTTTGATCTGTGACATGGGTTGCCATAACGAAAAATAAGGACTAAGAATAGGATTCCTGCAATTAGTCCCAGGATCAGGGGAAGTCCGCCAAAAATCGAATGGACGAAATCTGGAAAAATACCCAGTATGGCTTTGAATGGTGTTAATGCCATCGAAAATACTGTCTTAAATACCTTTGAGACCCCAGTGGTATCAGAAATATTTAAGATTTCGCTCAGGATTTCCGCGAAATGTACGGGGGAATTAGTCGATAATAATGTATGTATCTCTGCAGTCGTCCTTGCGACTTGTAGATCATACGTTTCTTTTGATGACGTGAGCCTTGTAGGCGTCTGAAGAAGCACTGTTTTCATTCTGCTTAAAGTATCTATTCGAATAGAAGTAATTTTCAAACTGGGCCATGCCCTTGCCTCCCTGTCTGGAAAGGAGCTGGGGAACAAAGAACGTCCACAGCACTTGACCTTCGCAGTCGTAGTGACTAGATAAGGAGTCCCGGGCATAAGACTACAACATTTGCGGTCTACAATAAGAATGTAACTCCCATTATAGAGTCTTTGAAAGAATGGTTCTATTTCAGTTGCAGGTGCGCCTTGCTGGTGACATGAAAGGTTGTATGAATTCCCTTCACAGGCTCCATGCAAACTAATTCCGTTACACAGAAGCGTGCCACTTAGTGACATGGCACAATTGTTGCCACTAAGAAACACTTTCTGTCCTTTATTACTGACACATGCATGTGAATAGGGCAGGTTCCAAGTTGTTTTAAGGTACCCCTTCCCCAATTTCTCGTACATGCCAGCCTGTATATATTTTTGGCAGTATTGAAACCTGAAGGTTGAGATTGGAATATTTATGATTCCGTGGATTATCCATTCACTGACAGGTCGTTCTGACATTGTCATTGGTAATCTTTCTAGTTTTTCAATGCTCAAGATTGTATAATCAGCACCCTTTTGCGCCATACCGATTTGTCTATCAGTAAGGTTAAAGATTTGGAATAGTGACGTTGTGTTGATTAAACGCCAAGGCACATAGCCTGAACGCAGATTTTGTAACGTCCAGCCAAGCTGTACAATAGAACGCAATTGTGACTGACCATGTTGTAATAACAGTAAGTCTTGCGATAATATATCGATTGCTGAAGACACAATGCTGTCCAATGAAAAAATTCTGGAGGACAGAGTCATTAACCCATTGTCCACTACAGAAAGTGATTTTTCCAAATTAATACGGTCAATTTCCCGTATTCTCTCTGCTGTTTCAATTTGATTAACCTTCCAGGCCTCATTGTATGCTGCATATACAGAGGCTGCTATGAAACGCTTTTGACGCTGTTTGCGTGGTCCCATTATGAAATGACGCAAGTCAGCACCATCAGTAAGTAAAGTTAGGTGTTGCTTAATTTCAGGCAGTGTGGAAGTTTGTAGCCACTGAAGGCATAATTTGCCCACACTGTAGGTTGTTATTATCCCTGGGTGATGTCTTTGGGGATATCTAGGGTCTGGCCTGGTCATTTTGAACCCCTGTGTTTTATTCAGGAATCTGTCTTGACAGTTATTTGTATCTGTGGGCCAGATCAACCATTGTTTCCAATTAGGATGTGTTCTGTTTTGGTTTAATATATGGTTTACGTCTATCTCTTCATCCGTATCAGAGCTATTGCTAAACATTGTTGGCTTTGGAATAGACAGTTTATTTAAATCTTTGATTTTGGCTAGACCAAGACAGGTGGTTTGTTGAACAGTGTCATTTAAAAATATCATTTGTTCTGGGATCATGCAAGCTCTAAACAAAGCTTCTAAACCCTGTACTTGCCATTCTTTTGTACCCCAAACACTTTTCAAATCAACATTTTTGTCCCAATAATCAAATCCAAAAGTATTCATTTCTTCGAAGAATGAATCTGAATATATCAACTTTGTGTTGGTTATCATGGTTTTCATCCCTGTCTTGTTTGACAATTTAAAATAGAATGTTTCAGCATTACTTGTGTTAAAACCTGAAAAATATGAATATTTGTCGTAAACGGTTCTTGAGCTCCCTTTTGGAGGTGTTGCACAATGTTCCCATTGATTATAATTTAAAACATTTCTAGGTTGTGCAGATTTATGTAAAAAATGGTTACCATAGTGGTTATAGCAATACATACTATCATAATTTGTAGAACCTTGCAAATAATCATGTTTTGTAAATTTAGCAGACATTACTAAGTCAGACATCATGTTATTAATGCTTTCGAAGTCCCAATCATCAGCAAATGAGTTTGGTTTTGCAAAGTCACTCAAGGAGATCTTGATTTGGTGTGGATATTTCAGGATCTCGACCGGACCATAAATTTCATAGTCAGTGTTGTCCCAGGCTACCCCACCAGGTATAGGATTGGCTGTGAAGTTGGCTGAAGAAAGTTCTCTTTTCTCGACGTGTGAAGATGTGTGTGGTTTGAGGACCAAGTTGATGTTCTGACTTGCTGTGTCCATTTTAGCATATTTTCCCTCAATGAAGCGTCCCAAAGTTAATACCATGATGAGCCAAAGTATGAGGATAAATGCACCAAAACCCACCCAAAATTCAATCCATGGAGAAATCAGATATGTTTCTTTCAGTTGGTTCAAAAGTTCCTTAGCTTTGTCTTTAAAGGATTTTGATGATGGCTGTGTCTTTGATTCACTGAGGCTTTCAGAGGAATCATCGAAGTTGATGAAGTAGCCGGATGCAGTTCTGTCAATTGTTCCAATTGCTTCAGGATTTTTGTTTCTTGAATTGTCACCTGGTACTTCATTATAGATTGGTGTGTCTCTGCTAAATGTTTTTATTTGGGTTTTCAGAGGTCTGAGTTCTATTGCATCGTTGCATAGTCCTTGTTGTTCTTCTGTAGGCGTTTCGAATGTGATGAGCCTCTTTGTTAGGACCTCTGTACTGGTAGCAAACCTTGGTGTTCTGCTACTTATTGGGAGTCCACTTGGCCTACTGTTTGTTATCGGCCACATGTTGTGGTTTTACCAGGTCGATGGATACAACTCGGTTCTCCTTTTTACCAGCAAGTGGCGGTAGTACAACTGATCTTGTCCCGTTGACAGACAAGACAGGAACTGCTTTTCTGTAAGAAGGCCCAAATTCCTTCTTTACCGCGATCTTCTCCCTGACTAGATCCCCGACTTTTGGAATCCAGACAGGTCTTGCTGGGACAGGTGGTGATTCTTCAGTGGTTGTTGGCTGTTGTTTCAACTGTATGTTGCTCAGGTCTTTTCTTGTTTTGTTTAAGTCCTGCAAAATAGCCAAACGGTCTTTGACATCAAAGCTTTTTTCTTTAACCACTGAAGTCTGACTGTCGAGGTCAGAGATAATCATTCTAGTTCCAAATAATAATTCGTACGGACTGAATCCCTTCAGAGAATTTCTTGGCAAGTTATTTAGACTACGTTGGACACTTATTAGATGTTTGACCCACCCAGCTCCCGAACCTAATATCCTTTCCATTATAGATTGCTTTCTGCCTTGGTTTTTTCTTTACACCATCCCGTACCCTCAGGAAGGAAGTGAGAAGATTCCCGCTGGGCTGTGCTCATTTGGCCATGTTTCCCCCCCGGCCGGAGGGCTTGAGTGAAAACAATGGTCGAACGTAGCATGCTCTTAGCGTATATGCCATTTAGACTCGCAAATCTTTGTATAACAGTCCGGACGTCAGCCGAGTGCTGAGGATCGACATTATAAGTGGAAACTAGCCTGTATATGTTAATCGCAAGCCCTGCTTTTTATTGGTCATATTATCTGCCTTGATACGACGAGGTATTAAACTGTTTCTCTCCCCACTGCGATCTCTGTTGCAGTTTGGGCAGTTTTTTACAAACATGGTGTGATGCAGGCTCATGCCTGGCCACCAGTACCGTGATTGTAATTCTTCCAGAGAATCTTTCAGTTTGAGGTGTCCAAGACCCTCACCCATGTGTGCGTCTGCGATTAACAAGCTTCTCCTGTCCATGTTTGGAATCACTCTATCCCCCACTCCAGGGATTCGAGCAAAAGGGACGGAGTTTGCATCGATTATGTATGTATAATTGAGTGGATAGTTGATCGGTAACGCTGAGCAGTCGCCTTTTGATGACGTTTTCACTGCCAGCACTGTTTCACCGTCAATGTTTTTTAATGTACGCTTTTTTCGAACTACGGGAGCCGATTTAGTGGCTGCCGCTGTGGCTGTTTCAGCCAATGAATTCCCTACAACGTGAACGCCATCACGCTGATGACTCAGTGAGTGTGTCACGTGAGTCCTTGGTAGTTCTTTTTGTAAAAGAGCTATTTGTTCCCAGAGCAATTTCTGCTTTATTGGTGCATCTGTGTCATCTTTGTAACCGTTCTGAATCCATGTCTGCAAATCCTTGTTATATGATTTGACGCAGTAATATGAATCTGACACTATAAGTGTCGGGAATTCGCGATCCGCATTATCTAGCGCCAATTTCAATGCTATTATTTCAGTTTGTTGTTCTGAATTAGTTTCTACTGAGTGTGTTTTTGTTAATAGAGGTTTTAGTTTACCTCCGCGCCACACTTCTTTTGTAATCTCACATGTGGGGTTGCATGCTTGTTCTCCCCAAACGGAGGGTTGAGCATGTCCGTCTGTATAGATTACACAGGCGTAATGTCGTAGAGGCAGAATGTCGATTGGCAGAGGATACGTCTTTTCATATTTTAGATTTTTTAATTCTTCTAGTTCTGGATCAAAGTAGTAGTATACTTTGTCCGTTGTGATTGAATTCACCCATTGTATCCATTCCGGATTCAATGTTGTTGTTGGTAAATTACACGGTGTTGTTAGTGCCTCAAAGGCTGATTCTGCTGTTCTGACTGTGATATGTCTACCGTCAGCTATGTCTTTTTCTCTAGCTATTGCGGTTTGAACTGCACGAATGATTTTTTCTGTATTACTGAATTTCTGTTCAGCTTCTGTGTACAAGTGTGATTTGAATGCAATTGGTACCTTTTCTCCCTCATTAGAGGTCAGGTATGTGAATCCGCATCTCCCTGGGATGACTCGAATCACAAGATTGCGTGTGTTATCACGTGTTTCTAATTTTGTTTTAATTAGCATGTCTGTTTGTAAGGATCTCAAAATTTCTGTGTGTGTTTGAGTCTAATTGGATCTTTTAAAGTCTGGTTTAATTAGATCATAAAGTGGTTTGACCCTTTCTGCGTAATTTGCAATGTATGTTCTTCCGAAATTTAGGAAGCCTAGAATTGACTGTAGGTTTTTTAGTGTTTTAGGAGCTTGGATTACGGCACATTTCTCTAGGAAATTGTCAGCCAGGCTTTTGCCTTCACTTGATAACTCATATCCTAAGAACAGGACTGTCAGATGGGCAATTCTGGACTTTTTAAAGTTGAATTTGTAACCCTCTGCAGCGAACCCAAGTATTATGGTGTTCACTCTTTTCAAGTGAGTCTCCAAGTCATCATCTGTTAAGTAAATGTCATCGACATAAGATAATGCTTCATCATCATATAGTTGTAGTAATTCTGTTACTCTCGCTGAGAATACCCCCGGGCTGTTCTTGTACCCCTGGGCTAACCGACAGAATTGCTTTTGAGTGCCATTTACTGAGAATGCAGTTAAATATCTGCTCTCTGGTGCTATGTTTTGACAAAAGAATCCATTGGAGATGTCCAAGGTTGTTTTGTATTTTTTGCGCACTATGTTATTCATTAGTGCAGCACTGTGTGAGTTTTGCACTGCAAAGGTTTTGCAACATGTGTTAAGGTGTCGGTAATCCAAAACTAGACGATATGAATTGTCTGGTTTGGAGACCGGAAACAAAGGATTGTTCATTTGTGAGGTGCAAGTTTCAATCACCCCCTGGTATTCTAGCTGATCTAGTATTTCATTTACCTGTTTTTTAGCTTCTTGCTTAATTGGGTACTGCCTTTGTGCAGTAGGTTGTGATTTTAACTGGATTTTGTGAGGAGGAGAATCCTCATCCCATCCTACATGATTTTTATATAAAGCAGGTGCTAAGGCCACTGCCCACTTTCTAGCAAGTGTGTATTTTTTATGAATCGGGATTTGATTCGAGAAGGCAGGCATAATTACTTCTTCGCCATGAGGGCACTCCCTGACAAACTCTGGTGGCCAGTCTTTTTCAGCTAGAAGGATGTCATAACCCTTGGAGAGGTTATCCCAAAATAGTCCCCTTATTTTCCTAGTCTTATCTCCCTCTATACGTAATGTTATCTCGTATATCTTGTGGGGTTTGCTAACTCTGGTGTCTGCAGTTTCCACTTGAAGATATTCATTCGTGTCCACTGTCTCCAGATGATTCATAAGGACTTTGCGAGCTATGCTCACTTCTGCTGCGCTGTCTAGCATTGTCTGAGCCCACTCTCCGTTTTTCAGTTGTGTCCTCAGTGTTCTCGGCATTGTTAACTACCTTGATACTGGCTACCTTCTTTTTTGGAAATTGTAATTTCTTTTTTTGTTGAGCAGGTTCCTTGTCTTTGGACTTGGCGTGCTCTTCTCTTTGTTCTGATCGTCCTCTTCTTTCCGATTTCTGCGAGGAAGTCTGAAAAGATTGAGAGGGACGTGTATCAATGTCTTGATATCTATCAGGTTTTTTAATATTATCCCTATTTCTAAGGTTATATCTTTTCCCAGAGGGGTCACTCTGGGGTGACCTGTGTCTCTGGTTCGGAGATTTCTCCCTTCGCCTAGGAGACCTTCCTCGGGACTGGAATTTCTTTTCTTTTGGATTGGATTGTTTGTTTCCATCCCAGTTCTTTTTTGGTGAATTATTATTAAAAAATATTTTTTCTGGACTTTCAGTCAGTTGCGGTTTTACTGGTATTCCACCTAAACTATCTCTACCTAGTTCTTCATAGGATTTTTCTATGATTCTGGCAATTTCAGCTGGTTGGTCTGCTATATTTGTCTCTTTTAACCTCTGGCGGATCGCCACGTTTGCTGCTTCACCTTTTATATTGGCTAATAATATAGCCGAGACCTGCTTGAAGTCTTTCAGTAATTTCATACCAAGAGTTAAAGCTGGTTCTGGACCGTATTCATCTTGAATTTGTTTTAGCACATCTGGTATTACCGAAATGGATGGAACACCGTGCGTTTTTGTGTAGATTGAAGCAAGACTGTACCCCAAGTGTCACAGTCCTCTATGTGTGGTGCGATTCCCATTGGGAGACATATAGTCAGAATCCTGTGTTTTTCTAGCGGGGTGGTGTCAGGAAACACCGCCTCTATTTGGGTGATTTTCTGTGCCAACCAGAATGGTATTTGTTCTCGTTTAGCCGGAGCTTTACCTAGGCAGGATTGGATGTTCTGTGGTGTGATTTTATTTGTGTTCCCCTGGTGAGGGGTCAGCTGTGGAAGTTTAATCGCTGGCTGAATTGTTGAAGTCCGCATTACATACTGGACTAATTGTCTATGAATTTTTAGTAATTGTTTTAGCTGTATTAACAGCTCTCCAGTAGACATCCCTTCGATGTCTGGGTGTGGTGTGTATCCGGCTAAGACCGGCCACGTTGCTCCTGGTCTACCTAAAGGACCGAGCCTGGTGATGTGATTATTATGTATTAGGGCGCCATCAAATAAGAGCAAATGCTCTTGGAATTTGAGTGGTACTTCCACCTCCTCGAAAGGAGTGTAAATGTCAGGTGGTACCTCTATTTTGTAATAGTGGAAGTACTTTGTTACAGCATTTGCTGCTGGAAAATGTATCCATGTATAGTATACCTCTGTCTGCCGATATTCGTGTGCCTCAATTACGAATATGACTGTGCCACCTCTAGGTGTCAGTCCATTTTCTATAAGTTTTAAGGTTATAGATTTCCTTTTGGCGACCGGGATGAGTATTATATCCCCGTCCGCATCTAGTGCTGCAGTATCAGCTGCTGCTATTTCAGCTGCTAATCTAACTGCCTCTCTTTCATCCTCATTGTCAGACATTTTACTGTCAATAAGGTTATTTTGTTTGTTTGCAGATCAGGTTTCTTATGGAACAAAGATTAGATGCACAATATTTTGGAACAGTGTATCCTTCAACGTTGACTAAACCAAGAACCTTACATAGGAGTTCCCTCCTGCGAGGTTTTGGAGGATATTACCTTTCACCCACTCCAGACGTCTTTGGAGTATTTGGGAAAAAGGGGTCTGAGTGAGAAAGCACGAATGAGTTACTCTAAATGTCTTACGTTAGTTTTATCGCCCTTTCCAAACGCGTTGGGCGCCATGTAGTGTAGTTCCTATCTTCCCAATAGGCTCTGCGCATTGGAATAATACCTACAGCAGTAAAGGCCTAGGCCAGACGTTAACTAGGTCTACTACTGTCGATACTAGACTTAAGTTTTGGGTTTGCCAGCGTAGCTCAGAGTTCGCTAGAAACTTTCTCGAATGTTCAGGAAAGAATTAACTCCCCTGATTAGACAAGAAGGGATTTAGTTTCTGACAACCATAGAACATGACAACTTTGCTCTCCCCTAATCAAGAGTGTATCTCCAGAGTCGTGTGAGCACAAGGCAATTATTTTACTCAGTCAGTACGTGCATTCTTAGTCTCATCAGATTGTAGAGAAAAGGAAGAGACGGGCGTGTTCAATAAAAAGGTGTTATTTATTGATCAGTCTCTTTTCTCGTACAAGAGAAATGGATCGATATTATTGCAATACTTATAGTTAAGTAAAGTGCATACATTAAAAGCAATAGTATAAAATAATACTGTAAAAACATTGATATGGTTTCTGAGCCATATGATGTTTAAAATGATTAAAATATATTTACATACACATATACATTTGACTAAACGTACTCAACTGGTGTTTCTAAATACGCCTACCCCGTGTACCTGACCTAAGTCTAATGCGTGGGCGGGAATAGAAAGTTACAGTTTAAGTTAAGTTTGTTTTTGCCAAGTGAATAACTAAAGAATTCTCTGTGAGGGGTTATTCAGTTCTGTACCTGGAAGTTAGGATGAATGAGGAATGGTATCTCTTTCTCTGCTCTCGATATTCCAGGCTGCCTGCGAGGGCTGCCCGAAAGCGCCGGTGCTGGGTCTCTCGGCAGGAGATAGCAGCGCGTCTCTCAGCGCGTCAGGAAGGCGGGGCTGCTGCCAGCGGGGTCTGCTCTGCTTCTGGGCTTCGGCAAGTATGGCTGCTCCGTCTCGTCACCACGCGTGTGTTTGCATAGGGCAAGATCGGCAATATTTATACCTTAAAGGTGCCGAGATTGACGTAAGGATGGACATAGATACGTCAATAAAGATGTCATACGACTTACTCGTTAGCACATTCTTTTACTGAAGTTCTCTGTGAAATCAAAACAATGGCCGCACGGATTTTCCAGGTTGTCATAGGTTTGATTTGTTATGAGAACGTCGTATGCCTTATCAGGGGCTGGAGGAATGTCGCTTGTCTAATTAGATCTCAAGCGTTATGACCTAATCAGATAACACGTTCCTGTGCCGTAGTGTGACTGCGTCAGATAACGGTATCTGCATCATGGGGGCTTTTCTTGCCTCATGGGCTGACTGTTAGTTAACTTGATAGTTAGTTTAACCAGAATAGGGTCAGGAATAGGGGGATCGATTCAGAACCTATAGGAATACATGACAGGGGGACCTTAACCTCGTCATGGATACAGTCAAGGATAGATCGGGGCACCGTTACGGAGACACAGGGACGATTTTGCAGAAGGGCCCCACTTGGTTGCATGATAGAGACATCTCGGACCTTTGGAGACACGCACACCCACTTACAACGCAATACACATTCTACTCACACGTACACCACACTTACGCACACATAGACCACTTCATGGGCTCATCGACCCTCATCCCCCACATCGCCACGGTGTCAATTGTCCCGGCTGCCCTCTCCGATCATCAAGCAGTGGAACTGACGCTTAACGTGCCCAGTTCGCCGCGCACTCCGGGGTCGTGGAGGCTTAACGAAACCCTCTTACAAAAACCGGCGGTAACCCGCCAACTTCATAAATGCATCTCGGACTACTTAGCCACCAACGACACCCCTGATGTGGCGATGTCATCCTTATGGGGAGCTTTGAAAGCTGTCGTTAGGGGGGAGCTGATAGCGATATCAGCTGCAGACGCCAAACTTCGCAAAGAAAAGAGGAGCCACCTCTCCGACAAAGTCGCGGAGTTGGAGAGAGTTCACAGCCGCACTGGCGCCCCGAGAATTTGGCGCCAACTTAAAGCCGCCCGGGCCCAGTTGGCCAGCCTCGACACCGACAGGGCAGAATTTGCTGCTCTTTGCCTCCGGCACACGTACTACGTGGGGGGCAACCGCACCGGCCGGCTCCTGGCCAGCACCTTGAAAGCCAAACTCCAACGCTCCAAAATCACGACGCTGCTAGACGACGCCGGCGATGCAGTCACTGAGGACGCACAGATCGCCTCGGCCTTTTGCTCCTACTATGCCTCTCTATATAGCACGGATAAGGCGCCGCCGACAGCCATTGACATCTACTTGCAATCGGCCGATGTTACGCCGTTATGTTCGGCGAGCGTGGAAACCCTTGATGCCCCCATTTGCCCCGACGAGATCCTCGCTGCCATTGCACGCCTCCGTCCGCTTAAATCCCCGGGCCCTGATGGCTTCTCATCGGGCTTTTATAAATCCTTCGGCCATGTCCTAGCGCCTATCCTCGCCAGGCTATTTAATTCCTTTGAAGGGCCGAGTTCCATCCCGCCCGATATGCTTGCAGCCGACATTGTGGTCCTGCCTAAGCCGGGCAAACCCCCAACGCACTGCTCCGCATTCCGCCCCATCTCCTTACTCAATCTAGATCTGAAGCTGTTCACGGGAGTACTAGCAGCTCGCCTGGGCCCCTGCCTCCCGGGCATTCTCGAACCGGACCAATCGGGCTTTGTCCTGAACCGCCAGTGCAGTGACAATACCAAAAGACTCCTGCACCTCGTGGACAAAGCTCATTTTCAGGTCTCCGACTCTGCCCTATTAGCCATCGATGCAGAGAAGGCTTTCGACCGTGTCGACTGGACCTACTTGCAGGCTGTGCTGCGGCGCTACCACCTGGGCGACCGGTTTCAGGCCTGGATCGCGAGCTGCTACCACCGTCCGTTGGCACGTGTCCGGCTGGGTGGCCTCAAGTCCGACCCCTTCGAGATACAGAGGGGAACCCGCCAGGGGTGTCCCATCTCACCCCTCCTATTTGCTCTATACGTGGAGCCCTTAGCGCAGAAGATCCACGATAATCCCCACATTATAGGAATGTCTTTCGGCAACGAACCCCACGTGGTGAGACTGTACGCAGACGACATAATCGCCGCTTTAGACTGCCCATCTCGCTCCATACCAGCGCTTTTGGCAGAGCTGGAACAATTCGGCGCGGTGTCAGGTTTCAAGGTCAACCAGGGGAAGTCCCTGATACTGCCCCTTGGCAGCCATGCTCTTCCCAATATCCCACCGCCTACCTTCGGGTGCCAACTGCGGTCCACCACTCGACTGCCATACCTGGGGATTACCCTGACCTCCTCCACGGTCTCGACGGTTAATCACAACTACTCTACCTTGTCATCCCAGATCCGGGCTGATCTCGCGCGTTGGTCAAAGCAACCCCTCTCCTTACTTGGGAGGATCGCGGCGGTGAAGATGTCGGTCCTACCCAAAATAATATACATCTTTCAGACCCTCCCGGTGTCGCCGCCAATGGGAATGCTAGCTG
Source organism: Lissotriton helveticus (assembly GCF_964261635.1). Classification (NCBI taxonomy): domain Eukaryota; kingdom Metazoa; phylum Chordata; class Amphibia; order Caudata; family Salamandridae; genus Lissotriton; species Lissotriton helveticus. The sequence goes on from NC_136063.1 coordinate 604,602,516, forward strand.
ACCTCCAACATGATCTTCACCAATTTGTGTGGGAGAGGAAACGCGCCAGGCTCCATCGACGAGTAGCGCACAGGACTGTAGACGAGGGCGGCCTCGGGATCCCAAACTTGCTGCAATACTTCCAGGCCTCGCAAATTCGATATCTGGTGGAGTGGTACCGGCCCGAATCAGAGAAGAGATGGCTCTTTCAGGACAGGGCCATGGCACAGACCTCCCTGTGGAAGATACCGTTTCTTGCTCGCCAGCACAGGCCACGTTATCTCCTCCGCTCCCCTATTACTCGGACCACTATGGCGACCTGGGACATGGTAGCGGTCAAACGGGGCCTCACGACCTTCCCGTCCCCACTTACCCCGCTCTTTGACAACCCCGCATTCCCACCCGGCACAGACACTCGAGCTTTCCTGCAATGGCGTGACACGCCTTGCCGATCAGCTGGGCACCTCTTTGATATGGAGGGGTTCCTCTCTCTCGCCGACATCTCGCGAGACTATGGAGTGGATAACCCTCACATGTTTCAATATTTCCAAATCCGCCACTGGCTCTTGAGCCCGGACGTTGCCCCGCTGGTAGGCCGGCAAATGACACCGTTCGAACGCTGGCTCGTGTCCAAGGACTCAGATAAACATCTTATCTCAGACCTCTATCGGATGCTCTCCCCTGCTGCCGACCCTGCTAAGACCGCTGGACAGCGGCGATGGGAAGCAGAATTTGGAAGACCTCTTTCCTCAATAGAATGGAACCACATATATTACAGGGCCACCCACACTACCCGCAATACCAAAGCCAGGGAATCGGCGATAAAATTGGCTATCTATTGGCACCTTACCCCAGCGAGACTCAATCAAGGCAACCCGGCCCGTAGCGCGCTGTGTTGGAGAGGATGTGGCAGCCGGGGTACACTGACTCACCTCCTGTGGGAATGTCCCGCCTTGCAGGAGTACTGGAAGGTCGTCCTGGACGATATTGATTCCACGTTCGACACTGAGATCCCACGCTTCCCAGCATACACACTCCTAGGGCTTCCCATTGCACTTACATTCCCCCTGCGATCAGCTCGCGGCAAACAGATGGGCATCGCTATGCAGGCAGCATCGCAACACGTCCTGTCGCTCTGGGGCTCCACTATCCCACCCACCCACACTGGCTGGCTACACAAGCTGTGGTTCACGTTGGGCATGGAATGGATCCAGGCCACACTCACACATACCACTGACGCATTCCGCACCACTTGGCAGCCGCTCCTGACGTTGCTCTCCAGGGAATTCCACGAAATCACCTGCCCGAAGTACCTTCGTATCCTACGCCTCACAGACTGCATTGTGGACCGAACGCGACCAGAGGCACCCTGATACATTTAGACTATATATAACTCACACGATTACTATGGAAGACTGGCGTACTGGTGGGGTGGGGAGGGGCGTTAGAGTTGGGTGTTAGGGGGGGAGGCGGGTTCTTAGGGCTGGCTTGTTTCCGTGTTGCTCCGACTAGGGGCTTCTCTCGACCTCCGGGCACCACCTTTCCATCTGGGCATGCTCATCCTGCTCACCTAACGCTTATTAGAGAAGACGTGTCTGTCTGTCTCACTTGCCTAACTTGCCTGTTGATTGTCCATTGCTATGCCATGCCTGTTTTTTTTTCTGTTCTAAAACTCAATAAACATATTTTGACATTAAAATACGTGACAAAAATCAATTGTTGATATTTGTGCTGACTACTGCCTTCGACCTACAGTGCGGACAGCAGTGCTCACAACTTGAATCCAGGTTTGGATCTGTACTACGGACAGCATGAAATTTAGCCTTGATTTTTTTAAGGTAGAGATAATTGTACTTTATGTCCTCAGATTTTGTTAATGGATACGACATAAAGAATTTCTTGATGTCTGTGCTGACTACTGCCTTCGATCTACATTGTGAGGGCTCACGATTCAGGTGGAATGGCGATTGCACATGACGCATTCCAGAAGGCAAGAGACATTGTACAAGTGTGACCCGCCCAAATCACGAATCAACGCAGGGTGCGCACACGCTGAGTTCTTCAGGTACCACTAACTCACAGCACCACAAGTCATCTTCCTGTGCCTCATTAAAGCAGAATTCACTAGGCAAAAATCATTGCTCCCAGTGCGGGTAATTTTTGTGTACAGCGATATTACGTCAAACAACACTAGCCACTGTGAACTGCTTTTGAATGGTTGTCTGCGATTTTGTTTAAAAAATTGGTTGTGTCGCGTAGATACGATGGTACTTGGTTGATAAACGGTTTCAGAAAAATATCTACGTATTTGGCAACCGGCTCTAATACTGACTCGCACCCGGAGACGATCGGTCTTCCAGGGGGATCCACCATGCTCTTGTGAATTTTTGGTAGGAAATAAATCACGGGAGTCCGTGGATTTACTTTATTCAAGAACTCATACTCTTTGGGTCCCAGTATTCCTTCATCTATTCCCCATTTAAGTTTTGCTTTTACTTCCTCTTCAATTAAACGCGTGGGATCATCGCTCAGCTGTCAATACCATTCCTTGTTCAGAATTTGCTTGTTAACTTCAGTTACATACAGGTCCCTGGCCCACACAACTAGGGCTCCACCTTTGTCGACAGGTTTTATAATCACCGAATCTTCCTTCTGTAGATTCTTGCTTGCCTCGTGCTGTTGTTTTGAAATATTAATTTTAGTGAAATGTTTTTGCTTCTCTAAATGGCAAATTGAAGACATGACAGCTTGTTCGAACGCCATTACTTGTTTGGGCATCAAGTGTGGTGGAGGGATGAAAGTTGATTTGTTGGTTAAACCAGACGCTTCTTGGTTTCCTTGATACTCTTTTCCTGCAAAGAATACCTTCAATCTGATCTTGCGAAAAAGATCTAGGGTCTCTATTTTTAAATTTGCGAAGTCAGTCCGTTTGGATGGAACAAATTTGATGCCCAGCTCAAGAACCGATTTTTCAGCTTGTGACAATTCTCTTGTTGATAAATTCACTAATGATGTAGTTTTCAGCTCTTGTAATAGTTATTTTGGGTTCTCATCTCCCATTGCGGTTGCGGCGGCTTGAAGCGTACTCTGTTTCTAGGGTCGCCTTGTTCTAAAAAAGGACCCTGTCTCTTTGATGGCCCTCACGTGGATTTGTGTCACTAGATAAGTCCGAGGACGATGACTTAGAAAAGGTGGTGAACCGATTCTTGGATCTTCCTTGATACTGGGTTAGCGCTCTTCGTGCTTCCACCTGAGAGTAATAATCTTCTTTAAGGTAAGGATATACGGTTTCACTATTGAAATTTTTGGTATCTTTTTCAAATTTGTTGGTCTTGAAGTTAATTGTGTTGTCTTTAAAAGTCAGTATTTCCTTTTCAATTTTTCCAGTAGTGCTTTGGCCTCGGACTCCGTGTGATTGTGATTGTTTCGAATAGCTGCAGTTAGGGTGTTAAGTTCTTCAAGCTCCTTCTGGCAAATGCGTGCTGCGGTTTCGATAGTATGAACCATTAGGTCAAGACTACACTTTGTGCTAATGAAACTGAATCCCTTTTTGTATAATTAGTGGACAGCATATGCCAGGCCAACTTCTAACATGGGTGAGTGTGTGTAGGACTGTGAGGGTGAGTAAGTGGTTGTGACAGTGGTATATAGGTGAGAAACTGGGCATGTGAAAAGCAGTATAGGTTAGTGATGGGGTATATGAGTTACTATATGGTTGAGTGAGGGAACGCAAGAGTGGCTGTATGGGTGAGTGTGTGCTTGTGTTAGTGACTGTGTAGGTGACTGAATACGTGTTAGTATCTGTATGACTAAGTGAGTGGGTATGTGTGTCTCTGTATGGATCAATAACTGGCTGTGCGATTGACTGCATGGGTGAGTGACTAGGTGTGTGAGTAGCTCTATGGGTGAGTGACTAGGTGTGTGAGTAGCTCTATGGGTGACTGACTCAGTGACTGAGTGGGTGTATGAGTGATTGTATGGGTGAGTGACTGGATGTGTGTGTAGATCTATGAATCACTGTGTGGGTGTATGATTACTGGTGTGCTTTTGTGAACGGGTTTGTGAATGCTTGTGTGGGAGAGGGTGTATGAAAGTTTCTATGGGGATGTGAGTGTGTACGTCAGTCATTCTGTGGATGATATCATCAGTGATGTCATTTGAGATGTCATCAGTGGCCATGTCATGTGTGATGTAATATGTGCAGTCATAAGCAGTGCATTGTAGGGGCATTAGTTGTAGTTAGCTGAGCTAACTATAACTGTTGAATTTCAATGGTTTTGTGCAAGTGAAATTTGAGCCTAACTATAATATTCATGTAACCTTTGTTTTTTTCAGTGAATTCCTCAGGATTTTCTAATGCTAATTCCTAACTAGAATGTCCCTGTAACCTTTGTTTTTTTTCAGTGAATTTCAATGTTTTTTTAAGTAGTAGTTACCTTTGTGTTGGAGCAAGAGGGCCCAGCCTCCAACCAGCTCTCAGGAATTCCACTGTGTAGGATTTACATGAGGTATCAGGACGGTTTCTTGGCCCCAAGGTTCCTCAGGAGTAAGGTGGACTTAATCCCCCAACCAATAGTGCGCCAGGAGCCGTGTTTGCAGAGTTGCGGAGAGAGGGGAGTCGCCTCCAAAAACCTCTTAACAATCCCGGTGTGTTGGACTTACTTGAGGTAACAGGAGGGTTTGTTGGCCTCCAAGGCGGTCCTTGGAGGCTAACTACCCATCCTGTTACCTCCAGTAAGTCAGAAAAAGCCGGGTTGCTAAGAGGTGTTTGGAGGCCATGCTTCCTTTCTCCACCACTCTTCAAACACACCTCCTGGTGCACTTCTAGTTGGGCAATGAACTCCCCTTGGCTCTTGAGGGTCCCTGGATGGCCAACTACCCCTCCTGTTACCTTCAGTAAGTCACACTCAGTGGGCTTGCTGAAAGGTTTTTGGCGGCCATGTCCCCTTTCTCCGCAACTATGCAAGCATACCTCCTGGTACACTACTAGTTGGGAGTGAAGTCTCCTTGGTTTTTGAGGGTCATTGGTAGCCAACTACCCCTCCTGTTACCTCCAGCAGGTCCCACACAGCTGGATTGCCAAGAGGCTATCAGAGGCCACAGCCCTTTTCTCCACCAATCTGCAAACGCGCCTTCTGGTGCACTGCTGCTTGGGGACAGATTTAGATTGAATCACCTTGCATTTAATTGTAATGAAGCCCTGGGGAGGTGGTTGTCCCCGGGGCAGTAGTAAGCCCCAGTAGGGGGCCATATGTCCCCACCTATAGCTGTATAATGACCCCAGGTCCTGACCCACCCGGGGGCCTATATTTTACGCAGCACAGGAGCTGACATTTTTAGATAAAAATGTTCCCAGGAGTCATGGATTCAGCTTTACTCCCACCTAATTTTTTTTTTTTTATGCTTTTTGGGCCCACTGGGGTCCCTGTGCCCCCCCCCAGAGGTCTCTACCCTGCCCCCTTTTATTTTTTTAAAAATATGTTTTGATGTGACTTGGTTCATGGAGAAAACGTGTTTTGGGACCCCCCTTTTTTCTCAGCTCCCAGCTTGATGGATCACCCCGTAATTTTCAAAACAACAGCTGAAGTGAGTGGCAAATTAGTTTAGAAAATTAGAAAATGTTGTGAAGATTTGTCAAACGATGCTAAAGTTATTGGCAAATGAAAAAATGTTCTTCCTATGGAAATTAGGTCCTAACTATAACTACCTACTGCTGACTGCCAGTAAGTGAAATATATATATATAGAGAGAGTTTCTTTCTTTCTCCATATATAGATCACCTTTTTTATTTAGGTGTGGTTCCCCTTGGGGCTAAAAGCTGCTCTCTGGAAAACCACACATCTATAAAAAATAAATTAGCCCCCACAGGGGATTGGCCAGTGAGCAGGTAGGTTTACCCCCTGTCGATTTTATTGTTTTTAAAATTCAACTTTTTTAAATATTTAACCCCAGGGAGCAATCACACACTCCAGGGGAAATCAACATTAAAAAAAAATCCCTCAGGCTGAACGTCCCATTTCCACGAGGGCCGACCCCCCCAGGTGACATCCCTGGTATCTAGTTGAGTTTCTTGGCCATAGATCACAGTGCAGCTGCAATCCATCACCAGGAAACCCTTTCTGGAAGGCCTTGTTTGACAGGGGAGACTCTCCCCTGTAAACAATGCCTACCTGTAAGCTGGGGAGGCCTTTTTTGGCCTGTTTTCCCCACCGGAGTCAAGCGTAGCCTTACCTGTATGCTGATATTACAGGTGGGCGGGACAGGGTTCGGGGAGAAATGCAGTAGCAATTCTGCATCTCCCGTGTTTTTTTCTTTAAAAAGCAGACTCCGGTGCTTTACACCGCAGGGTTCTGGAAAGCCCTTGCAATGGCCATTTCCCACACCAAGGAGGCAGTGCATGTGTCTGCTATTGGCTGATGCAAGCACCAAAAGGGATAAGCATCCATGTTTTTTTAAAAACCTTAAAGACACTATATTGTAATGGCTTCACCCATTCCCATAAATTAAAACAAGTCAGGCTGCAGGGCCAACGGAATGAAAAACAGACCGATAGACCAAAAGAGTTAGTACTGTCACAGTGTTCACAACAGTAGGATCAGATCTTCTTTTGTCTTTGGGAATGTGTTCCTTGAAGGTGAGATTGAAGTCCAGGGTGAACCCAAGCAACTTGCCATTCAATAAAATTGTGGTTTGAAACCATCAAGTTTCATGTCTTTGACCCACGTTTTTACCATTTCTTCCTTATTGTTCTATGTAAAAAACTGAAAGTCTGTCTTGATGGACTTCAGCTTCAGGGACACTCCTGAAAGCCAAGTCTGGAAGTGGTGCAGACAGCGTCTGATGCATTGGATGCATTGGATGCATAGAGTGGAGGAGACTATCAAGTAGAGTTTTTTATTGTAGGCATATCAGTAAATTTAAATGATATATTTGTGGGCCTGGCTGGACTTTGTGGAATTCTACTATGCGGAACTCCACAAACTGACAAAAAACTCCTCTGTAGAATTCCACAAGTGGCGGAGTGAGGTAAGACATGCTGATTTTTAGCTCCAGGCATTTGTCCTGTGCTTTCAAATCAGCACGTTTGCCACCACATGCAGCGCAAGTGGGTGCAGCTTCTTTCTGCCACTAGAGTAGATTCGAGAGTGGTAGCTTCCTTAAAGCAAGCAGCATGTTTCTCAATGTGAGCGGTAGCGATCTGCCTCAACCAACCTCGTTGAAAAATCTCTCTCTGAGGTGGTCTCGCAATGGATTTTCCTCGCTCGCCATCTTAACATTTGCGAGCCCAGAGAGAGGAAAATCTCCTCTCTGCAACACTGCATGGAATTTTGTGGAACTCCATGCTGTACACGGAGTGCGGAGAGGGAAACACTCTGCAAACTCCAAAAATTGGAATAGTTTACCATTCAGGCACCCATATTAGCAAATTGGTGTTGGTTGGAAAGGTAGTGGGTGTCAAGGATTCCTTCAATTTTTATATTAAAAGACACTAATGACTTGGTCTGAACTATCTGTGAAACGGCAAGGAGTCTGACCTGCTCACATAATGCTGGAAGCTCTCACATGGCTTCTGAGTATGAATATGTGGGTGCAGCCTCATGGTAGAGGGAGGTTTTGATGAAACAGGGACTCATCTTTCCAACACTGTCTGGGGTTCTTGAATTGAGGTATGTATTTTCTCAGGACAACTACTCCGAAGATCAATAGACCTTTTAATACTCTTATAATATAAGACGAAAGATATCCTAATTTTATTTTTTAATAATCAAATTTTATTGAATTTTTCAACACAAATAAGTTCATTGGTAACAAGTCACAAAGTCCATTAGGATACCCCTGTCCCTCCCACATGACAACACAGATGATATCAGCCTTTGCAGAATAAACTACTAGCACCCTCGTAGCATATTGATGTAACGAGTTAGGTCCTATCAAGACGGTAACAAGCCAAACCATTTGCCCCATACTTTGCTAAACATCTCCAGGCAGCCCCGAGCCTCAAAGAGGGCCTCCTCCTGCACCCCGCACCAGTCCACCCCCTTCTCCATTTCAGTAGAGCCGGTGCCTCCGCCTGAGACCATTCAGCTGCAATGTCTCGTTTCGCCACTGCCAGAGCTGTTCCCAAGAAGCGCTTATCGGCCCGGGAGCCGTCCAGTCCATAAAACACTCCCAGCAGCAGATGCCTTGGCTCGTGGGGAATCACCCAACCCAAAGCACGCGTAAGCTCCCTTTCCACCCCTCTCCAGAATGGATACAAGGCCGGACATAGCCACCCCATATGGTGGAAGTCGGCTGGGGTGCCAGCACATCGGGAACAGGCCGGGGAGGCTCGTGCACCGGCTCAAAAGAGACGGGCTGACGTTAAATAGGCCGTGTGGAGGAAGTAAAGCTGGACCAGGCATAGTTTTGAAGATGTGGTTAGGGTTTTGGGTGCCATAAGGGCATCCCGCCAATCTGCTTCGTCCAAAGGGCCCACCCATCCCTCCCATCGCTCTCTAAGGCGATCTAAGGATGTTTGGGAGTTATTAATCAGGGCTCGATATATTTGGGATACCCCCCTCGCCAGGTTCCCCATCATGACTTGGGCCTCCAGAGGACTAAACTCCGGAAGAGAAGTGGGTACTGGGAGGTGTATATGGAGGGCATGGCGGAGTTGTAAGCATCTATAAAACTGGGAGTGTAGGAGGGCGTGTCTTTGTTGTAGGTCAGAAAAGGAACGTATGTGATCCCCTACCCACATGTCTCCTAGTAGGGATATCCCCACCAGGTCCCAACGGCGGAATCCCTCCAGGGATGCGTTCTCCCCTAACCAGGTGCCACACCAGAGGGGCGTTTGTCTAGTCAGTTTCCGATCCCAACGCACCGTACGAAGGGCAGCGCGCCAAGCCATGAGGACCGATCTGGTGATTGAGGGCATAGAGTGTGGCACCAGGGAGCTGTATAGGAAGCCGTGCACTTGTGCAAATTCGAGGACAGTGAGCTCTACCTGGTAGGCTGGGTCGGACCAGCCGCCCGCAAACCAATTGTGAATCACAATGAGTTTGGTGGCTAGGTAGTAAAAATAGAGGTTGGTGACATCCACATACCACCGTCAAAGGGGGGAACACGGCAGTGGGACAGGGACAGTCGTGAATGCCCACTCCCCCACAGAAACCGAATAAGCGTGCTATCCAGTTCCCGGAACCAGCTACTTGTGAGGTGGATCGAAGTGTTCTGTAAAATATAAAGGAAACAGGGATGGATCATCATTTTAAAAAGGGCGCTCCGGCCCAATGAGTTAAGGGGGAGGGACTGCCAATTCTGAAGATCGGTTTTCATCCGGGTGACTAGGGGGGCGACATTGAGGGCCCACTCTAGCGCAAGCAGAAGGGTCACCCATATACCCAGATACTTGAATGACTGCCTCCGGAGGGGGATCACTGCCTGCCAGTCAAAGCAGGCCCGTGAGGGGTGGAGGGGGACCAGTGTGGATTTCGCCAGGTTAAGGCAGAGACCCGAGACTTGGACAAAGGCAGAGAGGGCCCTCAGAGACCTAGGGCCGGAGTGCTCCGGGTCGGCCAAATAGAGCAGAACGTCGTCTGCATATAGAGAAATTTTGACCACCTGGCTCTGATCCCACTTCCATCCCTGGATGAGGGGGTCCTGCTGTATGAGCGTCGCCAGGGGCTCTATCGCCAGCGCGAATAGGAGTGGGGAGAGGGGGCAGAGGACGCGCCGTTGACAAGCACACAGGCTCTAGGGCTATTGTAAAGAACCTGGACCAGGCGGCGGATGGGAAAACCAAAACCCATCCTCTCCAGAACGTCTCCCAAGTATCCCCAGTCGACCGTGTCAAAGGCCTTCTCGAAGTCGACAAGGAGAAGGGCCAGGTATGGGTAGAAACGATGGCGATGGGCTAGGGCGAGGTGGAGATGGCGGATACAGTGTGGGGACCCATGGCCGGCATAAACCCACACTGATCGGGGTGGACCAGGTCCTGCAGGAGGGGCCGGAGTCTTTGGCCAATGGCAGTAGCGAAGATCTTTATTTCGCTTTTTATCAGGGAGATGGGCCGGTAATCGGAGCAATCCAGGGAAAGTGGTTGTGTCTTTGGGATGACCTCGAAGGTCACCATGTCAGATTCAGATGGGAAGGACCCGTCGTCGACCACCTGACGGAAGAGCTCCTTCAGATGGGGGACCAGATCCTCACGGAACGCTGAATAGTATTCCTGGGGAAATCCATCAGGCCCTGGCGTCTTGCCGGAGTGTACCAGGGTGATGGCTCCTTAGATTTCCTCCGGAGTGAGAGGGCCGTTAAGGGGGCCGTTAAGGGCGTCCACCATCTCTCTGGGGAGACACGGAAGGCATATTCCGGATTCCGCCATCAAATCAGCGAGGGAGGCGCTGTGGGGGCGTACGGTATGGAGGGACTAGTAATACTGTGCGAAGGTTTGCGCAATGGCCGAAGATGTCGCTTGGCATGTCCCATGGACCGTTCGGATCTCTGCGATGATGTGGTGGGCTCTAGGGTAGGATACCAGATTGTGGAGCAGTTTCCCGTTCTTGTCACCCCATCCATAGATACGGGCCACAGAGGAGCACCAGAGCATTTTGGCTGACTCCAGGGAGAGCCGCAGAATCTCGTCCCGGACCAGTGCTAGCTGTTTGGAGGAGTCGGCAGCGTCAGTAGCCAGTTGAGCCTGTTCCAAGCGAAGGGCTGTGGACTCCAGCTGCGCCAGCTGTTCGGTCTGGGCCGCACGCTTGGCATGCACGAGCCCCATGGCGACTCCGCAAAGCACTGCTTTGCCCGCCTCCCAGAGCGTTCCCTGCGAAGGGACCGACCTCACATTGGCATAGAAGTAATGTCGGAGCTCCTGACCGAGGGAGTCTACCAGTTCAGGGTCCTGTAGATACCACGCATTTAGGCGCCAGGTAGTCCTAGGGCCAGTGGACGGGGACCCGATGCAGATTGCGATGGGGGAGTGGTCGGAGATTCCCCTGGGGAGGATCTCAGCCCCTGACAGCAGTTGCCAGTCTGTGGTGGGCATCAGAATTAAGTCTATGCGAGAATGGGTGTGGTGGGCGACGGACGTGTGGGTATATTGTTCCCTTCAGGGGTTCCACACTCTCCATACATCGCAAAAACCCATTGCCGAAGTCCAGCCTACCAGGCTCTTCACAGAGGCTAGCCGTTGCACTGAGGAAGGGCCCGACACGTCCCTGGAGGGTTGGAGGACAGCTTTGAAGTCTCCCTGACAACGGTGAGGCCTTGGGGAAGGGATGAAATTCCCCGTGTGAGGTACCGAAGAGTGGAGGATAGGAGTGCCGGGGGCAAATAGGTGCATATGAGATTCAAGGGGTTGCCCTCAACCAATCCTGACACGGCCACGTACGTTCCCTGTGTGTCGGTGACGGCGTCTATTACGGTGAAGGGAAGCCCCCGTCTCAGAAGAATGGCTACCCCCCGGGAGCTTCTGGTAAAACCGGAGTGCCAGACCCGGTGAAACCCATATCGAGCCAGGAAGTGGCACTGGGAACCCAGAAGGTGCGTCTCCTGGAGGAGTAGGGCATCAGGCATGTGGCGGCGCGCTGCTCGCAGCACCGCAGTTCGTTTGATGCGATCAAGGAGGACGTTCACATTCCAGGAGAGGATATGGAGAGGTTTGTCATAGATGTGGGTCATGTGTGGAAGCGGGGTCTGGGATGTAGTAAGTGAACAGCGAGGATCCCCCCCGTCAGGGGGAAGGGTGCCGCTGGATCTGGGGCTCAAGGGCCTAGTTAAGGAAGACAGGGGTGTATGTGACAGCTGTGGAGGATAGCAGGACCTGTGACTACTCATAGGAACACAACAGGGCAGCCCGTAGGCGGCCAACAACAACCAAATCCCAAGAGACAACAGTCTCTCCCCCCACCCTCGCCCCCCAACTCCCCCCACCCTATACTTCAGAACGGAAAGCATCTGTCACCCTAAAACAAGTCACTACTGCCTTGCAAGGAGGCGAACAGCTAAACTAAAACGGTTAGCAACCACGAGATCGGGACGTGGCTGAGTCGGACCCACTCCATGTGTTCGGATAGAGAGTTAACAGCAAATTAGAGGAAGAAATATAGACAAGTATCTGCGGACCAAGGTGTCTGAACTCAGGATTACAGCATTGGAGATACCCCAACAAACCAGTTTGGCAAGCTCTGAGTGAGTCTGTGCATGAAGTCAGAGGCATAAGCATCAGTGGAGAGTTCCAGATTGGAGCCACGGGCTCCGGTGGCAGCGCCGATCAGGACCCGGTGTCCACATCTGAACCGCAGATCACAGGGCTTCCGGATAGGTCAGAGTCCGACATGGCGCGTCTCAGAGTCTCACTAGGGCCAGGGACACTACCCATGTCAATCAGGGAGGAGGCCAGTGGCGGAGGAGCGAGTCCTCGCTCCAGGGTCTGGGATGGGGAGTGTTGGAGCTGTGCCACTGGTGATTGGGAATCACCACCCCGACGGCCCGCCCTCCTCCGCGATCTGGTCCTGCGCCTCCTGGGCCTCGACGCGGTCTGGCTCAGTCTCTCCGGGGCCTGCTGGGATGGCGGGGGAGAAGCCCTTGGCAGGAGGGGGCGTTCCTCCGTGAGCCAAGTGAGGGGAGTCGAAGAAGAAGGTCTTGTTCTGGAAAATCACCTTCAGTCGGGCCTGGAAGAGGAGACCATAACGCAGACCGAGTGCCCTAAGTTTTTGCTTGTCTTCATCGTACGATCTGCGCTGTGACTGGACCTCCCTCGAGTAGTCCGGAAAAACCATTATCGTGGAGGCTTGGTAGTGCAGCGGCCCCAGTTCTCTGGCCGCACCCAGCACGGCATCCCTGTCGCGGAAATTAAGGACACGGAGGATGATGGACTGGGGGGGGGCACCAGGCGGTGGTTTAGGGGCAAGGGAGCGATGAGCCCGCTCCACCGCGAACCAGGGGGAAAGTTTGCCCTCGGGCATCCAGGAGCGGATCCAGGTTTCCATAAAGGTGGCAGTGTCGGCCTTCTCCACCCCCTCCGGAAAGCCCAGGAGGCGCAGGTTGTTGCAGCACGCCCTGTTTTCAGCATCTTAGGCTTGACAGTGGAGTTCCGAGGTCTGTGATTGAAGACGGGTCATTTGTGACTTGAGGATGTTGACGTCGTCTTCGACGGTAGAGAGTCGGGATTCAGCCTCCGTGATGCGCTCCGTAGCCTTGCGAAGGTCCTGCCGAATTAGGTCCATGTCAAGCCGGACCTCCCCATCTTACTCTCCACGGACGCATGGGACACGTTGATCGCCTGTCATATGGTCGAGAGGACTCCTCTGGCCGGGTTCGAGCCGACCGCTACCTCCCCGCCGGGCCCCCGATCTGATGTAGCAAACTGGTCCATCTTTGCTTGGGTCGTGGAGCCGGAGGCCGGGGGCAGCGGGGTTTGCCCATAGCCGCTGGTGACCAACCAACAGATGCCGAGAAAGAGCGAGTGGGAGTCGAAGCTGTGTCATAGCCACCCGATTCGCTGGTCAAGCCTTACCCCAGCTCCCGACTGTTTCAAAACAGAGTTCTCCATACGGGGCGCCGGGGGGGGGGAGCAGCACCCGAGGCGCCAGTCAGTCTACCCGGGGTCAGACAGCACCCCGACAGGCCACTCCAGGTGCGGTATCGCTCTCAGATGGGCCCCAGACCGGGAGGCCTCAGGACAAGGACGTCTCAGAGACAATGGCGGATACAGGCTTCGCCGCAGGCGCATGACTCCAGGCAAGACAGGGCCCCAGAGAATTCCCTCCGGAAGTGCCCCTACGCTCCAGCCCCACGCAGCCTTGCTGGGATATAGGGTGTGCGTGGTTGCACCTCACTAGAGAGGGGCAGAACGTGGGGCCTCCATTCACAGTCCCCCGGCAGCCCGCAGCTCCTCAAGGGGGCGCCACCCGGGGCCCAGTCAAGGCCAGGGCCAAGGAGGCGAAATTATGCAATCAGCAGGGGATGCAGGAAGGAGCACAAGGCCCAGCCTCACCCCCGCGGCTGCCCCAATGAGTATGGCACCTCCAGCCAGCAGGCGTAGTCCCTGGAGGAAGATCCTCACCTCTGTCTCACAGCAGCAACGTCGCCGTCCCTCAGGCGGTGCAGGGGGGTCAGTCCCCGCCGCCCCGGATGCCGCCAGCCCCGCACGGCCAGTCAGGGGGGCAGAGGTATCGCCCTGCAGATGGAGTGATGAGTCACAGGGCCGCCCTCCGCAGACTCCCGGCGAGTCGCAGTCCTCCGCGGGGGGCCCCGGGGTCCAGTAAGGCAAGTCATGGAGAGATCTCCGGGCAGCCAGCAAAGGCCCAGGCCCCAGGTGCCAAGCGTGGGCCCTGGCACCCCCACCCCCGGGGGGCCCTCACCTCAGCGGGAGCTCTCGTGCTGGTCCGTTCGGCAGCGTCGGCCGCAGCCCTACGGGGCCTCCAATGCCTCCTCCCGGCGGTCGCTACCATCACTCTTCTTCAGGCCCAGATCGCCGCCGCTGGATGGGCCCAGGCCGCGGGGACCGCAGGTGACATCCGCGGCCACCCGCACTCGCCTGCTCCACATCGCACAGTGCCCAGGGAGGATCAGCGGCCTCCAGACAGTGACCCCGGCCTCTCACCGCCGGGGGGAGGGCGTCCCGGACTTCAGGAGGACCAGACGTACGGGCTCAGCCCGTGCTACATGGAGGCCGCCATGTTTAGGAGATCGGGCCGGCAGCGGCAAGGAACAGAGCTGTCGCATGAAGGGTCAGAGGCAGCCTCAGATGACACAGGGGGACAGCAGGCAGCACCAGGGTCAGCACCCGGGCGGTGGATGGCAGACAGGTAGGCTGTATAGGGCGGATGGCAGGCGGATGACGGAGGGGGTCCCGGAGCACTCTGAAAGTGCGACCGCCATCTTGACGCCGCAGGCCACGCCCATCAGATATCCTAATTCAAAACATGATTTTCTCTCCAGCTTGCTCGTACATTCACAGAACAATTTACTCACTATATTATTCTCAGTCACACATAAAAATACATTTAATCGCATGTACCTTGTAACTGTAGTGCTTGACTTGGGTGTGGATGGCCGAAGCAGTTATTCAACTGATCTTTCTTTCACACAACAAGTTTTCCAAAGCAAGGGGCTCATTAGGATGGCTGGCGAACCTAAGTTCGCCTGCCATCCCTGTGGTGTGTGGACCAGCCATCAGACATGCGGCAGTCTCGCTCCGCAAATTAGGATGCAATTGCCACCATGGCGGTCGCATTCTACAATTTAACATTGCGGCGGGTGCTGCTGACAGCAGCACCCGCCGCGATGTTAAAATCGCATGTCTAGCATTCAAATGCACCACATGGCAGGCACCACATGGTGCCTGCCACCTGGTGCAGCAAAATGTAGGGGGGTACCAAGGGTACCCCCCAAGTGCACCCCACTTCCCCAAGACACAAGGGGGGCCCACCAGGGGCCCCCAGACCCGATCCCCGCCAGCCTTTCCGTGGCGGCATGGAAAGGCCTTTCATTTCCCACAAAAGATTACGGCGGACGGTGCCTGATAGGCACCGCCACCATATTAGTGGCCCTGCTCCGCCCACCATGCAATCATTACCATTGCCACCGGTGGTAAAGCGACGGACGAACTTTGCGTTCGCCGCGATACCCACCGCCATTCTAGTATGGCAGTGGGTAAATCTCATTGTGATGGCAGAATGATCGCTCCCGCCGGCCCGGCGGTCGTGATCGTTCTGCCATCGTAATGTGCCCCCAAATTCCTTGTCATTCAGCATTTCCACAACTTTAACTGAGTTGCTTCACTGTTTCTGGAAATGATTTGTCTTTTTTACATTTATATCCAAGTTTAAAAGAAAATCTTCAATGCTGAATTACTTAAGAGATTTTATGCACTACAGATTTTATGCACTATCAATTTATAATGTTCTCTCAAGGTTACATATTTTTGTTCCTTGTGTGTGTGAATCTTACCTGTTTCTGGCCTGTTGTTACTAACTGTGACTCAGATTCCTGGTGACTGGAGCATGAAGCCCAGATATTTTCTCATATAAGGATAGGCTTCCTTTTCAAAAGTGTAAGCAAATGAAAAAACAACCACACTGGAAATATTGCAATTTAAAGTGTCCCTTTTTTCTAGCTTTGAGCAGGAGATTTGCAACTGTCTGAACCCAAGTGCTCCGGAGATGGACGTTTGGCAGGCCTTTGGAGGCACTGCTCAGCAAGTCTTAGCAGTATTGTTGGTCCAAGTGACAAATTTGGATTTGCAAGATCCTAAAGGGTTTGATAAAAATTGGTCAAGAAGCCTTTATTTGATTGAAGTTGGCCCTTAAAAAGGCCCCCAGGGTCAGAAACCGTAGTGCCTCTTGCTGGTTGGCATACAGAAAGGCCCTAGCCAACCGTAAATCCACACTGTGGGAATTAGCCTGGGAAGAGCTAGGCCAGGCATGTGAGCTTAGAGACAGCTCTCTGAAATGTGGGAGAAACAGAAACACTGCCAACTGCGGAGACTTAAAGATAAATGGTACAACTGTGGGCTTATACTTTCTTCTACTTCAAAACCTTATTTGATAAGAGGGCCCATGAAAGAAGGCGATCTACAAAAGGAAACTACAATTTAGCAAAGCCTGTACAGTCCTTAGAGGGTTTGCCAGTTGACTGGGTTCTAGTCCACCATAGTTGATTATGTCGATTTGCAAAGCTAAATGCCTCAGCGCAGGACTTTATGAGGCGGGCATGTGGGGACACAAGCAATGTAGTGACATACAACTGGTACCTTCTTGCCACCCCTAATAGTGCCCCAGTACATGTTTGCCATACCGAACCTGGAGCCCCGTTCCTCCTAGACCTAATCATGCTGCAGCCTATCCTACTCTGGTACAAAGTATGGACCTCTGAAACGGTCCATACCGTTAAAAGATTTAATCGTGCTGTCATCAGGGACAACCTCAATTCAAGTTTAAACCAGCGCATACCGTGACTTGCTCATATTCAACATTTCTGCAATGACCTGGGCCCCCCGAGTATTTTGAGAAGCCTGAAACATTGGATTCCATCAGTTGGGAATCTCTTAAAAACAAAGCCATGACACACTTGGGTAATCTTAGACTGATATCAAAGATGTCGAAGCCCAGTGTCTTGAAAAACTAAATGATCTTATCCACTTTTGATATGCAATTCTATCTTAAAGCAGTTCCAAATGCAAGGCATGGGTTTGTTTGAAATGGCTTAGACTGAATTATTTTCATCGATTGATTAGTTTCCCAAATATAAATGATTGGCCCACCACTCCAACTGACTGTCCCTGTGATGACTAGATGGCCCAGAATACTATGAACATGGAGTTCTTCTGTAAATTTTACAACCATCAGAGGAAAAGCTGCATTACACAGATTATAAGACTGTTACACTTCACGCAATGTCGTCCTGCAAACTTATACCTACAATCTTTGCCTTCTTTGGAGATCTGCCGCAGTTTGGCATCCCTTTTATGGCCAGACTTCTATGCCAGAAAGAATATTTTCCCAGATCTCCCACAGTAATGGGACATAGTGTGCAAACCTATATGGTCCTAGGACATGCAACCTATGCTTTTTAAACAAATTGAGTACTTTACATACCATACTCTGTATCTCTACGCCGCCATATTCGAAAAAGATTTACTTACGTCCGACAGGGCAGGTGGGGAGCACATGGCGGACCCAATAAGAGGTTTTTGGTCCTTCCTTCCTACTCTCGTTCCGTCCAATCTTAGCCAATTATGTTAAAGGAATTTGGTGCTTATGCTTCTCACCAATTGGATGTTTGGTGAACTTGGTGAAATAACTGACCCAGGTGAACGTACTCTCTTTCTACTTTTAATTTCTAATTATTGCACATTTATCCTTTTATAATATATATATTGTGGCATCGTTTCCTGTTTTAAATTCTTTTTATTCTGTGTTTTATTGTATATCCATGCACACATTTTGATCTGATGCTATAAATTGCATTTTTTATGCTTTTATATGTCTTTTTTGTATTATACCCTGCTTTTATGGATGGCTAATTGTCTCCAAATAAAGTTTATTGATTGATTGATTGATTGAGAGACCTCTCTTTTCTGGAGGGTGATAAACAGGCTCTGTTTCACTGAGTAATCAGGCCTGGCAATATGCCATCCTATTTCAGAGCAACAATGGGTTGACCACTTTAAAATGGAAGCCAGGCGTCTCCAACTAGTGGAGGATGCCAACCCCCCTGCCCTAAGTGGGCCCACAGTCAGCCAGCACCACCCCATAAGTGGTGCAGGTGATGTGGACCCCACTTTTCCAATTCCTCCATCTTGGGTTGGAGAGAATTAGTCAACCAGAGTCAGGGTTATAGCCACTTCCCAACGGAAGTGGTCATAGGAGAGTGTAGTCACCTTAAAGATAGGTCACTAATTAGCTACTACCTGTCACGCCCTTTCACACCCCTAAATGTAGTATTTAGGTGGCTCCCTTTGGCCCTGAAAGGAAGATCTGGCTGACCTAAGAAGAAGAAGGATAAAGAAGAGCCGCAAAGATCAAGGAGAAGAGGACGAGTAACTGACCTGGCACCAAAACTGTTGGCCTGCCTTCTGACTGCGATCCCTGCACCAAAGTCGTTTCGTCCTGCAGCTGTTCTCCAAGAACTCAGGGAGGCTTGCCTGCCTTCAACAAAGAAACAGTACTCCTTTAAAGTGATGGAACCAATCCCTTGCACAACGTAGTTCAACCAACATCCGAAGCAACATCTGAAATGCTTACCACTGGGACCGTCGAGGTGGTGGTCCCCATCAAAGTGGCGAGAGCCCCCCAAGAGTGGTAGCTGGCTCACAACAAAGTTCTGAGCCTCTATTGCACTTGTAATTATCTCCAGCTTGTGAGGTCCACTTGTTCGACATTTGCTGCAACCAAGGATAGTTATTAGCCAATCCCGCCACTGATTCCTTCAATCTTCACTTCAGCAAGAAGGTACTCCATAGCATCTGTGACTGACATCAGAAATTACCTCGCTTATTTGTTTTTACATTTCCTATTCAGTGGCATCGACTGTGTGGAAGGAACCACAATAGCACAACCATCCCTCTGCTAACAGGAAGATTGAGGCAAATCTTTGTCCCTCCCGCCCCGGTAAGGGACATTTTCACATGTCCCTGCATCCAGTATCCCTGAGCAAGGTAATCAAGAACTGCCTGTTCCACTCTGGTCCTTGGACCCCAAAGACCTCCGCTCTGAAAGAGTAGAGACCAGATCCAAAACTCAAGCACCCTTTGGCACAGAATCTGCAAATCCTGTGTGCTTATGCCCCTAAATCCAACGGTCTTGGATTGATGGCCCTGTCCATCACCTGATTTCTCACCATTGCCTGCAAAACTAAACTGTTTGATGGTGACGCAGGTTACTGCCATGTACACTGATCAACAGTCCTGCCCGTCACCCAATTTTTCCGACCGCCTGCAATAATACACTGTTTGACATGATGCAGGTTACCGCTATGTATTGTATGCTGACCATCACTGTAACTACTTGACGATGTTTAAGCATTTTGTACTGCAACTGTTTTCTACTGCATTTTTGAAACACACTTGCATATTCATCCTGATTTAAGTGCCTACTACATCTGTAAAGATGCTTGTTAGTTTTGGAAATTGGTCTTGGATTTTTTCTTGAGTGTGTGTCTCAACGATTGCCTCTGCGAGTACAACAAATGCATAGCACTTCTCTTGGATAAACCTAACTGCTCGCCCACAAATAGGGCATTAGAATTGTCTACTTTTGCCACTGTATGTCAGTCTGGGACTCACTGGACCCTCTGCACAGTGTTCTTCATTTAGAACACTATTTAGAGAGACAGCTTCTTACAAGGGGTTTATGACTTTGGAGTGGAGGGAGGTGAAGTGTACAGGCAGAAGGTGTGAAGAGTGGGGCCAGTGTGGTTTTCACATTAGTTAAAGTTACCCAAGGAATTTGCACATTATAGCACAACAAGGCCCCAAGCCTGATGGGATATCCCTAGATTTGTTTCTGGATGACATTGAGATCTGCAGTCCTGTATTTACCTTGATTTTGAATGCTGCAACAGGGGTAGGAGCACTACCCTTGTCGTCTACAGTGGTGATAGTGCCAGTCTTTAAGAAGGGGGGATAAGGACAACCCCCAGTAGTGTTGCCGTATCTCCCAGATTGATGCGGTAGTGAAGGTTCTAGGGAGGGTAATTCTTAATAGGCTCATGGAGTGGACCGATGCTAATGATATTTTTCTAGGTCCAGATCGACATGTGATCAATGTTTGGACTTTCACCTAATTACCTAAATTACCTAAAGCACTGCACAGATTCGGTCCTGAATATTTTAGATATATATTTCGTTGGTATGTTCCCAACAGAGAGTTGTGTTCCTCATCAGCATTTAGTCTGATAATTCCCATGGCCAAAACAGCCTCCTCGGGGAGGGGGGAAACTTTGTAGGTGGCATTGGCCAGGCTTTCGAATTCCTTGCCACTTTCTGTTATGAAAGAGTCTGATCTGCTCTCCATCCATAAATCCGGAAAAACCTGGCTGTTAAATAAGTAAAACGTATCCAACAATGCTCTCTTTATCTTCTTCGGTCCTTTTTCTTCTTACCCTCCCATCGGAGCACTAGCGCCTAGACACCTTTGGATATTAATGAGTGAAATAAATTAAAATTAAAATTTTATTTGATTTCATTTCATTTATAAATGAGTATACTGTAGCATATTCGGAATCCCTCCTCCTTGCATTCATGGGCCGTGCGTCTGCCGTTGGTAGGGCTACCCGCATGAAACTGTAGGGTCTACTGCTCGCGATAGGGGTAGACCCAAACATAGCGGCCTTTTTATCTGACCTACACTCTGGCCTCTCAGCATTAGTGCGATTCTCTCAAGAAGCTGCCTGCACTCAGCCTTTTCCCGCCAGTACGAGTTTTTGCCAGAGATATATTCTTTCACTTTTCCTGTTCACCCTCTACATTAATTGTTTTGAGCAAACTCTTCTTTCTTTTCAGACAGATTGCCCGAGAGTGGGTTTGAGATCACTTCCTGTATTGTTATATGCTGATGATGCAGTTCTTATGGCTTGAACTAGTGTGGGGCTGCAGCTATTCTTGGACAAGTTTGTTGCCTTTATGGGAAGTTCGGATTTGGCAGTTAACTTTACCAAATCATACATAATGGTGTATTTTGCCACTCTCGGGAGAGCAGATATATTTCTTAATCCACACTTACTGTCGCTCTCAGAACTGAAAATGGTAAACGATCTGTTTCTAGAGTGTGCTTTTTTAGCTAGAGAACAGCCTGATTTGATGAAACCCACAATGAGCGGACACATGCTCTTGAAAACAGTCCAGTATTGTAGCCTTAACTAGCACTGGTACCCAATTTGAGGGACATATGTGTCTTGGCTAGGTTTAGATTGAACCTGTTACATCACCTCTTGGCCTCACTTAGTGGTTGGGCTCAATCAGCTTCCATGTTGCCCTGCAGCTGCAACAATAGGCCTCCACAGAGCACTTTACATTTTGTAATGTTCTGCAAATATTTTAGTTTGCCTAGCAGTTTATTGTCCCACCATTGAACTTCACCCAAGTACACCCTGCACTTATATACTTGCAGATGCTCCCCAATAAGCATGTTTTATATGCTGTCTATTGTTTTTTACGAGCTGGACTGAGGTCTAGGTTTTCTAGACCAGACTGATTAATGTATTGCTGCTACTGGGCTGCCTTTTTAATCTGTTTTTATTGTTCGCCATAATTAATTTGAATTATTTCTATTTCATGCATATGTGCTATATTTTTATGATTGTATGTGCTGTACTTCTTGCTCTTTTATGGTTGTTTTTAAAACCGAATTACGATTTTATGATGATGATGTGTAGGGGAAAGTATGAAACCCTAGGAATTTCTGCATGTGTATATTCGATAGTTAGCTTTTTGGACCTGGAGATACACATATTAGAGGCCACTAATGGTTTGGTCCGAACTGTCTGTGGACTGGCAAGTAGTCCAACTTACTGAAAGCCCTCACACGCTTCTGGGTACGAATGTGTGGTTGCAGTTTCATGGTCGAAGGCAGTTTTAATGATAAAGGGGTTAGTTTTTTAACACGGTCAGGGGTGCTTGAATTGAAGCATGTATTTTCTCAGGACAACCGCTTTGAAGATCTCTGGGGGAGATATTCGGAAACACCAGACTGCACCCTAAATGTAAAATGTGGGTGTACTTGTAAAGTGCACTACGACTCCAAGGAGTATCTAGGCGCTGAAGACCGCTGGGGAACCCGTCCTGGTTTTCCCTGTGAGATGGTTCCTTTCTGGGTGTCTCCAAGGTAAAACCAGGCATCCTCGGCGTCTGTGGGGGGCCGTTGTAGAGATGAAGCAAGCTTAATGCCCAGAGTTGCCGAGTGTCTTCCCTGGTTAGAGTAGGCACCGAGGCGAGAATTATCGAGTCCGTTTTGACCCTGGTCCACGACCCTGCCACGTCAGGAATTGAACCCTGGTCCCGGGCCGTTCTCTGCTTACGGGTCTGCCGCCTCTAACCAGTGAGCCACACCACTCCAAGTGGTGCAGCTGTGGTGTCTTGATTACAGTGCATGCATCCAGCTCCATGGCAACTGGATGATGCTCAGTGGTCAGGTTCCAGAATGTAGAGTGGGAAGTGGGACAGTTGAGGGAGAGTTGTGGAAGAAGTGAGATGTACCTGCTTGTCTCAGAATAAAGGATTACTTACTTCTACCTGCCTCAGTCATCTTTACATTATGGCGATGATTAATGGGATGACAAACAGAGAAAATTAAGGATCCATGCAAGTTTCTTTTATTCTACATAATTTTGGACATTTTTGTTTCGTCTCTTTCGTCTGAATTTTTATGCCTGAAACTCACTATCTTCATTTGACATGGATACTCTTCAAGAATCTACTCATTTTATCATTTCAACTCAATGGAAGAATTCTTCAAAAGAATTTACGCCTTAAAGATACTGTTGGCTTGGACTTCAATCTACATTGTCGTGAGTAAAACAATCTGACTGTATGTGCAAGACGATTTTGACTGTATGTGCAAGGCGATTTTGGTCTTGTTAGAACTGTCATTTTACAACTGATTGGAGACTGTTACTACTTATGATTTTTTTCATAAGCTAAAGCATACCTTGCATCATTTGTTTTGGTCTGTTTCCATAGCACTTAAAGTGCATTCTGCTAGATGTTAATGCCACACACTAATTTTAGTGTGTGTTAATGAGAGCTAAATGTGAGGCTGTCATCTCAAACTGTACCTGGTTACGAGCGACGGTTGGATCAACAGCGTTTCAAGCCCAAAGGCGCTCTCGGCTGCATCATTCGAGCAGCTGCGCCATTCTACTGCAAACTATCCTCCCCCACAGTGTTGCAGGCTCCTCACGACAAGCTTCCACTTGGGTTTACGCAGCACGCTGACCATGTCGGGTCATCCTCACATCATCATGTGGGTCACGTACGCGACGCTACATACCGCCATTTTGGAATATTTTTTTTTTCTGATTTAAACATTTTCTTCCATCGGAGACACTTCTGAGTTGCACCTATCACACTAGGAACCGAGGTACTGTTTATTGAGTGATTCTACGGTGATATGCACTCTGCATATCACATATTTACCTTCATCTTAACACGGTGATGTGCACACCATAAAATTTATTGCACATCGAAGTTTACACACTTCTGAGTTGCACCGATCGTACAAGGAACCTAGATACTGTTTATTGAGTCATTCTACGGTGATATGCACACTGCATATCACATATTTAACTTCATCTTAACACAGTGATGTGCACACCATAATAATTATTGCACATCAAAGTTTGCACACTTCTGAGTTGCACCGATCATACAAGGAACCAAGTTTTTTTTTCTCCACAAGGAATTCACATTTCATTAGTGATTCCACGGTGATATGTACACCGCATATCACGTATTTAACTTCATCTTTACATGGTGATATGCACACTTTATTACTATAATAGCACAGCTCATTACGCAATTCTAATGGTTGTGTGTAGGTTGCATGTTTCTTACTGATTACTTATATTTGACTATTGGATAGGTTTATACTTACTTTTACTTGTTGTGATAATAGTATTGGTGTGGTTACAATTTTTTTAACTTACAATTCCTACTAAAATGGCTTCACAGGGTGGTTTGAATACCCCTGTTCCATTCTTACCATGTCCTGGTGAACCCTTACATAAATGGTCAGATTGGAAAGACTATTTTTTAAACTACATTGAAGCATTGGAAGAAGAAGATGAATATGCATTTTCTCAATCTAGGAAAAAGAAGATGCATCTTCATAGTCTTGGCCCTGAAGGTAATAGAGTTTTTAATCAGATGGAAAAGAAAATCAGACCGGCTGACAGTGAGAATGTGTTTCTTGATGCTCTAGAAGACTTGAATGCTCATTACCAGACACCGGTGTGTGTGGGAATAAGTAGGTATGAATTCTTTAAAAGGAAACAAGGTAAATCAGAAGCTGTTGAGGATTATGTGTCCTCATTAAAAAAGTTAGCAATTAACTGTGAGTTTGGTACACTCCATGACAGTTTTATTTGCGATCAATTAGTTATGCATTCCAACAATTCCTCCATTCAAGAAAAATTGTGGACGTGTGGAGTTGCTCCGCTAAATTAAATTTTTACAGTTATTAGGAAAGCTGAAATGTCTAAAAGGTGTGCTAAAGTTGCACTTAAAGATAAAGAAGAAGGCTTGACTTTTGGTAAAATATCACATAGCCATATTAAGAAGAATGACAAACGCTCATCATTTGATGTAAAAAAGAATTCTATTGTTCCTAATAAATCTTAAAGTGACATAATCCCTAATTGTTACAGATGTGGCTATAAAGGCCATTATGCCAACAAGACAAAGTGTCCTGCCTTAAAATCTAAATGCAGTTTTTGTGGTAAAATTGGACCTTTAAACAAAGCTTGTAGAATTAGATTGAATAAAGGGAAGGAGACTGTTAGTTGCATCAATGAAAGTAAAGATGGTGCGAATATTAATTCAAATTCATCCAGTGACGGTGGCATTTTATGCATCATAGACAGCTGAGACTCTGATTACACAGTGTCTAGCATCAATTCGAATTCCAAGAAAAAGCCTACATGCGACATAAAGATTGGGGTTGTACTTATAAATATTGTACCAGATTCAGACTCCCCATACACTATTATCCAACGTGATGTTTGGAATGAGTTGTTTGCCAACAACCTGAATGAGGACTTTATTCCTACTGATATTCAGCCTGTTACCTTTACGGCTGAGAAAGTTCAAATGGTCGGGTATGTAGAAGTGGTCTTTGAAGACAAAGGCAGGAAATCCTTGAGCAAGTTATATGTTGCTGCAGTTAGTCCCTCTGTTCTGGGTTGGATGGACCAGGGTTCCCTTGGCATCATTTTAAACCCTAACAATGACAACCAAGTGATGATTTTAGAAGAGGGTTATAAAGTTTTCATGGATACAATTGTTAAACAGTTTCCCAAAGTTTTTTCAGGTGAATTTGGATAATTAGTTGGGTTTTCACATAAAATCATTCTCAAGAAAGATACTCATCCAGTAAGTCACAAGGCCAGAAACATTCCTGTCAATGTTAAGGAAACAGTCATGAGGGAATTAGACAGTTTAGAAAAGAAAGGTATGATTGAACCAATTGAGAGCGCTGAGTGGTTGGCCCAATTGGTGGTTGCGAGAAAATCGAACGTCCGTCTTCATTGATGCATAGACTTAAGAGACTTAAACAAGAACATTTTAATAGATAATTGCCCAGGATAGATGAACTCTTGGCTCAAACGAAGGACATAAAATGGTTTTCAACCATTGATTTAACCACCGCTTACCAGCAAATACCACTACATGATTCCAGCAAAGACTTAACTGCCTTCATCACACCCTTTGGCTGCTATTGTCTTATTCGAATGCCGTTTGGTTTAGCTTCGGCGGCAGCAGTTTTTCAACGGCTTATGCACAAATTATTTGAGAACAAAAAAGGAGTCACGTACTTCCAAGATGGCATTTTAATTATAGGCAAGAACAGAGAAGAACATGATGACAGACTTTTTAAAGTATTGAGCATACTTACTGACAAAAGGCTAACTGTAGAATTAAAAAAATGTAAATTTGGCATGAACTCTGTAACATATTTAGGTCATGAGTTGAGTGGTAATGGTATTCTTCCGAAGAAGAAACTTATCAGTGCTATTAAAAATGCTCCCATACCTAAATCCAAAGAAGATTTAAGGTCATTCTTAGGCATGGCAGAGTTTTACTCCAAATTTGTAAAAAAAATTGCAAGTAAAACTTTTGACCTCAGACAACTCCTTAAAATTAGACAAGAATTTCATTGCAGTGATGCTCTCCAAAATGATTTTGATCGAATTAGGAGGGAACTTGTTTCTGCTCTCCCTTTGCAAGCTTTTGATAGTGAAGCTCACAGCATCATCACCACTGATGCTAGTGGGAAAGGGTTAGGTGCAGTGTTGTCTCAGGTTTGTGATAATGGTTTAGAGGTGACAATTGGATTTACGTCTCATTCTCTTACCTCTTCTGAAGAGAAATTCTCAGTTATTGAGAAAGAGATGTTAGCCACTGCCTGGTCCATAGAAAAGTTTAGGCAGTTTATCTGGGGTACCAGTTTTACGTTGCAAACTGATCATAAGCCTTTACTTAAAATCCTCACTCCTGAAGGTATGTTGAAAGCAACTCCCAGGTTAGCTAGAATGAGCCTTAAACTGTTGGAATATACATATGAGATTGAGTACATGCCTGGGAAAAAGAACCAAATTGCTGATTACCTTAGTAGATCTCCACTACCTTCTCATGACAATTTATACGATATGTTTGAGGATTACAATGTTGGAATGGTACATGATGTGGATCATTCAACAGTAATTGCTACTTCTAAGGAAGAATGGAATACTGGTTGTCTGGAAGAAAAAACGGTAAATCTTGTTCGTGAATATGTTACTAAGGGTTGGCTAAACAAAACTTGTTTACAAGATGATTCAACAACATTTTGGTAAATCAAGGAAGAGCTCTACATCGATGATTATAGTCATCTGTGCAGAGGTGGAAGAGTAGTGGCGCCTTCAAATGTACGAGTTAAAATCCTATCAATAAATCATGAAGAACATCTAGGGATTGTCAAACTTAAATCCAGAGTTAAAATGTCCTTTTGGTGGCCAAATATGGATAAAGATATTGAACGGTTTGTTCAACAATGTTCTACTTGGACAAATCCCAATGTGAGTTCAAACGTACTCTTGGTATGAGACATATACCTGAACATCCTTGTGAAGATTTGAGCATTGATTGATTAGGTCCTATTGAAGATAGTCTTGGTTGTTTAAAGTATATTCTAGTTGTTATAGACAACTATTCTAAATGGCCAGAAGTTATGATCACAGAAAAGTTTGACTCAAAAGAAGTTGTTACATCTCTAGAAAAATTGTTTTTACTTGAATGTATTCCTAGGAACATTTTGAGTGATAATGGTCCACAATTCACATCCGAGTGTTATCTTCAATTCTTAAAAAGAAATAGAATTAATGATAAAAGACACCTTTTTATCACCCAGCAGGCAATTCATTGTTGAAAGGTTCAACAGGGTAATTATGGGAAGTATACAGGGAGCTATTAGTGTAGACAAGAACTGGGAGAAAGAATTGTACAGTACCATCTGGGCATTTAGAATTACTCCAACGTGCACAAGTTATAGTCCATTCAGGATTTTTAGAGGGAGAGAACCATTTACAAAAGATAAAGTTGTGTGGAATAAAAAAAAACAATTGTGGGAAATGGCCACCTGCCTTAGTTTGTTCTAAGTTACGCAAGGTACACGAGTCATATGTAAATGAATTTGAAAAAAAAATGTTACCAAGGAAGCAAAGTTACAAATTGGTGACTGGGTTAAAATAAAGCTTAGCTCTAGAGTCAAAAAAGGCAGTTGCAAATTCTCGTCCCCCTTGCAAGTTATGGAGTTATACTCTAAATCTGCTAAATTGAGCGATAATAAGATCTGGCATCATAGTAGAATAGCGAAATGCAAAGGGAATGTCTTCATTCATAGTAATAAAGATTACAAATCTTCATCAATGGATTGGATGTGGGACAAATTATCAATTTTGAGAAAGGACATTTATCAAGCAATTCTTCTGTCGGTGCATCTTTTCCTGATCAGGCTTCGAGTAATAAACCTTTAACTACACATGTGGGTATGTCAGTAGGATCTCCTGTGTGATTTAGAAGTTATGTTATGTAAAGCATTTCATATATGTCTTTTTAATTGTACATAGTTTAGGAAAGGAGGTGGTGTTGGACTATTTCAGGTGTTCTAAGCATTACTATTACTCTGTGTTATTCACTTTATTGCGAATTTATCTTCATGTGTATTTTCCTTTTCATATTGTTTTTCACATTTGTGTTTATTATACTTTTGTTTTCAAATCTGTAGAAGGAAGATGTGGTGTCTTGGTTACACTGCATGCATCCAGCTCCAAGGCAACTGGATGATGCTCAGTGGTCAGGTTCTAGAATGTAGAGTGGGAAGTGGGACAGGTGATGGAGAGTTGTGGAAGAAGTGAGATGTACCTGCTTGTCTCAGAATCAAGGATTACTTACTTCTACCAGCCTCAGTCATCTTTACAGCAGCCTGGCGTTTCCCCCATCCACGGTGCTAAATATAACGACTTAACGCCTGTTTACACCGTTGCACCAGGGCGCAAGGGTGTCTGCGAGCAGGGAGGTTTGTTAATGCACAGGAAGGTGTCCCTTCCTGTACATTAACAAACCGAAAATACCAGTTTGCTTTTTCCATGTGTACTGCTACATGCAGCACACTTGTTAAAAGCAAAAACGAGGAGAAATAAAGGTTTCTTCACTTTAGCCACATTAAGACCTGATTTTTCTAGGTCTTAAGTTTGGCGCTGCTACCTATTATCGACTCCTTTGATAATCGGCGGTAGCGTCAAACACAATGGGTGTTGCGGTGGTACGCCCTCCGCAACACCCACTGCATGTCCCCTTTCATGCTAAGTTTAGCGTTAAAGGAGCCCTATTCTCAAGGCAGCGTTAAGCCACTTAAAAACATGGCTTTAAGCCACATTAGGGGGTCGATTCCGATCCCGTAAAAAGCGCTCCGAATCGTCGTACGGAGCATTTTTTTCCGTACGAATCGTACCCGTAGCCGTCCCCGTACGAAAGACGTAGTACGATCCACACCCGATGCAGCTATCCGTTCGAATCGTACCAGGGACCGTACGAATGTAATTCCCGTACGAATAGCCCTCTGAAGCCGCTGTACACGACGTTCATACGTTTCGCGGCTGCTTTTTACGACCCGGCAAGTATGATCCGTGTTGTGTACGCTCCATACGACCCTTTTTCTACGGGAGCTGGAAACTGTCGTACATTCAGAGTTCGCCCCGAAACAGGTATGGAACGGCCCCCCCGGGTACGGTGCGTACCCCCCATGATCGCAGGGGCACGCACCGTACCCCTGCGATCATGGGGGTACGTGCCGAACACCCAGCGTACATGGGGTACGTGCCGTACCCCATGTACGCTGGGTGTACGGCACGTACCCCCATGTACGCTGGGTGTACGGCACATACCCCCATGTACGCTGGGTGTACGGCACGTACCCCTGCGATCATGGGGGGTACGCATCGTACGGTGTGTAGGTGATCGTGCGCTTTTCCGTACGAATCGACGTGGACCGTACGAATCGTGTCCGGGTCGCCCGATCGGGATCGGAATCGTCCGGTCGTACGGCGTCTGTACGAGTCGTACGGAAACGGCTCCGGATGCGAGTCGTACGGACGGTGATTTTAACGGATCGGAATCGAGCCCTTAGTGTGTTAACGCTGCCTTGAGAATAGGGTTCTGGCCCTATCGCCAAGGGGAACGTCAAAAAAAGTGACGCTTGCATGGCGATAGGGGGTTGAGAATATGCCCCTGGGTCTTTTAATACTCTGTTATAATATAAGGTGAAAAATTGTTTCAGTCCAAACATGATTTTCTCGCTATCTTGCTCGTACACTCACACGTAAACAATACTTGTAACTTTATTGCTTGGCTTGGGTTTGGATACCTGAGGCAGTTTTTGTGCCTAATCTTTCTTTCATGCAATAAGTTGTTGATACCATATTCCTTGTCATTCGGTCATTCCACAACTTTAGCTGAGTTAATTCACTGTTACTTGACTGTTTCTGAAAATGACTTGTCCTTTTTAAATTTATATCCAATTTTAAAGGAAAATCTTGCGTGCTGAATCACTTAAGAGATTTTCTGTACTAGTGATTTAGAATGTTTTCTCAAGCCTAATTTTGTTCCCTGTGTTTCTGCATCTTGCCTGTTGCAGGCCTGTTGTTACTAACCGTGACTCAGTTTCCTGATGACTGGAGCACAAAGTCTGGGGATTTTTTCTTAGATAAGTGTTGGCTTTCTATTCAGAAGTGGGAGCAAAGGAAAAAAAACAAATACACTGGAAACTGATGTTTTTCTCCTATTGGAGGGGTGGGCTCTCAAAAAGATCCCAGTGATATGGATCAAGAGGTCAGGAAA
The DNA here is from genome assembly GCF_964261635.1 of Lissotriton helveticus. Taxonomy (NCBI): domain Eukaryota; kingdom Metazoa; phylum Chordata; class Amphibia; order Caudata; family Salamandridae; genus Lissotriton; species Lissotriton helveticus. Next base: position 604,633,075 of record NC_136063.1, read on the forward strand.
ATGTTTTTATATTCAGTCAGGGCTGGGTATGTCAGTGAGATCCTTACAGTACTGATGTGTTGAAGGACTTCAAAAGCAACTGCATGTTTTAGTTGGAGCTTTCCTGTTCACAATGTTTCCAAAAAAGTGATGACGTTTTCCAGGAATGTTTGTGGAGATAGCAGGGAAAGAGATGAGTTCAAACATAAATGTCAATGGGGAATTAGTATCAATTGGGAAGGCTTTGAAGATTTGACCTTCTCTCTGGGTTGACTTCAGTTTGCTGGTAGGACCCTGAGCAGGGAACTGTGATGGGGAGATGGTCCATCCATTACAGGGTATCAATAGGTTGCATTGGATAGTCGGGTAAGTTGAGAAGACACGGTTGAGCATGTGGTCTTTGGAATTTGCTAGAGTGTGTTGATTTGGTGATGTTCTTTACCACATTCAGTATGTCGATATGGTTGAAGAGGGTGTCTCTATTTGAGCTTGTGTTGCCTGGGAGGCTGAACTCACTAAAGAAGATGATGTGGGCATGTCAAAAGGATGACAAAGTGAAGAGGTCCTGGAATTCATCAATGAATTCCTTCTGATGACCAGAAGTTCACTTGAAATCATGCTTCACCTCTCCATCTTAGTATTCTTACCGCCTTAAAATATGAGGGGTTTCCAGGGTGACAATCCACCTTGTATAGTAGAAACATATAAAAACTTTCTACAAGTAATCCTATTCCTACAGTAAAGCATAATTTCTCCCCGTGAGCAGTCCTAACCTTCTTCACTTTAATTTTTTTAATGAAACCTTAAACAGATTAATGGAACTCTTTGCTAAAAATATTCTTTGGTAATTCATTTTTTCAGATGGATAGGCAATAAAAGCAATCATAAGATTTTGAGTTATGCACCTTTAGTACGAATTCAAGACATTCAAGTAATATATCTTCAGCAGAATCCTAAGGAACCAAACTCAAACTGCACTACCCTCTCTTTAATAGAACAGAGAAGCACATTCCATTGTATTGCAATCATAAGTTAACAGCTAATACTCTATTCAGCATCTATTGCATAAAAGGGTCTCAGTGCATACGTTTATACTAATACAATGCTTCGAAGAATACTACAAAACAAATTGATCGTTTTGAACAGATTTATTGTATTCGTAAATGCTTCATATATGCAGATAGCCTACCACACAGGCCAGTGTTTTACACAGTGTTGGCCGGCACAGTTAATAGTGGTGAGGTGGGCGGGATGGAGGGGGAAGTCAACAGATGACGTGATCTTTGAAATAAAAAACACTTACCTTGTGCTCGCCGCATCGCAAAGGGCGAGCTCAAGGTAAGTGGTTTTATTTATTTTTTATTTAATTTCACCTATCCAGTCATCTGCCTCACCTCCTCACCCCTCTTAGCTGTGTCAGCTGCCACAAGTTTTACACGTTACTTGCTGAATGCAAATATCATTCAAAGACTGGAAAGTCTTAAATTAATTTGTTAGTTATCTATACAGATTCTTTTTTTTAATTTGTTTTTATTGAGCAGAATAAAGCAACATACAATAAAGCCAGCATCCCTTAACATCGATATACATTACAATACAATACATCATTTTTAATTATAGAGGAGTAATCATTCAAACAGCTGGAATATGTCGCGCCAAAATTCCTACCAACCCAGCTAGCTTGTTTACAACATAAAAAAGAGGTAACACCGGAGTAGTATGTTTATGTTTATGGAAAAAACCTTTCCTTGTACTAAAGTGCAAATGCAGTTAAACTTAGAATCCTGATAATATCATTGAGCAGCATAATTTAGACAATTAGACAAAGTGCCAGTGCTATTGCAAATATAAGCTCCCGAAGGAAGCTAAACTACAGTGCAAGCCTTCTCTGGTACTAAAGTGCAAAAAATAGAATTAAGGTCAAAGAAATATCATTTGACAGTGTAATTTACACAATCAAGTAAAGTGAAAATGCAAGTGCAGATATATACTCCCATTCTCGTAAAAAAGGAAATGGAAATACCATTGATGACCCGGAATATGATTCATAAAAGAAAATCAGAAATAATCCTTACCCCTGAACCTTCCTATTAATCATAAACATAATCCAGACAATTATTCAACACCAGATTGTCCCTGAAGATGTCTTTCCATTTGATCAAAAAGTTTCCAGATTGACACAAATTTCTTAATCGCTCCCACCCTTTTAGCATATGCTTCTTCAAAGGTTCTCACACGGTTAATTTTTTATACCATTCAATAAGAGTTGGGGTCTTAGTTGTTTTCCAATTCTGCAAGATCAATGAACGTGCCACCAAGAAGGAAATTGATATAAACATTTCACCCCCTTTTGTTAACACCTGATTTGATCTTTGTTTTTTTAAACCAAAGAATGCCGCCTCCGGTTCTAGTTGTACAATGGTTCCGATAGTGCGACTGAGCCCAGCACATAATTCCAGCCAAAACTGCCTCAAACTAGGGCATGTACAGGCAATACGTAGCCAACCACTCTCAGCGGCTTGCTGACATCGAAAACAGGTGTTTTGCACCTCCGGATAGATTTTATGGACAGCCTGTGGTGTATAAAAAGCCGGCCATCAGGATAGAAAAGCTATCCTTTTAGAATTGGCAGCCCTGAATAGCTTATTGCCATTCTGCGAAATCGCTTGCCATTCTCTAATTGAGAAATTGCAGGCCAATTCATTTTTTTTCTAAGAAATTAGTAACAATCAAAGGCTCTCCTTGATTTGGAAAAACTCTATACCAATTCCCTATGCCTCTCAATTTACTTCTGAACACAGACGCAAGAACTGAAGGGGTGCCTGTGTTACCTAAGGATGCATATTTATTTATCCAGGATCTGACCTGAAGGAAACTAAAAAAAAGGAGCCTATTCTGAGTGCCAGATCTGGGCTGGACCTCCTGCCAGGTCATACATCTGCCTCCTAACAGAAAGTGACCTAACTCTTTAAAACCTTTTAACTCCCAATGTTTAGTATGACTACTATGAAAAAAAGGCCCAAGCTTCTAGCCTCTGACAACCCCAAATATTCAAATCCCGTCAATTTAGATTTTTGCAGAAAAAAATCGAAGTCTGGAAGAGAATTCGTGTAGCATCTCATATCTAACTTTTTTGGCAATTTTGATGTTTTTAAAAACACCGGAAACTGGGTCCCTGCTGTATCAGCCATTTTCCTCATAAAAAAAAGGCCAAAGACCCCCTATTATCAAGCAAACTAACTAGAACATCCATAAATGCTGCTTCATAATAAGTTGCAATATGGGGAAGTGCCAACCCCCCACCAACTTGCATCTAGCTGCAGAATTGATAGTTTTACTCTTGTAGCTTTTTTATTCCAAATAAACTGTCAAAAAAGTATATCCAATTCTCTAAAATATGCTGCACTGACTTTAATCGGGACATTGAAAAAAAGAAAAATTAATAAGAGTAATACTGACAACTTGATCAGGGCAACCCGTCCTATCAAAGAAAGAGGGAGGGAGCCCCATTTACCCAATAAATATTTGATCTAACTCAATGTAGCTTCATAGTTTAGCTTATAAAGATCCGCATATCGGTTTGATACATAGATTCCTAAATAGCGGATCGGTTCAGGGGAGCATGCTTGTTGTTTCAAAATATCCAAACAGTACAACAAACATTAAGTGCCAATGCTTCTGTTTTTTGTGATTAATTTTGTATCCTCCAATTGCTTCAAACTGGGTGAACTCCTTCAAGATTTGATCAACATAATGCTTTTCTGGTTTAAGGTAGAGTATCACATCATCAGCAAATAATTTAATGTTTGACATCCCCCTAAAGGAGCTTTTATATCTATATTCTCCCTAATCTTTACTGCTAAAGTCTCTATGAAGAAAGTAAACAAAACGGGCGATAGGGGACAACCCTGTCGGGTCCCACTTTTTATATCTATTAAACCTAAACCTACAGATTTAGAATTTATCTTAATCTGGGCCTGAACTCCTTGATAGATATTCCGAAGCATGGTAATTATTCAATCTGGAAAACCAAATGTTTCAAGACCATAAAATAGTGCTCCCCAATTCACAAGGTCAAATGCCTTTTCTGCGTCAACCATCATTATTATTGCAGGAGTTCGATGAGTATTAAAGTAGTCAATTGCTTGAATAGGAAAACTTGTATTTGATGACATTGATCTGCCTGCTATAAAGCTTGCTTGGTCCTTGTGAATTGCATACTGAGCCATAGATGTAAATCGATTTGACCACATTTTATCAAAATGTTATAATCTACATTTAGGAGACTAATTGGCCTATAAGAGCCAACTTCCCTAGGATTTTTCCTTTTTTAATGAGGCTAACTATTGATGATTAATTAAAGGCTGTTGGAATTTCCCGTCCTGCACTAACAAAATGAAAAAGCTCAAGCATAAAAGAAAGTAATTCTGCTGAGAAAACTTTATAAAATTCGGTCGGCAGACCATCATTCCCACAAGCCTTACCTCCAGGCATCGAAGTTAGAGCCCTGGAGATTTCTTCTACCAAAAAGTTGGCCACCAAGGCCTCTTTTTGACCTGTTGAAAGTTGAGGGAGAGCTAGATCTTCAAAATAAGACTGTATAGCATGATTAGCTACCTGGTAGTCAGTTGAGTAAAGGTCTTTATAATGATCTATAAAGAGAGACATTATATTATCTTGTCCCAAAACTAGATTCTGGGCTCCAGGAATTAGCACTTCATTAATTACTGCCGCTTCTTGTTTAACCCTAGTTGACCATGCCAGTAATTTCCCTACCATCTGGCTTTCTTCATAAGTTTTTTGCTGATATTCTTTTGTACTGCATATCTCTTCAATGATGAAAAATTCCCTCAATTCCCGTTTGGCCCTGTTAAGTTCCTCTCCAGTTACCTGACCCATGATAGAGCAGCCTCTCCTTTTATTTGTCAAAACCCTCTCCACTGCGTTATGGTGTTCTCCAATTCGAGCTTTGCGCTCTCTAACGTGCGCTGCCATAAAAGCTATCATTTGTCCTCTAATAGTTGCTTTAAGTGCCCCCAAACTGAAAAAAGACTCGCTGTTCCTCTGTTAATTAAAAAAAAATTCCCCAATCCATTCCTTCATATCCCCTACCCACTGGTGGTTGGTTAAGAGAAGCCGATCCATCTGCCACCTGGATCTCTCTCGAGCCCCCAATCCAAAATCAATTTCTATTTTTATTAAAGAATGGTCTGAGAAAGAATTATCCATGATCTCAGTATTAAGCATGGGCATAAAATCCGTTCCGCTCGCGGATTTTTCGGATTTTCGGTAAATCCGCAATCCGCGAACTCTCGCGGATGTAGCGAAAATACGCAAATCCGCGCGCTGCGGATTTTTTGCTTGTGTTCGCACTGCTCGCGGTCCGCGGCGCGGGCAGCAACAATCTCGCACTCGCGAAATTACAAAAATTACAATTGGGGAGGGGTGAAGGAAGTGGCCCAGTCTCCAACTTCCTGTTCCTGTCCAGCAAGCTCCTCCCATTGCTTAGTCCATTTCCTGGCCACTTTGAATTCGATCTTGACTGGGAAGGATTACTTTTTGTGGATGCTGCTGGAGATTTGGTTTTGAGGCCTTTTGGATTACTTTTGGATTCGAAATTTGATTTCACAAGTAAGTTGATGTTGTTTGTTTGTGGTGATTTTTGTGTGTGTTTTTCGACTTTTTGGGGTGGGGTTGGGGGCTGGCTATGTTGGTGGGAGGCCATTTTGAGGCATGGTCCCGTGTGGGTGGGGGTCTAGGGGCCATTTTTAATCCAGTTTGTGTGCTTTGTGCCATAGGCCTGCACCCAGTGTGCTGTGATTTTATCATGCCCAGGGGGCCCAGAATCGGTCTGTTCGCGGATTTTGCTGGTTTTTCGCCACGTTCGCGTCGTGAAGCAACAATCTCGCACTCCCGAAATTGCAAAAATTGCAATTCTGCACCAGAAAACCACCAGCAGGCAGCATAAACCTTCTGAAACTTGATGGATGGCATTGGATTTGGTGATTTGATTGGTGTTGTGTTTTTTGATTTTTTGGAGTAGGGGTTGGGGGCTGGCTATGTTGGTGGGGGCCATTTTGAGGCATGGTCCTGGCCATGTGGATGGGGGTCAAGCGGCCATTTTGAAGGCAGGCAGTGAGCTTTGTGCCATAGGCCTGCACCCATTTTGCCTTGCTTTCACCCATTGTGCCCAGGGGGAGTCAGTGGTACATGAAACTATAACCCTCTCTGTGTGTGCTCTCTTGGATCAATGTTAAATTCCTGTTTCCCAAAAATTTAGCAATTCTTAATTTTGAAATTTCCATATTGTGTGGTGTGCACGTGTGTATTCATAAATGACTACTTGCAAACTATTTATTGAAGCGCTACATATGCAACATATATTTACTGATGTTCCTCTGTCTTCCTTTGCTTTTAGGTGCACAAAGTCAATAACTCCGCATCATCGTTGAGCATCAGTGCCAGGAAGAAGTCCTGCTGCGGCCTGCTGTTCCGACATCTGAAGAAGATGGCTCCAAAAAGAGGTGCCCGTAGCTCCTCTTGCAAGAAAGATGTCTCTACTAAGGAGAAGAAGAAGCAAGTGGCACCACTTACCAAGGAGACTGGTGGCTCGACCACTACATTTTTGTGGAAAAAACAAAGGCCCACCATGAGTGCTGCACAGGTAGCCTGTTTAGTGGTTCAATCACCAACGACCAGTGATGTTGGCTCATTGCAAGAAAGTAGCAGCACACCATCAACACAGGTTGTAACTCATCTCACAAGTACGATTCAACAACCAAAGCCGCAACAACAACTGCATGGGCTACTAGTACAAGCACAAGTACATGCGCAAGGAGCTGGCAGAGAAGGAGAAGGCCGAGAAGGAGAAGGCCGAGAAGGAGCTGGCCGAGAAGGAGAAGGCCGAGAAGGAGAAGGCCAAGAAGGAGAAGGCCGAGAAGGAGAAGGCCAAGAAGGAGAGGTCCATGGAGAGTTGCAAGTAGAGGTCAGTGAAGAGGCCCATGTAGCGGCGCATGGAGCGGTGCAAGTGCCCACAATGGTTGTTCTTCCAGAAGTAGGGGCACAGGAGGAAATTGACTTTGGAGCCGGGGTATCATGTCAGGAAGACAAAGGCACTCCTCCTGATGATTCATTTTCTCCCAGCTCCCCAGCAAGGAAAAGATCAAGGAGTGTGTGTAGAAGTTCCTCTTCAAGCCCCGCTCCATCAGATGATCTGGATCTAGATTGGCAACCATCTCCGACGTCTGAGAGGGAGGCACACCATGAGCTGCGAAAGGTATCAAATGTTAAAAGGAAGGGCCCCGGAAAGCTCATACTTATGGATCCGAACGTCGGACTTGATGAAGTGGTGCATTCTGATGTTGTTGAACAGGATGACAGCGATGACCTAGTCATCACACACGTCATTCCAGCCACACCGGCCATGCAGCAGACAGACATTTATACCCTATCCCGACGTCATGCTGAGCGTGACCCTGGCGACGTGGCACTGGTAGCACCACCAACGCAGTCAAGTAGTACAACAAGTTCAACAAAACCTACAGCTCCCATATTTTCTCCCCAGAGGGGGACTCCATCCAGCTCGACTCCCTCAAGTAGGGTTGCTGCAATAATTGCACAACCCAGTAGATGTCTGCAAGGCTCATCCACCACTGCTTCATCTGGCATTGGCAGTATCATCTCGTGCGGCAAAACCAGAAGTTTCCAGTCCCCAGTTTGGAACTTTTTTAGTGTCCATGCAAAGTATGATAACATAGCCGTTTGTTGCATTTGTAAGACTAGAGTTAGCCGTGGTAAGACTGGTACCAACTATGGAACCGGGGGCCAGATAGGTCATCTTAAAAGAAGGCACGCTGTCGAATGGTTTGCGCACCTAGCAAACATCAAGGGAAAGCAATCCCAAAGGGCAAGTGGCCAAAATATACCCATACTAGGTGTTTCATCTGAAGATGACGGGGAGGTAGAAGAAGCGTCAGACATTTGTCCGGTTGCACCCAGTACCCCTGGCAGCACCACACCCTCCGGAACACATAGGAGGCACACTGAGAGTCTGGGAGACACACCAATGCGGAAAATGTCAACACTGAGCAGAAGTGGGTCGAAGAAGGCATCAGCATCATCCAGTAAATTTGTCCAGCGCACCATTACAAACATGTTCTCCTCAGATTTGCAATTTCAACGCAACCACCCAATTGTACGCCTGTATAACACTAAGCTGGCTAAAATGCTAGCGATGGACCTTCTCCCTTTTTCGTTTGTCGAAGGTGTGGGTTTTCTTGAACTCGTGGCAACACTGGCCCTTAAATGGAAGGTTCCTAGCCGGTTCTATTTTGCCAGGGTTGCTGTTCCAGCACTACATAAAGAGGTGCTTGAGTTGGTTGGGGCAGCTTTGGAGAAGAGTGCTGTTCACACTATACACCTGACAACAGACATGTGGACCAGTTGCCAAGCCCTTGATTACATGTGCATCACTGCACACTGGGTCTCTTTTTCAGGGGTTGCAAAACAGATAAATGCAGGTGGTGACTTGGTCGAGATTTTTAAGGGTGCTCGTAAACATGCAACATTAGCCATGTTTGGCATGGAGAAAACTCATACTGCAGCCAACATTTTGGATGACTTTAACAAAAAGGTCTTGCAATGGCTGCCCCCAAGAAATTGCAAGGTTGGTTATGTTTCTACTGATAATGGCAGCAATGTAGTTAAGGCCATGGAGAACGGTTACTATTTCAGAGTGCCGTGTTTGGCGCACTGTATGAACCTTGTCGTGCAAAAGTTCTTGAAAAAAGAACTTGCAGTCGACAAAATACTGACCATCTGCAGAAGAATATGCACACATTTCAACCATTCTTTTAAGGCCCGGAAAGAGCTGAGGCGCCAGCAAAATGTACGTAGAATGCCAGTGAAAGCACTTATCCAGGAGGTGGCAACACGTTGGAACTCAACCTTCTACATGCTTGAGCGTCTGCATGAGCTGTTTCCAGTAGTCAATGAGTATTTCTACAACCTGGGTGGTGATACGACAGAAATGATGCTAGCGGTGGAGCAATGGCAGCTAGTTAAAAGCCTGACAGACATGCTTCGTCCTTTTGAGGTCTTCACGCGTGAAGTCAGCAGGGAGGACTGTTCTTTGAGCAAAGCTATCCCATTGTTGCTGAAGCTCGAGCACCAAGTCAAGGTGGTGTCTTCAGAATTAAAAGATGCTGGAAAGAATGAAGCATATGAGTTGGCGCAGAGATTATTACAACGCCTAGTTAGCAATAAGCGGCTTGTAAATATCAAGAAACAACAGCACTACATTTGTGCTATTATTCTGGATCCACGTTACAAAAAGCCATTGTTTGGCAAAGTAATAATTCCTTTTGAAATATCAGATGTTACAGAGTACAAAGATTGGCTAGCTCAGTCAGCCATTCGTTTTGAAAGAGAGCGGAAGGAAACTGTAGGAGAAGACAGTACTACTAGTGAATCAGCAGGCCATCAGGCGTCCCAAAAAAACACTTCTGCATCTGTGCCTGTGGCAGAAGTGAGTGACTTTTCCTCTGAGCCGTTAACCACACCAGCAACCGTATCATCTGCATCAGGCCCAGGCGATATGTCTGAAGCGGATTGGCTAAGTGAGCTAGGGTTTCCTTGTCCCAGAAAGGACACAGAAGTGCAAAGTACAGGAATCCGGGAGAACATTGTTTCAATGGTGCAGGCCTATCTGGATGACTCAACAGCGGTCAATATTACTGAGGACCCATTGGCGTATTGGCATGGGAAAAGAAACATTTGGCGAGAGCTCACCAACCTGGCTATCAATTACTTGTCTTGCCCACTCGCAAGCGTGTCTTCAGAACGTGTTTTTAGTTCTGCTGGTGGCATTGTGACTTGCAAAAGGTCCCGCCTCTTGCCCGCAAATGTGGAGCGGCTCACCATGATAAAGATGAACCAGCACTTCATACCACCAGATTACAAAGTATGAGAATGCACGCAGGAAGAAGAGGACACCGACCTACCTGAGGAAAGTTCTCCTCAGTTACCAGAAGTACTACCGACTGAATTTGCAGAGTATGAGGACGAGTTCTGCTTCCCTGACAGCGAGTTCTGAAAATGAGTCAATGAATCATTAACTTTATTATTCGTCCTTATTCACTTTTATTCCTGTGTGTCTGTCTTTCTTTGTTTAGCAAGTGCTTCATCACATTCACAACAAAACTGTAATCACCCAATCAAACAACAAGCCCATCAGCAGAACTGTCTTGATTTTGATGCCGCAGCATTCCTCAGGTTCACAACAGTTAGTTGACAAGAACTCAGTCCTGGTCGTCTATCCTCCTCCTCCAGACTCACCCTATCCATTTCCCGTAATGCTGATGCCTGGATTCTGCACAATGAAGAAACTTACGTTGACGAGTCCCCTAAAGAGGGACTGGAAGTAGTGAGTCCTCATTTAAATACATTTTGCTAAGTGTGACTTTTTTTCCCCGATTTGCTTTTTGGCTGTTTGGGGGATGTCAAACTTGTTTGCGCTTGGGTTTACGGGTCTTGGCTGGGCCATTGCTGGCAAGGTCTATTAAGGGATGAAATTGGTTAGGCATTTACTTTGGAAAACATTTGGCCAATTACACGTGAACGTTTAGGCGTTATTATTGCTCGCTTGCCTGTCTTAGGGGTGCTGTCTGTGGGGCTTCTAGGTTTTTGGGGTCTGTGAGCACCGCTGCCACATTTCTAATGTTGATTGCTTTTGTTTTGCAGAAAATCCACGCCGGGAAACTCCAGTTGGGGCCCTGCTGCAGAACGCTTTAGGAGGACACTGTGAATTCCAGGTGGAGCCAGCCCTCAAACACAAATTACAGGTAAGATAAGCGTTTGGATGGGAGGTAGTATAAGGGAGTATTAGGAGAGGCGAGAGAGTGACAGTGGTACTAGTAGTAAAGTCCTAGGACTCTTGAATTAACAAACTCTGTGACAGGCATTTACTTTGGAAAACATTTGGCCAATTACACGTGAACCAACACGATGACAGTGTTCAATAAAACGAACTTACTGCAAAACCACCACCCACCAGGCTCAAAAGTAGTAAAAAACAGGTATGCTCAGATAAAGTTTGAAAAAGTACATTTTTATATCCCTAACAAAATAAACTCCCGCAAGACCCTCCCTAACCCCAACAAATAAATAGTCCTTCAAAAGTCCCCAAAAACTCCAACTCCCAATTCCCACCCCCCAAAAGTCTCTAAAAAAGGGGCAAGGGACACTCTAGGGATGCATGGTGTTGACTTTGGCCTCCAGGGCATCATGCCTTAGGGCCAGGGCATCGTACTGCTCCTGGAGGGTGGCGTGGTCTAAGCGGAGGCCCTCCAACAAAGTTTGATATTCTTTCAATTTCCGGACCTCCGCCTCCAGGTCGGACACTCTGTGGATTGCACGGCGCAAGCGAGCCTTTAGAGTACTGTGAGGGACAGCCTTTGCTGCTCGGCGGTGGCGTCTGCCAGCACGGCTCCGTTTCGCCGGAGCACTGCGCTGACCGGCAGAACGTGGGGTCACGGAGGAGGATGCAGATGTCCCATTCGATGTACTGGACTGCGTGTCCTCCCCCTCCAGTTCCACCAGCCGCCGATATTGGGCAACAGTAGCATCCAGCCTCCGTTGCCGGGCCAGTAGAGCCTGCATACTCCTTGTTGGTTTTGATGTTTTAGTATGACCAACTATATGAAGAAAGAAAGACATAATCTGTAACCAATGCTCTTTAAGAATATGATTAACACAAAATGATTCAGCAGGAAGTTGTGTCACAGTACAACTAGCAACTAGCCAGCGCAGTACAAAACTATTCAGGCCAGTATCATGGGCGAGAGAAAGTTTGTGAGGACCCATGCTCTATAACCACATCCTCCTGATTTAGATTGAATTGTTTTATTCTGGCATTTTTTGTTTTTCCCTCTGTTTTAATGTAGTTGCCAGGTCGTCTGCTGTGGTGCCGCACAAGATTTGTCTCTTCCCCCTATGGGGTTCTTTGTTTATTTAAGCTCTATGTCGTGTTAGATTTAAAAAAAAAATATTTAATACTTGTGCTCAATCATGTCAGGAGTAGGACTCAGGAGATGGTGATGATGTTGCACCCCCCCCTGGAAACATTTCATAGTATTTTCGTAGTTCATCCAGTGACCGTCTACTCTCTGTAGATACACATCATATGCTATCTAAGAGTCAGATAGTACCATGATCCAGCTTACCTGTACCCGCCACCACCACTGTCTGCTTCCTCACAGTCTGTTCTTGGGCCACTTGCGTCGCCTCCTCCCCAGAGTTGTCCTCGGAGTCGATCACCACCACCACATCCGAGCTGGCCCCGCCACCAGATGTTCCACCTACAAAGTAGATTTAAGAATGTTATATTACACCACTCACTAGTATTTGGTCTAGGAATGAAGAAATGTGAAAACAACAGAAAAAGTAATTGACTGTCTACTCTAGTCTAAAGTAAAAATGTCCCTCCTTCCAGGGAAGGCTGTTGTCTTGCTGCACTTTTTTGTCACAATTGATGAATGCTTGCTTAATTTTAACACACACCATTTTTCTCTGAACAGACAGAAGCTGGACTTCTAAGGACAAGAGCAACATCAACTTCAAACCAGGTGAAAGCTCGGCTCGACCACAAGAAATGTGTTCCATTACTCATCAACTCAGCACCAAGCACTTTTCCATTTCCAGCTAACTTTATTTTAATATATGTGTTTACTTTTACTTTTAATAAAGCTTTTAAACTTGAATAGACTCTGTGGTTTTTGGTCCTCCAGACTAGAGTGACTGAGCGAAAGGTTTTGCAATTTTTGCAAGGAGGAGTCCGTGCCGCTGACACTACCAGGTTTATACAGTGTGCCAAACACGCCACTCTGAAATATTATTACTCTGGTCTTTGGTGTCCATAGTTCGGTTTGTGGAGAATTGTCCCTGCAACAGTAGTATTATGGATTGTGCTCCTATCTAAACACTATTTCGAAAAAATTTAATTACGAACGCTTGGACAACAATAACAATAGGTCCTCTATATTTAAATGAAAACTTACTGGGGCCAGCAAAGGAGCACTCGCCGCCCTGGCCTGCATCCTCCTCTTTTGGAGCCACAGCATCCTCCTTTTCCGTCCGCTTGCCCCTGGGCGGACCTGACGTACAACATGAAAGAAAGAACAGAAAACATTGATGATTGCTGCTTGTCGATGTCCTTGTCAACCAAATCAAACATTTAGAAAGAACAAGAACCAACTATTTTGCGAGGCGCACAGCTGCCTGACCGCCACACCTCCCCCCCCCCCTGCGTGGGAACGCACCCATTGTGGCGCAGGCCCAGGCCTTAACGTGGCGCATCTCCCTAGATGCATCACGTTGTACATGACTCGCAGGGATGCGCCACGTTTACGTTGCTGTGCGTCAGGTAAGGCAGCGTACACGTGGCGCAAGGGGCTTGTAAATCTGCCCCTTTGTGTCTAGCATTACGTAGTTCTGTAAAGTACACTCATACATTACTCAGCCCAATTAAATGAACACAAAATAGAAAACAAATAAGCAGTGGCACCGCCACAGAGAAGGAGAGCAGTGCACCTGAAATGCACAGAAGATTTTGAAATATTAATTTACCTCTCCTATCAATGTAATCGGCAGCATTATTGCTCTTTGTAAAAAAGTTAAAACAAACATTTGCAATATAACACACAGAGCAGGAGAAAAAACAGAGTAGTGAGTGATGAAAAAATTGCTACTACTACTCACCAAGCCCGGGGACCTCCACTCCCAGCAGGTCGAGCAGGTCGCGCTCCCGGTCCATGATATCGGTCCAGCGGTGGGTCACCTGGTTGTAGGTGCGCTGGACCCCCGAGATGTGAAACAGGGCCCGGCACACCTGCTCCCACCGCTTCCGTCGCTCCTGGAGGTTGTAGCCACCAGCGATCCTGCCGCCTGCCGCGATGGTCCTGGGGAGGCAGCGCTGTACATAGAAAACGAGTGCGCCCACCTCCTCAGGGCTGAAGATGTCCCTGGGCACCACCATTTCCACCCTCAAACGGCCACACGGGAGCCGGGCACGAGCTGCGGGGCCCGTCTTGGGCAGCTTCACAGCTGGCTTCACCATGGTCTGGGCAGGTGTTAGCAACAAGGAGACAAAATGAAAAAGAATAAGACTAGAGAAGAAGAAAGTAAAAGTTTAAAAAAGTAGTTGAAAAGTAAACAAAAGTAGCCTAAAACACAAAAATATAGACCTAGAAAACTAGAGGGATAGAAAAAAAGTTAAATAGATCAAAAAAATATTAAAACAAGCAAAGGATGGCAGAGATATAGAGTGGATAGAAACACCATGCCCAGACACATAGGAATGAATGAAAAACAAGATGGCGGCCCGATCACGTGCGCGTAAGTAAGTTCGCGCGCGATTTCTCTCGCGAACTCGTGCGAACTTGCATTCGCAAGGCGCTCATTCCGCGAGATTACACATAGCGGGCGGAAATGGAAATACGTCACGCAAACAAAATGGCGGCGCCCATACTCAACCTTGGGGTAACTCGCACGAGTTCGCGGCTTCCACGGTCGATTTCGCACGACGCCGCGCCTCGCGAATAGCGCGAAATTACCGAAAAACGAGTTTTGCAAAAGCAAAACCAACGAGCAGGTGCAAAAGTTCGAGCTCATCATTTGGAACCATTTCCCTGTAGTGTTTACTGAAGGGGCCCTCCAGAATCCGGTTGCCTACTTGCAACTATTGTGTGACCCTGCTCTAACAGAATAGTTAGAAGTATGCCATTGCATCCTGTTAAAAAAATGTACATTGCAACAATAAGGAAAGGGAGCAGACAAGCAGGTGCCAGCCTTCATTAATGTCAGTTGGGGCAGGGCAGGTGTTGTTGTTTGCAAAACTTAAAGCACTTAGCAGGTGTGCTTTGCTTTGCCACAATAATGTACACTCACTGGTCAACCAGAGGGTGCTGTGATGACACCGAGGGTGGCATGGGTGTGCCAGCCAGAGGGTGGCATGGGTGAACCAGAGTGGCAGTGTTGACAGAGGATGGCAGTGCTTTGCTTTGCCCCAATAATGTACACTGGTGAACCAGAGGGTGCTGTGATGACACAGAGGGTGACATGGGTGAGCCAGAGGGTGGCATGGGTGAACAAAGAGAGTGCCAGTGGTGACAGAGGGTGGCAGTGATGAAGAAAGCCTTGCAAACAGGCTGGGCACGTAGAAACAACTAGTTTGCAAAACTGGCGACCCGACAAGTAAGTTCGCAATTTGCGAAATTGTACAAAACCCTCGCGAACTTGCAGAAACCTGTGCGAACACACACCCAAAAATAAATCCGCAAAATCCGCGAGAATTCGCGGATTTTGCTGATTTTCGCAATCCGCAAATTCGCAAATCCGCAAATTCGTGGATTGGGAATCCGCAAAATCCGCCCATGCTTACTCTGTATTTGAGAAGCTCAGAGAGCGTGATACTAGAAAGAAATCAATACGGGAAGCTGACCTAAATTGGCTGGAATAATAGGTAAACTGTTTTGCTACACCATGAGCCCTTCTACAAGGATCCACCAATTGATGATCCTGTTTAATAAGATCTATGAACTTCTTAATCCCAGGTTTCATCTGCCTTTTTGTCCTATTAAATGTATCTAATTTTAGATCCTGAATAAAATTAAAATCTCCTCCTAAAATGATTGGGCCTAGCTCTTCTTGCTCTATCATTAATACTTTTGAGCGCCACAAAGTCATCCGCAACGGGTGCATAGTAATTGACCAAATTCACCAAATTACCCTCCATCTTTACCTGCATCCAGATCCATCTACCATAAGGACCTCTATCAACTTGAACAATTTTACAATTTAAACATTGTCCAAGATAGATAACCACCCCTCGAATTGCTGCCTGAGCTGAAGCAAAATAGGCCTTAGAAAAATATTTTCGACTAAGCAGTTTAGGTTGATTAATTTTGAGATGGGTCTCTTGCAAAAATAAAATTTGGGGAGAAAAGGCTGCCAAACATCTTATCAAGCCACCATACCTTTTCTTATTCAAAATACCATTTACATTGATGGAAATAATACGACCATTAGTACCCATTTTTCGCCTTATTGTTCAAAATACATGAGTAAACATACCCTTTTTCATATTATACTGTTTTACAAAATTCTGGTTATCGTTTCTCCGTTTCTCTTTTAGCTTACTTGTTATATATAAACTATTCTGCTCATTCATTTTTTTTACACCACCACCCTTACCCTGAGCCGCAACCCAAACTCAGCACTCCCAGAGAACTCTGTGACCCAAACCCTTAGCAGAAGGGGAATTGCCCGCCTTACCCTCTGCTGACCCACCTTATTTTATTTATTTATTTAGTGTATTTTGATATAGCGCACAGCTACCCCAACGGGGTGTCCCGGAGGTCCTGTAGGAGCTTGGGTCCCCTTCATGACAAATGCCATGGTATTGCACTCTGATGTGATCGCCCCCCACCCCACCTTTGAAGGAGAAAAAAGAGAAAAGGAACAACAAAAAAAGAAAAAGAAAATCACAATTTGTTCCTTTTTACTTGTCCTTCGAAATTCGCTGCAGATGTTCCTGTGCTTCATCCAGATTTGAAAACATATGAAACTTCCCTTGAACTAGGACTCGCAATTTTGGCTGTCGGGCAATAGCTGCTTGAGCCCCCTGTGCCTTAAATAAATAAAGGAGTTTAACAAACTCCTTTCGGAGACGTGCAGCCGCAGCGCTTATATCATAATTGCCCTGGTCAGTATTTGCTCCTTAATACGATAGTCTGCAAAATTCACTAAAATAGTTCTGGGAAGTTTGGAATTAGGAAATGGCTGTGCTGGAACTCTATGGGCCCGGGTGATTGTAAGGTCCCCAGAGAATTCAGGAAGGACTGTGTCTTTTATAAAGGACTCTACCCTTTGAGCCGGTTGTGATCCTTCACACCCCTCCGGAACACCCACCAGACAAAGATTAGTCCAGCGTGAGTGATTTTCAAACTCTTCCAATTTCAATTCCAGTGAGTACTTTTGCTTCTTATCCTCTGAAACATGCAGCTGAATTGAGGTCATCTGGTCCTCCAACTGTGAGATTCTTGACTCGGCCTCCTGCAGACGAGATGGTATAGCCCCCATTGCCTCTTCAATTTTTGATAATCGTAAATGTAGTGTTGTGATTTCGGCTGCCTGAGTAGCTTTCATCTCCCTGATCTTCTCTAATATGAGATTAAGCATTCTTTGTATATGGCACTGAGCCCAGAGCTGGCTGCAGAACCCAATGCAGACCCCAATGCAGATCCTGTTGCAGATATTTTAATTGCCTCGAAAGCCACTTTCTTAGTGCCTTTAGATGTTTCTGTGGATAACACAAGAGGAGAAGACTGCCTTATGGGGTGCAAGAATAGAGGAGTCTCGCTAGTAAAAGTTGAAGAGGAGGGCTGGAGTTGATCAACTTGTACAGCTTTTACGCCTTGAGTTTCCTGCTTAGGAGGCTGCTGCGGAGGAGAGAGAGGATGCTGCATTAAAGATCGAGAGGGCTTTGTTTTCTTGAAAATTCCATACTCCTTGTTCTTTCCTGCCATCAAACGGGAGGGGGGGGGGTTTATTTGCATACCATCTGAATTTCCATTGGTGGCATTTTATCCCAATTTGCTATCTCTAAGGCTGTGCCAGCACTGTTGCTTTCTATGCCCAGAATAGTTGAATTCGTCGCTGCTTGACAAGCATTGTCTAATCTATCCTGTGGTCCCCCATGACCACCTTCGCTTTGCTCTGGGCAATCCTCCTCTGAACTTGAGGAATTAGCTATGGGAGTAGAGCCTCTATGATTTTTTTGGACTCGCTCCCTTTCCGCTTTTAACCTTCCCTGAGCCATTTTCATTTGCACATTGTGATTTTTTGATTTAGGGGGTATACTTGAATCTGACTGAGTCGAGGTAGTGGGGTTTTTAGTATACCTACCCATTGTATTAAAGATGGTACAGTAATTTTACTGAAGAACACCCCTTGTGTATCTTTTCCCTTAACTTTAAAGAGAATTCTTCTTCCCCTTTCCCAACCCCCCCTGCTTCCAATATTGCTGGTACCTAAAATGAAAAAAACCAGAAGAAAACCAGCTTTTAGGGAGGTTTGGGGTTAAAGTGCTAGGCAGCAACACAATATCACTAAGCAAAATTCCAGCCCTCCAAGCTTTCAAAAGACCGGCATAATATCATACCAGAAGTTTAGCAGCTCCGTCTCTCCTCCAGTCTCAGGAAGGCACAGCAGCTAAATGGCAACAATGTTTCCAAGTATCAGTCTTAGCTGAAGATGCCGTGTAGTACCTCCCGCCATTGCAGCTCTCGTAGTTTCCAAGTCTGAAACAGGACAGGACAGGACTGAAACAATGTATCCAGCATTGCAACTTCAGCTGGGCAGAGCAGCTTCAGAGGCTCCGTCTTCTCCACGACCCACAGGGCAGTCAAATCCAAAGGCAGCAACAATGTTTCAGCTTGCTTGCTTGCTGAAACACCATGCTCCTCACCGCCATTGTGCCTCTCTCCTCTCTCGTCCTTCCAGGTAAGAGGCGGAGCCGCGATCAGCTGGCTATGCGCAGGTGGGATCTGCCATAGCCCCCCTCGCATCAGTGTATCTGTACAGATTCATGTATAGCATCTAGCAACTCATTCAAAGAGCTTCCTGACAAAGAGTAACTGTACTCGAAAGGCATTAAAGCAAAAAAAAACTACGCTAATCAACTAAGGGGAACTGGAGCCTGTGTGTGTGTAAGAAAATAGGTCACTTATAGAGGGGGTGAAACTCCATTCAAGCAGAAACCACAATCCTTGTCAGGATGTGGCACAAGCAAACCCCAAGTTAGCCTGCGATCATCCCTCTGGTAGCTTGGCACAGAGTAGTCAGGCATGTGCAAAGTTGTTATGCCTCATTTCAAACAGTAATGAAATAAAATGAAAACACAATGCAAGAAGAATCCCACACCAATTTAGAAACAAAAGAGTAAACTCTAGTAAATGGTAAATAAGAAAAGACCAAAACGACAAATATCAGTAGAACCAGAAATATGCAAGTTTTCATATTTTGTTAAAATAGCACCAAACATCACATATCACAATTTCAGGCTAACAGCAGGGGGTATTAGAGATAAGACGTTAACTCTACTTACATCTTTCCTGGCATCCCGGGAACAACTGATTCACTGGGATGGCCTTCAATCAGCACATTTCTACCTCCCGTGTGGAGTCCCACAGGGGTCGGCCTTGTCACCAACACTGTTTAACCTATATGTCACACCATTAGCAAGACTAATTAAAGATCATGGTCTTACGCTAGTGTCGTAAACGGACGACACCCAGTTAGTGGTGTCGGTTACGCAAAATATGGATTTAACAGCTGTCCGGTTTTGTAATTGCCTCACGGATGTGATGGCATGGATGAACTCAGAGTTTTTTAAGCTTAAAATAGAAAAAACTGAGGTCATCGAGTTCGGTCAAAAAACCTCTGTATGGAACTGCCTGGTCCCTGTCTCCAAGGCTAGGATCCTTGGTTTTGTGTTTGATAAGGATCTGAAGCTCGCTCCACAAATAAATCAAGTCTCCTCTGCATGTTTTTTTACACTAAAAGTTCTGCATCAAATTCTGCCATTTATCCCTTTACCACTTAAGAAAACAGTAGTCGGTGCTCTGGTTCTTTCCAGAGTTGACTACTGCAATGCCTTATATTTAGGAGCTGATAAAGGACAGATCACCAAACTTCAGTCACTTCAAAACGCTGCTACTCGGGTATTGCTTGATTTACCCAAACATCACCCCATGTCTGCTAGTATTAAGCAGCTCCATTGGTTTCCAGTTCAGCAGAGAGTGGATTTTAAGGCACTCTGTTTAGTGCATAAGGCTCCGTATGGAGGAGGAGCCGCGGACAGTCAAACCCTATGTCCCTGGTATTAGCTGCAACGCTGTCTCAGGTCCACTAATGCAGGACTGGTTCTCGTCCCTAAGATAAAAAGAGCCAGATGGGGAAGAAAGGGCTTTTCGTATCAAGCAGCCATACTGTGGAAGTCCCTTCCCCTGATGACCAGATTGCAACCAAACAGGGCCCTTTTTAGGAAATGGATAAAGACCTGGCTCTTCCTTAAGCCCTAAGATCCATCAGTGCTAGCTCGGATTCCACTCAAATTAGCGCCAAGATGCCTCAGTAATAGTGTGCTTTATAAGCTATCAGTCAGCCAGTCAGGCTGACCACGATGGACCACATGCAGGCTATATTGACCCAGTTAGGCCCGCTGAACAAGAGTGCCTTAAATCTTAGTTAGCGGAGCATTGCGTGGTCCCGCACTGAGGATGCATCCTGCAACTGAGTTAAGTATTGGCTCTGGGAAGTGTTGTAGCTGCAATGAGAGGTCCTGCGCTGTCTTTGTGGATTCCGTCAACGAGAACTTGTGATGTGAAGTCTGGTATCACGGATGCGTTGTGCAGTCGAACCGATGTGCCGGTTTGAAAGAACTGTGATGCTAGTTTGAGATAACCTACATCATCGTCAAGGCTGCAGTCCATAAGTGCTTTGAATTAGGAGAGATAGCATTGGAAAAGCTTTGCACAGGTGAAAGATCTGATGCATGATGCCTGCTGCAGGGTTGATGCGGAGGCCATGCTTCCAGAGAACCCTCGCAGCGGAGGCCATGCGTCGGTTCTACAAGGCATTGCATCACTCAGCTGAGGAGTTGGCTCGGGTCTGCTGGGTCCACATATGGGCTGGCAGAGCAACTTCCAGCTGACTTCCAAAGGTTTAGGACTGGGGTGACACCACGTGGCAGGGTAGGACTCATGGATGGCAGAGTCCAGTTGCTGGGTTCAAGGTTGTTGGAGCTTTCTGTCCCTGAGGCTCTAGTCAGGAGGCCAGCCAAATAGTCCCTGGAATCCCTTTTGGGTCCTGGGTTCAACAGATGCAGGTCTAGTCTTTCTCATCCCAGAAGAGAGTATCAGGTCAGCACAGCAGGACAGCAGTCCTTCAGAGCAGCAGTCCAGAAGGGTGATAGTCATTTCAGCAGTACAGTAGTCCATCTTCCTGGCAGGGTATACACAGGTCCACACAGGTACTGAAAAGTTGGTGCCTGGAATCCAATATTTATACCTGGACCAAGTGGGATAATTTTGTAGATGTTTCCCTTATAAGTCACCAGTCATCCTGCCTTTCTCAAACCTGGCTCCAGATTATCTACAGGGGCTATACAACCCTTTATGTGGAGGCAGAATACAGCCTATTCAAGTGTAAGTAGGGCTGTGCCCAGACCCACAATCCTGCCAGTGTGGGCTATCTAGGCATACCTAAGCTCTCTATTGTGCATGGCTGTCTAGGAGGACTACACAAAGCACAATTGTCAGCTGCACCCAGTCATAGGACCCAGAGACAGGCTGCAGGCACTAAATGACTATGGCAAGAAAATCTCAACTTTTGAAAAGTGTCATTTTCGAAATTGCAATTTCAAATCTGACTTCACCATGAGAGAGGATTTTTCAATACGATTCCAAAGACAGTAAAAATGGACTGGTTACCTTCTCACATTTGAAAATTACCACTGATTAGCTGTAATTAACTAGGTCCAATGGTAGCCTTTGGGAGTTGTAGGCCTTCCAATAATGAAAAAACAAAACTAAAATGTACATATCTCACAGTTAGACCTGGCCCTCTCTGAAGGGTCACCCTCAAACCTTTTGCCTTTTATCTTCCACTTTTTGCTCAATTCAATTTTGTTGGCCTTAGGACTCTGTGCACTTTACCACTACTAACCAGTGCATGGTTTATATAGTTTACACCTGATCGGCATGTTTCATTTACTTATAAGTCCCTTATAGTGTGGGATACAATATACCCAGAGCCTTTAAATTACATGCTACTAGGAGACCTGCAGCACTTATAGTGCAGCCACTTAAGTAGCACCTTTCAACATGCCCAAGGCCTGCCCCTGCCACCTGAATGCAGTTTTAAACTGCTAATTCGACTTGGCAATATAACCCCCTTGTCAAGTCTAAACTCCCCTTTTTTGCATATGTCACCACTAAGGTTGGACCTAGGTAGCCTGTAGGGCAGGGTGCATTGTAATTAAAAGGTTGAACATGTGCTTTGAAGTTTTACATGCCACGCAGTGAAATAAACCTACATTTGTTTTTCTCTACTGTGAAGCTTTCCTGTCCCATATTATAACATTGGGCTGCTTTATTACATTTAGTAAGTGCAGAATTTTGATTGGGGCCAGGCAGTCAGTTCATATTTGGTATCCATGAAATTGTAATAAAATATCCTCTTTAATGGTAAAGTCGGACTTTAAATTACAATTTGGAAAATGTGACTTTTAGAATGTAGCCATTTTTCTACCTGTACCCCTTTTGTGCCCGCAGCCTGTCTTTGGTATCATGCTTGGGTGCAACTGACATTTAGACTTCATAAATTCCTTCCAGAGAGTCACACAATAGAGGTAGATTAGATGTGCCTGAATGGGCCTTCTACTGGGATGATGGGAATGCAAAGCTGAGCACAGCCCCACTTGAAACTGAATAGGCTGTGCTCTGCCTTCACACAAAGGACCTATCACCTCCATATTGTCACTGCAGACAGCTTGCAGCCAGGGCAAAGGAGTCAGGAAATTCCATGCACTTCAAAGAACCTCTCTAGAAGCTTTTCTCACCTACCAGAGGAATGTTACCAGGGTGTAAAAATGGGGCCTTGAGACCTACCTTTCAGTTCACTCCTGAACCTGCAGAAGGACTCTGAGAGGACTGCCTACTGCTTCAAACTGCTGTGCACTCTAAAAGATTACTTTGCTTTACCTGCAAGGACTGCTCTTTGCTGCCTGGAGCCTGCCTTGACCCTCAGAAACCACCCCTGCTGTTGAGCCCTGCTCCTTCACCTGAACCCTGGATTATGAGAGGGACTTCAAGGCCTAGTTTCCTGCACTCATGTTCAGAGCCACACAGAGATAAAAGGATCCCATCATCATGAAGCCGCATCTGGACCCAGCCTGAGTGATTCCTGAACATCCAAATGGTGTCCCACCAGTGATGAACCATTGGTTGTGATACTAAATGTGCCTAGATGACCAAACCCCAAAACCTGCTCGCTTATCTACCCTAGGTGCACTACCAGTCAGTTAGAATTTGCAGCTTATCCCGCTGCATTCTTCTCTGCAGCAAAAATTCTGTTCATTGCTCCTGTGCCAAAGGGGTATCCGAGTACATGGAATTGACTTTGGCTACAGCCTTCTGCCTCATCCCGCTGGAGATTTTCAACTTCCAGAAAAGAGACCAAGTCCACATGTAGAGATCTTCACCACAGCTGCAACCCAAGGCTCCCTGACCATATGCAGTCTTGCCTCACTGAACTCTACCGCTTCAAAAAAAAAACATACTCCAAATTTCTTCTAAGTCCGAAGGTAAGCACAGTCCCCTTTTTGTATCTGAAATGCACTCCATCACGGTCAGCCATATTTTTAAACTTTGACGCAGTTTTGGACTAATAAATCTCCGTACTTGTCATTTTGATCTTTCGGGAGCTTATTTTTACTTAAACCTTTAAAAATTTATAACTTCAGTTCTACTGTTTTGGGTTTGTCATTATGGTGTCCAATAATGTTTTAAGATTTACTCCATTTTCCTAAATTGATGTGGGATTTGTATTGTGTTGTATTTCCACTTTGTTACTGTTTGTGTGCTGCATAAATGATTTGCACATTGTCTTTAAGTTAAGCCTGACTGATTTTATGCCAATCTACCCAATGTTAATCACAGGTTAATTTAGTGACTTTTGTAGTCCACCCTGCAAGGGATTGTGGCTGCTGCTTGACCAGGGCTCACACCCCAGTCAACCAATAACCTAATATCTCCCACCCACTATTTTAAATACACTCCACCCTGCCATCTGGTCTGTCGAGAGGGAAGGTCTGGGCCTGGTAACATTTTTGTTTGCTGACTTCGTTTTTGCTGGCCCCTTTTTAAAACATGGTAGAGTATCCTTATTCATGATTGGGATATTTAATTAACGTGTAAGTTCCTAGTAAAGTGGCACCATCTTTGCCTAGGGTCAAGAAATGAAATGCTACCAGTGGGTGCCTGCAGCTCTGATTGTGCGACTCACTTAAGTATGACTTTGACCATGTCTCGGGTCTGCCATTGCAGCCTGTCTGTGCAGTTTTAAACTGCCATTTCGACCTGGTAAAATAAAATGTTTCCCGGCTCCCTTGTGTGCGCTTAAGGGGGGGAGGAAGTAACTGCCCGGGAGATCTTTAGCGCGGTGGAGGTGGCCGCACTGGTTTTCTTTGTCCAGCGCCACCTCCCCAAGACCGTCGCGGCAGGCCCAGTACCATTACGGGCTCCGGGAGCGTCGCCAGCTATGGGGGAAGGTGTGCCGGGCCATGTATTCGGAGTCTGGGGTCCATCGCACCTACAACCAGGTGACGCACCGGTGGTCCGACATCCTGGACAGGGAACACGACTCTTGGTGAGTAGTAGTAGCTATTTAGTCACTACTTAGTTTTCTCCTGCTCTGTGTTATTATGATTCTGCAAATACTTGTTTTTTCCGAAGAGCAAGAATGCTGCCGATTGCATTGCAGGTAAATTATGTTTCAAAAGCTTCTGTGATTGCAGGTGCTCGCCTGCTCACTGGCGGTGCTACTATGCTTACTTGTTTTTAATTTTGTGCTCATTTGGCCTGAGTGATTATGAATGAGTGTACTTTACAGAACTGCGTAATGCTAGACAGTAGAGACTCAAGTCCAGTCCTTCCTTTGTACTCCTGCCACTAAGAAGAGATAGTGGTGGTGGATTGATAGGTTGAGTATATTATGACTGGGTATTTACTATTTAGTAAGAAACTTTTTAGTGGTCCGCAATCATGACGGACTGTGTCTGTCACTTCGCGTGCTGCGGAGTGCTGCCTGCCAGTCCTAGTAGAACCTTTTTGTAGTTGGTTTAGTGAGTTACATAACTTTCCAACTAGACGGTCCGCGAATCCAGCAATACTAATATCCTAGTAGACCACATCAGATAGGTCAATAAATGTTGTGCAATTGTTGTCCATTTCCCCGAAATATTTTGTTATTGGTTTATTTAAATGTTTGATTTGGTTGACAACAATCATCCATGTTTGTGTCTTTCTTTTATGTTGTACATCAGTTACCCCCAGGGTCAAGAGGACAGAGGAGGGGGTAGTAGCGCCGGCGGAGCAGAAACAACAGGAAGTCCAGGATAGGTCCACCGAGGGCTCCTCTGCTGGCCCCAGTAAGTTTTCCTGTTAATATTATTAATTATACTTCCCTATCTTTTACAGCACCTATTTATTCCAAACGTTCCTCAAAATTCTATTTTTTCCTAAATCGTCTTTGATCTTATTGTAGACTGTTTCTAAATTCTTATCCTGCCTCTACTATGACTGTCTGTGCTACTACTAGATTATTATTAGTCTGTCTGTGTAGCTACCTAAGCTTGCACAGTTGGCAAAAGGTGTTAAACAAAACTCCTATTCAGCAATAGCTCTAGGCACTGAGTGCAGTCCTCTGAGTTGTCCATAATGTCTATTGAAGTCTTCTAAATGTTTATGCTTTGACAATTCCCAACAATAAAATGTCAATGGCCACCAAGAATAAGATACTAGTTTATTTTTTGATTGGATAGGAGGACATACTACTACTGTTGCAGGGACTATTCTGAACATACAGAACTATGGACAAGAAATAGGGCATTGGTGACAATAGGCGCAGTTAGACTTTCCACATACCTCAGTCATAACAGAAGTTGAACCCCCAATCTCCTTACTGACAGGCTAGTGTGTCAGAGTCTTTATTTAGCTCCCGACTGCAGCGAAGATCCCCAATGATTATTCAACCCAGAACATAAGACTACGGAATCAGAGTCCCGACCACTCAGAGTAACGGACACATGCTTACAAATTGTGGGAGAGCCCTCACCTGGTTGGAACTTAAAGTCTTGGTGGGGATGAATCGTTGACGAATCCGACTAACATTCATGATCTTGCTCTTGTTCGTAGAAGGGAAGTTTCTGTCTGTTAGGAGAAAAATGGTACATGTTAAAAAGCAAGCATTCATCAGTTGTGCCAAAAAGTGTAGCAGCACATGTTATGGCTAAGCATAAATAAAAAACACCCTTCCCTGAAGAAAGGGACATTTTTAGTTTATACTAGAGAGTCACAAGTTATTAAATATGTTTATGTAGTACTAGTAACATTTTTTAATTCCTAGACAATATAGGGAGTGGTGTATATGGCATTTAAAAATATTAAATGTATTTTCTAGGCGTAACACCATCGGCACAGCCTTCCACCAGTGCTGGGGCTAGTGCGGAGGTGGGCACTACATAGGCAGATGCGGTGCCACAGCCAGCAGGAACTGCTGTGGGGGATGCCACGGTAGTGGCGGGCAGTGGTAAGCTATTATATTCCTTACTTATTGAGATTGCACAGTACAAGTACACTTTACTGTTAAGAAGACTTACAAATTTAGAACTAAGTTTTTGTCAACCAGATAGAAGACAGTCACCCTTGACTTCTAATTAGCAATAGCATTAGCAGCGGGAGTTGACCAGTAAACAATGGCCTCCTCTATATTTGACTTCAACTCAGCTGTGAAAGTTTTATCGAGAATCCAGGTCAGATCAGAGATGAACTTGATGGATGGGATGAACGAAAAGGGAAAGAAGGGTGTAAGGAAGGACGAGCGAGTTAAAACTAATGACTGGGAAGGAATGATACGTGTTTTTGAATGCTGCCCGAGATGGCTGGGAATCTGATGCATGGTCGGTTGAAGGCTGAATCAAGGATGGGTGGAAGGAGAAAGAAAAGAGGACTGCCTGGTTGGTTGACACAGAAACTGTATGTGTGCGCAATATATTCTTTGGTTCAAATTCAAATGCAAGTCAAGCAAGGATGCATGGCTGGTGGTTTACAAAATAAAATAAAAAGGTTGTTTTTCGGAGAGAAAAAGTAAGGTTTGTCCAGTTGAGACGTTATGAAGAGTGATTGACATTTACTTTGAATGGATGGATGCCAGGATGGTATCTTCCTCATAGATAGCATAGGTGTATGTAGACAGAGAGAGAGAAACGGTCACTGGATGAAGAGTGTTACTTTGAAGAGCATGTAACATCGCACCTCCGTGCCAGAGTAGCAAAGCCGAGGAAAGAAGTTGTAATTTTTCAGAATACTACCATGACTAGTAACAGTAGTTTGCAAGCACAGCATATATCCAGCGATTACGGGGACCACTCAATACCTCTGTTAATAATTTTTTTACAACTCTGTCATTGACATTGATATTTGGCCTATCGGTGTTCAGTCAATCAAAAGCAAAGCACCTAAAGTCATCCCATATGTAAGCAAATATCCTGTGAAGGGATAGAAGATCATATTATCTTCTTCATTTTCCTTTTGTAGTAGTCAGGGGCAGGCCAGGGTGAAAGTTAAATTAATTGAGCAGTAGCCCTTGTAACAGAGTATGGCCAGTGCCACCCATAATAGAAAAGTAAGAGCTTCACCACCTGCATGTACTGGACTGGTAACAGTAACGCAAGTCTGTGTCCTCATGGCTTGCGTCTGTTTTTCTCGGGCGCAAGTTGACTGCGCTGGCATTATGCCGGCTTCCACAAGTTTACGTAACAATTTTGCTAAACAAGAGAGAAGAAGAAGTATTGTGTACTGTCTGAGTCTAATGTAGTGAGTCCATATAGTGCTAGTAGAATTCCTGAACTGAAACTCCCACTAATGTTAGAGCAGAGGCCGATGAAGTGGGAAGTCAGATAGATACATGCCACAAATGTTATGTACTGTGCTTGCAAGTTGGTAGTGCTACTGTGACATTCTGCTGAATTATTGTGTGTTAATCTAAAAGAGCATTGGTTACAGTATGTTTTTCTTTCTTCATATAGATACTCCTTTTAAACTAACTAGGAAGGAGTTCGCTAGACGGGCCCGGCAACGGAAGCTGGAGGCAATTGTCGCCGAATATCGGCAGCTGGTGGCCCAGGAGTAGGAGGACACGCAGTCGCAGTCAACAACATCCACAGCAGCTGCATCCTCCTTCACTGTGCCTGGGTCATACGGTCAGCGCAAACCTCCAGCGGTACGGAGCCATGGTCCGGCAGCCACCCGCCACCGCCGAGCAGCAAAAACAACAGCTGCCGCCCACAGTACCTGCAAGTGCAAGGGTCGTGTGCAACGCTTGACCCTGAGAGTGTCCCACCTTGAGCAGGAGGTGGTGAGGCAGAAAGCCCTGCTCAAGGACCTCCGGAGAGAGCTGTGTGACCACCTGGCCAAAGACCCCGCCGGCGGAAGTAGAGGAGAGACTGTCCCTTGCCCCTTTTTTAAAGACTTTTTGGGGGGTGGGAATTGGGCGTTGGGGTTTTTGTACTTTTGGGGACGGATTTGATTCATGGACATTGGTTGGGGTTAGGGAGGGGGGTGGCTCGGGCCTTCTTGTGGGATAGCTTATTTTTGTTAGGGCTCCAATACTTATTTATTTCTACTTAAACTTAGCATATGCGTTTTTTTTTACTGTTTTGTGGGGGAGGCGGGGGGGTTAACTGTACGTTTGTTTTCCTGAAACTTAATTGGCTGGTTGATTCAAATTGTCTAATCACCCACATTTGTAAAAAAGTGCTACTGACCGAGTTAGTGAATTCAATTGGCCTACTACTTTACTAGTAATACCGTCAGTCTTTCCTCTCCTCCTACTCCATTCTTCTTCCTCCACCACAATGCTTATCTTACCTGTGATTCATGTTTGAGAATAGGGCTAGGCACAGGGCTGGCTGCATGGCAAATGGCAATTAAGGTTGGATATGGAATCCTGGACGGATGAAATGTCATCGTTGTGGCGGTAGTAGTAGTGGTACACACGGGCAATAGCAGCATATGAAAAAAAAGGAAATGAAACATTGAGTGGCCTGAGCGGAGCATTAGAACAGTACGATAGATAGTACAGTACACAAGAACAGTGCCATAAATTGTAGCCTAAGCAATGCTAAAGTATTCAAAATATAACTACTAGTTGCGTGAAGTATGGGTACTACAAGAGATAGTACCGAAGGTGAAGCACACAGCAGCGTAAGCATTTGTGACGTATAGGAGGAGGATGTTGTTGATGATCAATCCACTTGATGGTGCACATGAAATTCTGATTTGATTTGCAAAAACTCATGGGTGTGTGTCAAGCAGAATACGAATATATCCTCGGATTCCTTCACCAGCCTTGAAATTGATTTTCTGTTGCTTTGACCTTATCCTCCCCAGCAAGTGTGTGGAATTATTGTTGTCATTAAGTCACACCTCAATGAAAGCCACACAGCCCGGGGGAAGAGGGTTAAGGTTTGAAAATTGGATGGGGATGGGGGTTTTTGGGAAAGTTTTGTGGAGAGAGGAAAAAAAAACACAGCACAACAAATGAAGAAAAACAAATGTTTGGATACGAAGATATCCATAAATCTTTTAAGGGACATAAAGGAAGTGCACTGCATCCATGAAGTTGTTTGCTAAATGGATGGTTAGGACGGTTACTGAATAGTAGTACTTACTACAACTTACTAACTATGAATAAACCATTTGATATTACAGGGCTGCAGTAATTACGCAATTTCACTTGCCTATCTGTCCTCAGAGAGAATAGAGGGGTAAAATTGCCTTCAAGGGATATGTTCAAATTTAGAAACCATTCATTAATGATACCTTAATCGGAAGGAAGAATCAATTATCCTTATGTGTAATTAAAACATAAAATAAATTGTCAAATCACATTTAACAAATTTTAACACATACACAACCTATAAACAACAGAGCACAAGGGTGTATATGAAAAATAGATTTTATCAACAAATTCTTAAATCAGCAGTAATTCAAAAAGAGCAGGACAGGAAATGCAGGTACAAAAATATTGATAAACTAATAAATGGCACAGCAAAACCTAAACGAACATCTATCCCAGAACAAAATGAATCAAACACTGCAGGGATAAGATGAAATGTCGACGTTTCGGTCTCCTAAAGCAAAGTTATCGAGACCATCCTCAGGACTGATGTCAATTCTACACTGCTGGAGCTGTATTGTAATCAAGGGGGAAACAGTTGCCGGGGTAAAGGTTCATGCAAAAGCTTTGGATGACCAGTAGTGGAACCTGGAGATAAAATGAAACCAGGCCTCAAAGTAATTACTCGGGGCACGGAGGACCTTCACAGGAAATATCCGGTTCTGACTAAACAATAAAAGCACTCTGGCAATGGCAATAGGGGTTTAGAGTGCGATGACCTCGTAATGGCACTGACAGATGTAGCGAGAAAATGAATCTTAGTCGCAGCAACAATGTCATGGACTAAGACCCCGGGGCACTTCAATCAATTATTTATGGCAGTCTCGAATTCGAAGGTGAAGGTCCTCCGTGCCCCGAGTAATTACTTTGAGGCCTGGTTTCATTTTATCTCCAGGTTCCACTACTGGTCATCCAAAGCTTTTGCATGAACCTTTACCCCGGCAACTGTTTCCCCCTTGATTACAATACAGCTCCAGCAGTGTAGAATTGACATCAGTCCTGAGGATGGTCTCGATAACTTTGCTTTAGGAGACCGAAACGTCGACATTTCATCTTATCCCTGCAGTGTTTGATTCATTTTGTTCTGGGATAGATGTTCGTTTAGGTTTTGCTGTGCCATTTATTAGTTTATCAATATTTTTGTACCTGCATTTCCTGTCCTGCTCTTTTTGAATTACTGCTGATTTAAGAATTTGTTGATAAAATCTATTTTTCATATACACCCTTGTGCTCTGTTGTTTATATGTTGTGTATGTGTTAAAATTTGTTAAATGTGATTTGACAATTTATTTTATGTTTTAATTACACATAAGGATAATTGATTTTTCCTTCCGATTAAGGTATCATTAATGAATGGTTTCTAAATTTGAACATATCCCTTGAAGGCAATTTTACCCCTCCATTTAATCACCCAAGCCCTCAAGGGTTTATTTGGGTTGCTCACTGTTTGTTGACCCTCAGAGAGAATAAACACTTATTAGTACATTAAATTAGTTTTAAAAATAGCAAATAAACTTATCAAATAGCTGTTGGGATGAATTTGAAGCAGAGAGCCAATGCACAGAGTCACGCTCATAGAAGTTAACCACAATAACATTATTTAAAAGATAAGGAGTAGTGAAGAGCATACTGTAACTGTATGTTGTAGTTGTCCGGTTCAATTTGGGAAGTTGCATGCATCCAGCCATTCCTCTTATTTGCGTTACTCCTCCATTCCTTCTGACGCTCCGTTGATTAATCTTGGTGACCAGACACACTGTCTACTGCCTGCCTGGCAGATGCGAAATTGCGGATTGCTAATGGTAAGCCTGAGTTAATGTTTTTACCATCGTAAACAGGAAGTGATATTAAACCACCACGGAGGTACGGTGTGTAGTGCAAAAATAACACTTTCAGTTTCAGAGGCAACAGTATTACATACAACAAGCATCATTTCTAAAGTGCGTACTCTGAGTCTCCTTTTCAAGGATAGTAATTAGCACAAAGCAGGCCAGGTCCATGCAGACGGTCAAGGCAGGCACCACTGAGTGAACCAACCTGATGTAGCATACCTCTTTGACACTGACAGACAAAGCATATCTAATTGTATGCAGCAACCCACATAGCCGCAATTTTACATGAACTGCTGTCTGGACTCTGACATAACAACACTACACTGACTCGACCACTCCATACCACGACTAGACAGACATGAGGTTTTGCTGTGGTTGTTGTTGACTTGCTTACCTGTTTGCCACTCACGAAATGGCCATAGGTCTTCTGTAAACCGACGATGATGATCCAGCATCCATCCCAGTGAGTGACTGTAAAGAATAAAGTTATTATGTAACTTTGAGCATCAAGACTCATCATCATCATGGTATATTAGCAAACTCAATGTTGTTCATGCAGTCACAGTCTACACACAGTGAGTCCAGGGACATTTTCCATATTAAAGAATGCAACGTATTGGCCCCTGCAGTAGCAGTACAATTTGAGTTAAACAAGGTAAAAACAGAGTAGACTTGAGTTAGATTTAGTGTGTAAAAGATTAAATATTAATAGAACACATATGATTCATTTCATGCACAAAAAACAAACAGCAATTGCTTTCAACAGAGTCAGACAGCCAGTGTTGTCCACTGCATGCCATCTCATTATTCATTACCTGTTCCACTTTTTGTCTGCATCTTGTTCTTAAAGTTAAGGCCCACAGGGCAGCCTCTCGTGTCAATTTCCGAAGTAACAGTCAGCATCAGCAATTAGCATATAGTCAGTAATTCCAGTCCCACTTCTTTTGAGGGGACTCATCTAGGAAGCAACAGTTTCTTGATTCTGCGTAATCCAGCTATCTACCTTGAGGGAAATAAATAGGGGGAGTCTGGAGGAGGAGGATAGAGGAGCATGACTGAGTTGTGAAATTGTGAACTTCAGGAATGCAGACACTGGCACCTTCAATAAGGAAATAAGACGAAGACAGTGCTGGTGATGGATTTGTTGTGATTAGAGTTTTCCTGTGCTAAAAGCTGCAAAACAAAGACACACAGGAATAAAAGTGAATAAGGACGAAAAAAGGAAGTCAGTATTTCAGACCTATGTGTCAGGGAAATAGAGCTTGTTCTCAAACTCTTTGACTTGCAACGGGAGTAGGTCAGCTAACAGAGAAGAACTTCCGTCACCTAAGTCCGTGTCCTCTTCTTCCTGCCTAGATTCACGTATTTTGTAATCTGGTGGTATGAAGTGCTGATTCATCTTGATCATTGTTAAACTCCCTTGATCATTGTTAAACTTGGGTGAGAGGCGGGTCCTTTTTGAAGTTACAATGGTACCAGCAGCACTGAAAACACGTTCAGAAGACACGCTTGCGGGTAGGCAAGACAAATAATTTAGAGCTAGCTTGGTGATCAGTGGCCATTGACCCCTTTTCCCATACCAATACATCAATGGGTTGTGATCAATATAGACCTCTGTTGGGTCATCCAGATAGGCCTGCACCATCCACTCAAGGTCATCCAAGGCTGCTCCACTTTGTGTACCATCTGTGATCTTTGCATCAGCACTGGGAAGAGCAAACCCTTGATGAGTTATCCAATTCCGCTTCCGACAATATTTTGGCTGGGCCTGGTGCCGGTGAGGATGATGATGATGATACGGTTGCTGCTCTCAGTAACGGCTCTGAGGGAAACTGTCTGCCTTCGGCCACAGAAGTGGACCTTGACGCCGGATGGCCTGCTGATTCAGTAGTACTTCTGCCTGTTCCTTCAATTTCCTGCCGCTCTTTTTCTAACCGAGTGGCTGACAGAGCTAGCCAATGTTTGTACTTTGAAACATCTGCTTCTTTAAAAGGAATGAATATATTGCTGGCCAGTGCCTTTTTGTACTGTGGATCCAGAATAGTGGCACAAATATAATGTTGATCACAATGTATTCCATTAAGCCTTGCATTGTCAAGTAGGCAGGTTAATAAGCTCTCCATCAACTGATATGCGTCTTGCTTGTCAGTATCATCTTTGAATGTTGAAGACACCGCCTTCAGTTGGTGCTCTAGCATGCCCAAAGTACAGTCCTTCTTGCTGACTTCACACGTGAAGACCTCAAAAGGACGAAGCATGTCTGTCAGGCTTTTAACTAGGTCCCATTCCTCCACCTCAAGCCTCATGTCTTTCATAGAAGAACCCAGTGCAAAGACATACTCATTGATTACCAGGCACTGCTCAAACAGACGCTCAAGCATGTAGAAGGTTGAGTTCCAACGTGTTGCCACCTCCTGGATGAGTCCTCTGACTGGCACTCTACGATCACGTTGAATGATCCTCAGCTGCTTCCGGACCTTAAAAGAATGGTTGAAATGCTTGCAGATTCTTTGGCAGGTGGTCAGTAACTTGCTGACTTTGTTTTCTTTTTTCAAGAAATCTTGAACAACAATGTTAATACTGTACGCCAAACACGTCACTCTGAAATAGCCACCATCCTTCATGGCCCTAACTATATTACTGCCATTATCCGTGGAAACATAACCAATCATGCGCTTTCTTGGATGCAGCCATTTAAAGACCTTACTGTTAAACTCCTCCAAAATGTTTACTGCAGTATGCGATTTCTCCATGGCAAACATGGCTACTGTTGCATGTTTCCGACTAGCTTGAAAAATTGTGGTAGTGTCAACACCTGAAGATATCTTGTCTCTAACCCCTGCAAAAGAGAGCCAGTGTGCAGTGATGCACATGTAATCAAGGGCTTGTCAACTGGTCCACATGTCTGTTGTCAGGTAGATAGTGTGAACAGCACTCTTCTGCAAAGCTGCCCTAATCACCTACATCTTGATGTAGTGCTGGAACCGCAACTCTGGTAAAATGGGACCGGCTAGGAACCTTCCGTTTAGGGCAGACTGTTGCCACAAATTCTCGAAAACCCACCCCTTTCACGAAAGAAAAAGGGAGAAGGTCCAGCGCTAACATTTTAGCCAGCATTGCATTATAAATACGTGCCATTAGGTG
Source organism: Lissotriton helveticus (assembly GCF_964261635.1). NCBI lineage: Eukaryota > Metazoa > Chordata > Amphibia > Caudata > Salamandridae > Lissotriton > Lissotriton helveticus. The sequence continues at coordinate 604,667,607 of NC_136063.1, forward strand.
GTTGCGTTCAAATGGCGCCTCTGACCAAAACATGCTTTTAATGGCGGTCTGGACCATTTTAATATGTGATGAGGAGGATCCAGACCTCTTCAACCCAGTTAGGCTCATTGATGTACTTTTTCGCGTTGGTGTCTCTACCAGACTACTGTGCCTCCATGATGTTGTTGGGGTAGAGGAGGGTGTGGGCGCTACCACTGCAGCGCTGCTGCCAGGGGTACTGTGTGTACCAGAAAAAATGTCTCTCAGTTGTTCACCTCCCCCCTGCATGATCAGCTCCTCTTCGTCATCAGATGCAATATCAATGTCTACATTTGGATTTGTACTTTTGGCTTTCCGGATGTTACTTAGGTGCGCCTCCCACTGGATAATGTGGTGTTTTTTTAGATGACCACTCCGGCCTCCGGTACCATAGTTGGTACCAAGCTTACACCGACTAACTACTTGTTTACAAATCGAACAAATGACTAGGTTTTCTGCCTTTTTGCTAGTACTAGAGAAGTCCCAAACTGGGGACTGGAGGTTTCTGGTGGTGGTGAAGGTGCTACTTTCAATGCCAGATGAAGTGCAGGATGGGCGTGGCTAAATTTGACTCTGTTGTGCACTTACAACACCACTACTTGAGGTAATGGAGGCCGAGCTGGAAGGAGGACCCTGCGGCCCTTCTGACGAGAAAATATGGAAGCTGTAGGTCGTGTTGGTGTAGTAGTTACCTGTGTTAGTGGTGGTACCAGCGCCACGCTGCCCACATCCCGCTCAGCAGCAATTCGGGATAGGGTAAAAATGTCTGTCTGCTGCATGCCCGCTGGGGCTGGAGTGACGCAGAATACACCACTTCTACTTTTTGTTCGTCGTCATCACCCATAAGTGAAAGCCTTGCGGGAACCTTCCTTTTAGACTTAGATACCTTTGTCGGCTCATGGCGTGCCTCCCTCTCAGACTGCATTGGTGGGTTCCAATCAAGATCTAGTACATCAGAAAGAAGGGGGTTTGAAGAAGAACATGTACTAGCCCTCCTTGACCTTTTTCTTGCTGGGGATCTGGAAGACAATGGATCATCAGGAGGAGTGGCTTGCTCGGATGATACCTCCACTTGAATCTAGATTTCCTGATGTGCCCCTACTTCTGGAGGAACAAGCATTGTGGGCAGTTGTGCCTCTCCATGCGCCTCTACTTGCGCCTCTCCATGCGCCTCTCCATGCGCCTCTACTTGCGCCACTCTTTGCGCTACTCCTTGCGCCTCTACTTGCGCCACTCCTTGCACCACTCCTTGCGCCTCTCCTTGCGCCTCTCCTTGCACCTCTCCTTGCGCCTCTCCTTGCGCCTCTCCTTGTTGCACCTGTGGTTGTCGTTGCGGCTGTGGTTGAACACTCGTCAGATGAGTTACACCCTGCGTTGATTGGATGCTACTTTCTTGCGATGAGTCAACGCCAACATCACTGGTCGATGGTGATTGAGCAATTAAAGTGGCTGCCTCTGTGGCACTCATTGCCTTGGGCTTTACTTGGCATGGTGGCACTGAGACCAATGAAGCTGAGGTGCTGCTCCCAGCTTGGTCCCCGGCGGACACCGCTGCTGCAGGCATAGTTTTTTTCCCAAAAAAAGTGTCTGTGGGCACACCAGTCTCCTTGGTAACTGGTGCCACTTGCTTCTTCTGCTCCTTCTTACTGGCAGTGGCACTGGCAACTTTCTTGGTAGAGGAGCTACGGCCACCTTTCTTTGGTCCCATCTTCTTCAGATGTCAGAACAGCAGGTCGCAGTTTTACGAGTTGCAGAATTGTCTGTGGCCACACGTGACGTCACGTGACGTTGTGCTGCACACACCGCAGCAGGACTTCTTCCTGGCACTGATGATGACCGATGACCGATGAGGATGATTCGTGCTTCTCTTTGTGCACCTAAAAGCAGAAGAAGCCAGACGAACATCAGTTAAATAAATGTTGCATATGTCGTGCTTCAATTAATATTTGCAACTTCGCATTTATTATTATTACAACACACCCAAAAACGGGAAGACCAAAAATAAAAATTGCAATTATTTCTAATCAAAAATTGATGTTTAGATTAATAGGAAAGAGACCACACAGAGAGGGTTGTTTCATGCACCACTGAGTACACCTGGGCACAAAAACCACTACAATCCAATGCCATCCATGCCCTAAATGATGTTTAAATTCAAGACACCCCACAGAAATCCTTGGTCCATGCACCACTGAGTACCCCTGGCATAATGGATGAAAGCAAGGCAGACTAGGTGCAGGCCTATGGCACAAAGCACATTGCCTGGCTTCAAAATGGCTCCTTGACCCCCACTCACATGGCAGGCCCTGCCTGGACCAGCCCTCAAAATCAATCAATCAATCATTGACACTTATAGAGCGCGCTACATACCCGTAGGGTCTCAAGGCGCTGGGAGGGGGGGGGGGGTGCCGCTACTGCTCGAACAGCCAGGTCTTCAGCTGACAAATGGCCCCCAACCACATGGCCAGGCCCCAACAACACCCCAAAAAATCATAAAACACACAAAAATCACAACAATCCAATGCCATCCATGCCCTAAATGATGTTTAAATTCAAGACACCCCACAGAAAGACTTGGTCCATGCACCACTGACTACCCCTGGGCCTACTGGCTAAATTAAAAAAAAATCCACATATAACAGTGAGCTATTCAATTACATGACATAAATAATATTTAAGTTCAACAAAACTCACAGAAACAGTTGTATCATGCACCCATGACTAACCCTGGGCCTAATGGATACTATGCCTATCCCCCATATATTTTTTTTTAAGTTGTGAAAAAGTTTAAAATTGTAGTTGCAGCAACTGCAATGCCCCAAACAAACAACACCAACTTACTTGTAAAATCTCAAATCCAAAAGTAATACAAAAGTGGTCCAAACAAAAAGTCCTCAAATACAAATATCCAGCAGCAGCCACAAAAAGTAATCCTTCCAGCTCCAGATCCAAATGAAAAGTGACCAGGACATGGACAAAATACTGGGAGGAGCCTGCTGGACTGGAACAGGAAGTTGGAGATTCTGGGGCACTTCCTTCCTCCCCCCCAAAAAAATGGACTCCTTGCACAAAAAAGTGCAGCCAAATATTAATCTGAGGAGTTATTCTGATCCAAATCATCATTTTCAGAAGGTTTATGCTGCCTGCGGTAGATTTCTTGCGCAGAAGTGCAATTTTTGCAAGTCGGGAAAGCGAGCTGTTCAAATCTCCCGCCGGAAGTCAGCTGCCCGTTGCACCTACGTGTTCGCAATTGTATACTCCCGCGATGCGTGATCGGGTGCCCTTATGACGTAGTCGCATTCTCAAACTTTCGCAGTGCAAGATGGTGGGCTGCTATGACGTACTCGCGGTCAAAAAGTCTCACGCGATCACGTAGCCAGATCTAAAATGGCGCAGCGCACACAAACCAGGAGGAAAAACAACTCGGCGAACTCAGAATCACGGTAAGTGAACGCAGCGCGTGCAAGATTGTATTTTTGAAGCGCAACCAAACAAAAAAATCTGCCAGCTTGCGAATTGCAATTTTTGGGACAATTTTGCGCGATTCGTGGACCGCAAAATTGCCAAAAATTCACAAGATCCACGAGCGGAACGGATTTTCAGCCCACACTCAGTCATAAGCATCGGATATGGTGGCCTTTCTGGAACATTGGCTCCATCCTGACGTATGCAAAAACAACAAGATCTGTGACTGGGGTGAATGTTTTGCCATTGTGCAACATTCCGTCGATCAATTGTTGTGTTTGCATTTGTCACCCCGAGTGGGACTGGTATGCTCAGACCTGAGTCCTGTGCTCTCCATGCCACTGGAATCAAGTAATCTGGGCTGAGGAAGGCTTATTGCCAGAAACCGGTCCTAGGATGCTTGATTCTGGTCCAGGGAAGTCATGGCTTGGCAGTTCAGGCTGGACTGTTCCCATGAGGCACAGGGTCAAGGCTGATTTGCATATGGCCATGTCTGAACTGGGGTGGTGTGGTGAGCAAAATAACAATGGATTAAACCCAGATCTGTGACTGGGGGTGAATGTTTTGCCATTGTGCAACATTCCGTCCATCAATTGTTATTTTTGCATTTGTCACCCTAAGTGGGATGGGTATGCTCAAACGTGAGTCCTCGGCTCTCCATGCCACTGGAATCAAGCTATCCTGGCTGATGAAGGCTGATAGCCAGAAACCGGTCCTAGGATGCTTGAATCAAGGCCAGGGAAGACATGGCTTGGAATTTCAGGCTGGACTCTTCCCATGAGGCACAGGGTAAAGGCTGATTTGCATTTGGCCATGTCTGCACTGGGGTGTTGTGGTGAGCAAAATAACGATGGATTAAACCCAGATCTGTGGTTGGGGGTGAATGTTTTGCCATTGTGCAACATTCCGTCAATCAATTGTTGTTTTTGCATTTGTCACCCCGAGTGGGACGGGAATGCTCAGAGGTGAGTCATGTGCTCTCCATGCCACTGGAATCAAGCTATCCTGGCTGATGAAGGCTGATAGCCAGAAACCGGTCCAGGGAAGACATGGCTTGGCAGTTCGGGCTGGACAGTTCCCATGAGGCACAGGGTCAAGGCTGATTTGCATAGGGCCAAGTCTGAACTGGGGTGGTGTGGTGAGCAAAATGGCGATGGATTAAACCCAGATCTTTGAATGGGGTGAATGTTTTGCCATTGTGCAACATTCCGTTCATCAATTGTTGTTTTTGCATTTGTCACTCCGAGTGGGACGGGAATGCTCAGACGTGAGTCTTGTGCTCTCCATGCCACTGGAATCAAGCTATCCTGGCTGATAAAGGCTGATAGCCAGAAACCGGTCCTAGGATGCTTGATTCCGGTCCAGGGTAGACATGGCTTGGCAGTTCAGGCTGGACTGTTCCCATGAGGCATAGGGTCAAGGCTGATTTGCGTATGGCCATTTCTGAACTAGGGTGGTGTGGTGAGCAAAATAACGATGGATTAAACCCAGATCTGTGACTAGGGTTGAATGTTTTGCCATTGTGCAACATTCTGTCGATCAATTGTTGTTTTTGCATTTGTCACCCCGAGTGGGACGGGAATGCTCAGACGTGAGCCATGTGCTCTCCATGCCAATGGAATCAAGCTATCCTGGCTGATGAAGGCTGATAGCCAGAAACCGGTCCTAGGATGCTTGATTCCGGTCCAGGGAAGACATGGTTTGGCAGTTTGGGCTGGACTGTTCCCATGAGGCACAGGGTCAAGGCTGATTTGCATATGGCCATGTCTGAATTGGGGTGGTGTGGTGAGCAAAATAACAATGGAATAAACCCAGATCTGTGACTGGGGGTGAATGTTTTGCCATTGTGCAACATTACTTCCACCATAATTTGTTGTTTTTGCATTTGTCACCCCGAGTTGGATGGTATGCTCAGACGTGAGTCCTGTGCTCTCCATGCGATTGGAATCAAGCTATCCTGGCTGATGAAGGCTGATAGCCAGAAACCGGTCCTAGGATGCTTGATTCCGGTCCAGCGAAGACATGGCTTGGCAGTTCGGGCTGGACTGTTCCCATGAGGAACAGGATCAAGGCTGATTTGCATATGGCCATGTCTGAAATTGGGTGGTGTGGTGAGCAAAATAACGATGGATTAAACCCAGATCTGTGACTGGGGGTGAATGTTCTGCCATCGTGCAACATTCCGTCCATCAATTGTTGTTTTTGCATTTGTCACCACGTGTGGGACGGGTATGCTCAGACGTGAGTCCTGTGTTCTCCATGCCACTGGAATCAAGCTATCCTTGCTGATGAAGGCTAATAGCCAGAAACCAGTCCTAGGATACTTAATTCCGGTCTAGGGAGGACATGGCTTGACAGGTCGGGCTGGACTGTTCCCATGAGGCACAGGGTCAAGGCTGATTTCCATATGGCCATGTCTGAACTGGGGTGGTGTGGTGAGCAAAGAAACTTTAGTGAGAGAAGGCAGGGAATCTGGGGGGAAGGGACCGGATGATGGGGGATAGTCATTCCTAAGGAGTGGCGGAGGGATGTGGGGTGGTGCGGCGGGAGGGGAGGGCTGCTGGAGATTCCCTAGGGCGGATAAGGTTTCCTGCAGGCCGAGGATCAGGGTAGTGATCTGCTCTTCTTTACGGTCGAGGCGTTGCGTCGGCTCGGGTGAGGGGTAGAAGGGGAGAGGGTGGGCGGATTAGAGCCCTGGATGGGGGGGCTTTGGGGCGAGTTCGGTTGTGGGGAGTCTAGGGAGGGAGGGGGGTTGCGGTCCCTTCGGGGGTGAAAGTTATCTTCCATGAGGGGGGCGGTGAGAACTAGAGGAGCGTGGGTTGGCAGGTTGTGGAATTGTGCCTCGGTGTTGTCAGGTCTATAGATAGATTGTGGGAGGGCTAGAGAGTGAGGGGGGTTGTTGTCCAAATGGGGGTGAAAGTTTTCTTCATTTGCGGAGACTCTGAGAGCTGGTGAGGAGGGGGTTCATGTGGGGGACGGCTGGGAAACTGAGTTGTTGGGGGGTCTGGGAACTAACAAGGGGGAGGCTGGGAGCTAGTGGTGTTATGGGAGCTGGGGAATGGGGGTTGAGGGTCCTTTGTGGATGTGAGGGGGGCTGACTACTGGAAGTTTGGGGGCGATGGTTGGAGGACGGGGTTAGTGAGTTAGGGGGATGGTGAGGGCACAGGGTTGGCGATGTGGATATGCAAGGAATGGTGGGGACTCTGAGGTGGATCACTAAGGGCGTGAGACTGAGAGCTAGGGGTGATTTGGGCGCTAAGAAGAGGGGGGATGGTAGTCCATAGGGGATGGGAGGGGGCCTGGGTACTGGATGGTTGTGTGTGATGGGTGGAGGGCAGGGGTTGGGATATAGGGGGAGCTAGGGCTGGAGGAGGCGCTGAGATTGGCTGCTTGATTAAGCAAAGTAGGGAGGGGACGCTGGGGTGGCGGAGATATGCTCCGAAGACTAGGGGGGTCGGTTTGTGTGGGTAGTGAACAGTTGCCAACTTGAGTGTGCGAAGAGAGAATTGAAGTACTCTAGGTTCTCGTCTTTCGCCTGAATTAGAATTTTGCCATTCGTAAAAATGGTGATGGAGATGTCTCCGGTCAGGGAATGTTGGTTCAGAGGGGCAATTGTTAGTTTGCGGTCGTGTTCAGTGAGGGTGGTTTTGGAGACTGGGAGGAGTGAGTTAAATATGGTGACCCATACACCCGGCCTGTTGTTATGGAAAATGAAGTCCATTTTCCTCTGTCCTCTGGCTGCTCAGTGATAGTTGTCAACAACTAGTGTTTCACGGTGCTGCCTGATTAAAGTCTGTTTGAAGCATTTTTTGGCTTTGAAGGAGAGGCTGCGGGGGTATATTATAGCGAAGGTGTTCTGCCTTCGCGGGGATAGGTGGTTAAGAGGGGGGCAGAGATGTGTGTCCAAATGTGCGGCCGGGGGCATCTTAGCTGGATTGGGGGGAGGCGAGACCTCTGGGACATGGAAGGGGGGAGTGAGATGGAGGGGGGCTGGGCTGATTGAATCGAGGTGGAAGGTAAAGGGTGCCCACCCGGAGGGGGGGTTGGGCTGTACGACGCAGTATGCGCTAGGGGGTGGGGGAGGGCTATTCAGTGTATGAGAGGGATAGCGCCAGGCTCCTAGGATGGACACTAAGGGGTCCATTAGGATGGCGGGCGGATCGCCCCCGCCAGGCTGGTGGTAGCCACCGCCGGCCTGGCGGGGGCGATCCGCCCGCCATCCTACCCTTCTTCACCCCCGCCAAATTAGCATGTTGGGGCTGACCACGGCGGACGGAAAGACCGTCCGTCGCTTTTCCGCCCTGGTCGCCTTGCGGCCGGGGCGCAAAAGGTTTAATATGGTGGCGGTGTCTATTAGACACCGCCAGCCATATTAGCATTGCCCATAACAGATGCCTTTCCGTGGCGGCGATGCCTCCACGGAAAGGCATGCGGTCTTCACTTCGTGGGACCCCTGCGGGCCCCCGGAGTGAAGGACAGGTGGGGGGTGCTCACGGGGGGTACCTGTGGTACCCCCTTGCATTTACACTAACAAAGCGGCAGGCACCACGCGGTGCCTGCCGCTTTGTTAATGTAAATGCAAATGTGCATTTTTATCATTGTGGCGGGCGGTGCTGAGAGCACCGCCCGCCACAATGATAAAAATGCAGGATGTGCCTGCCACTGTGGTGGGCACATCCTAATACCCCCCACGGGACCCCCGCCCTTATGGCGGGCGGTCCCGATTTCCGATAGGATGGTGGGCGGGCAAAGTCCGCCCGCCATCCTAATGACCCCCTTAGGGTCTGATCAGGTCAACTCTAAAGAGACCGGTGGCCAGCCTGCCGCGAGGCGGGCTGAAGCTAGCGGGTATCGGACATGGAGGCGAGTTAGATAAGGAACGGGTGGCCCAAGGAGTGTGAAGCCGGATGGCTGTTGTGTTGGCCGACTTAGTCAGTAGCGGTTAGAGTTACCGACCCTTAAGTATGAGGTGATATGGGCTCTAGGCGGACAGCGTTAACTAGAGGAGGGTAATCTGCTGTAATTTTGGGTGAGAGGCGCTGATTTAGGGTCCTCCGATGTCCCTCAGCTAGGAGAGATTGACACATTGGGGTTTGGGCATTCGTATCTGAAATCGGTCGGAGTAAGTCCGGTTTCCCTGTTCAATAGCTGACCAGCATGATCTTAGCTCGCCAGGGCTGCGGTCTTGAAATCAGGCAGCTCACGTAATCTTATAAAGGGCAGGGCAAGTTCGAGTACCCTGCTCAATTTAAAGTGACAGGTAAACTTTAATCGGGCGGAGCAGGTCCGATTTCTCTGCTCAAATGCTGTCCCGAGTGGCGGCCATTTTAAGGTCAGCAGGCCTTAGCAAGATAAAGTGAAGTTACTTGCGTGGAGGGTGGGGGGAGGCGGCCCTGTGGGACGATGCTTGGGTCCACTGGTTGCGGCGTCGGTCTGGCGGTGCAGGGGCCTTTTTCTCCAGAGTAGGCTCACTTTGTGGTTTGTGCGTTTTGTGGGCCGTCAGCCATCTTGGGGACAGGCAGCCCTGGCGGTGAAGAGCGCCGGGACCGACGCGAAGCTCGCAGCCTCTCGTCGATGTCGCTTCCTTACTGTGTGGGGAGGTGATGCGTTGGGTTCTTACTGATCTCTGGTACGATGCGACAAGATGGCGACAAGATGGCACCTCGATGCGAAACTCTTCTCCAGTGCGATGCGACAAAATGGCTTCTTAGTTACGGTGCGACAACGTTGGTGCAATGCATGCACGCCCGACGGCCATGCGGCCACTCGATGATCTTTGGAGCCATGACAGGCCCTGCAAAGCGCTTCTCCGGTGATGCAACGGTGACTTCTGTGGCAGCGGCATGCTACTCCGGTGATGCGCTGCACTTCAGCGATGCAATGATGACAGCGGAGGTTCACTTTTTAGGAGATGCGACGACAGCTGCTGCGGCGGCATCAAGCTTCTCATTGTTGTGTCGTGCTCTTAGTGACACCCAGTCTCTCAGAAGGCCCAGCACAACAGCAGACACTTCAATTCCCAGCAATGGATGTGGTTGGTGAAGTATTGTATCCCTGAGACCTCAGGCAGGAGGCAGGCTCAAGTTCAAGCCCTTGGAGAATCTTCATCAAGTTGATGAAAAGCACAGTCAGCCCTCTTCTCCTTTCTTTGGCAATGAAGCAACCACTGCAGGCCAACTCCCAAAGACACAGCACCGGGGTAGTCTCCCCCTTCAGCTTCATGGTTCTTCTCCTCAGCAAAGGTTTGTCTTTATTCCCAGAAGTGATCTAAAGTTCTGGGGTCTGGGTCCCCTCTTTTATACACCAAAGACCTTTGTCTCTGAAGGCAGAGAGTGTCTGTGCCTAGTCCAAAACAGTTCTGTTCAGTCCTGGAGCACTTTGTTTAGAGGACTCCTTCTCTTCCTTTGACAGTGTAGGCCAGGGACATCATCCGCACCACAGGTGGTAGAGCCAGCATTGTGGAAGGCAGGCACAGCCCTATTTAGGTCCCAGGTGCTCCACTCCCCTCACTCTACATGCAGATGATTCTATTCCGCCCTGTGCTGACTCATGCCTCACACATCAGGGCGTGCCCTACCTTTTACTTACAATGCACCTTGCCATTAGGCCTACCTTAGGGGTCACTAATATGTGTAAAAGAGAAGGTTTAGGGAATGGCAAGTGGGTGCACTTGCCCAGTCAACATGGCAGTACCAGACCGCACATAGGCTCTGCAATGGCAGACCTGAGACACACTTTACAAGCTGCTCCTGTGGGTGGCCCAATCAGTACTGCAATCCCACCAGCAGCATTTGATTTACAAGCCCTGGGCACACGCAGTGCACTGTACTAGGGTCTGACAAGTAAACCAAACAAGCCAATCATGGAGTCACTAATCCATACATCAATTTCCTATAGGGAGCACTTTCACTGTGGCACTGAATAGCAGTGGCACAGTGCCCAAAAGCATCTAAAACCAGCAAAAACATAAGTGACAACTGCAAAAAAATGGAAGAGAGACCCACGCCAATGGTGCCAGGTCTAACACCTGCCTATAGCCTCTTTATTACATTTGCATGACCTTTAATTGTGACCCAGCAGCTGAATAGCTCCCTTAATGAGGTGTGAATGGGTTACCAGAGCAGGACAAATATTTTGGTTGTGGGACAGTATTCCATTCCTCTGGCAGGTTAACCCTCTTGGCTGTGCCCAGAGCTTGATTAACTTCAAAGACACTGGCCCTGTCACAGGCAAAGGTTAGCTTACACTTGCACAGGGCCCTCCATTGTTCCCCATGCACCAATCCCAGAGCAAGATGAGCTGCCCCCAGAATTGCTTTCAAATTATGACATAGGGTATTCAGACAAAATATCGAAAAACATATTGTACCAGATATTTTGCCAAAATATCATGAAATGGAAATATCGTCAGCAAGAATAGCATTGCCAAGAATATCGATTTTAAGATTAGTAATATTACATTTTAAAATATCGAAGTCATTAATATCGTTTGCAAATATATAGGTGTTTGAAATATCATATTTTATAATTTTTATATATTTAATTATTTTTAAAGAAATATGTATGATGTACATTTATTATATAATTATTGTCTATGTTTAATAATATATTTGTAAATTTTTTTGTAGGTATTACATTTAATGTAAATTATTTTTGGAGTTTTTAGTGCTGTGGTTGGTTGTGGGTTTGTAGGGGGATAGGTGGAGAGTAATTACAATTATAATACATATAATGATTATTTTTTTATTTCAAATTATTTAGTCAATTGGCAATTAATTATGCTAATAGTGCTATAGATTTTCTATATAAATGTTATGTGCAGGTTGTGGGGTTTATGGAGGTAAAGGGTGGGGAATAGTTTATTTTTAATCAAGTAATAATTAGTTGTTAATTAATATAAATGAATTGTTAATTACTTATGTCAAATGTGTAATCATTTATTTTTTTAGGTGGAGTTTGTGGGGTTTATAGGGATAAACTGTGGGGAGTAAATGAATTTAAATTAATTCATAATTATTTGTTAAATGCTATTAATTATTTTAATTGTGAAATTCTTTTTTTAAGTTTCAGTTTAGGTATGGTTTGTGGGGTTTATAGGGGTAAAGGACGGAAAGTTTATTCATTTTTAATGAATTAATATTTAGTTTTTAATCAATAATAATTTTGAAATTGATAATTAGTGCATTTACTTTAAAAAAAGATTTTAGATGTGCGTTGTGGATTTTGTAGCGGTATAGGGTGGGGAGAAAATACATTTTAAGTAATTAGTAAATAATATTTACATTAATATTAAATATTACATTGATAATTGATTATGTTAATTGTGTAAATAATTTTCTGTAAAATTTCGATGTGGGTTGTTTGGTTTTTGTGGGGGTACATTGTGGGAAGTTAATTAATTCTAATTATTCAATAAATAATATTTTATTAATGATAATTTGTTGATAAATATTTGTATGAATAGTGTAAATATTTTGCTTTTTAAAGTGAAGTTTTACATTCAGGTTGGGAGTTTTGTGGGGTTATATGGTGGGAAGTAGCTAAATCAAATGTACGTAATAAATATATTTTTTAATGAATAATTTCCAAATAAAAGTATTTATTTATATGCCAATTATTTATGTATTTTATTTTAATAATATTTGTAGTGATTTGTGATATATTTAACATTTTAATATGTTTTTTATTACTTTTATTATCAAATATATTTGTAGTTATTTGTCTACATAATCATATTTTTCTTTATTTACTTTGTTTTTGAAATAATTTTATTTTGTTCAAGATATTTTGTTTGTTTTTAATGTTGCGCTAACTGGAGTGAAAATAGTAAAATGTAACCTTCTTCAATCTATCACTTTCCCTACTATTGTATTGACTGGGGTGGTAATAGTAAATCTTACCCTTCCACTATTTAAAACTTTACCTACTGTTTTACTGACTCGAGTGGGAATAGCAAATTTTTCTCCTCCGCAGTTCAACACTTTCCCTACTGTTTATTGACTGGAGTCGGAAAAGTAAATTTTACCATATGCAAACCAGCACTTTCCCTACTGCTTCCCTTAATGGAGTGGAGATAGTAAATATGACCCCTCTGCTATCCAACACTTTTCCTATTGTTTTACTAACTGGAGTCGGAACAGTATATTTTAGCTTTCAGAAATACAACACTTTCCCTACTGTTGTACTGACTGGAGTTTGAATAGTAAATGTTACCCCTCCGCTATCTAACACTTTCCCTACTGGTGTACTGACTGGGAGTGGAAATAGTAAATTTTACACTTCTGCCATCCAACAATTTCCCTACTGTTGTACTGACTGGAGTAGGAATAGTAAATTTTACTCCTCCAAAATCCAATGCTTTCCCTACTGTTGTACTGATTGGAAGGCGATTAGCAAATGTTACCCTTCTTCACTGCAACAGTTTAACTATTGTTGTACTGGCTGGAGTTGGAATATTCAATTTGACCAATCTGCAACCCAACACTTTCACTACTGTTGCATTTACTATAGTGAGATTTGTAAATTTTACCCAGTTTTCTTATTTTTGCGTTGCGTAAGGTGGAAGTGGTAAATTATTTATATATTTACTATAATAATTTGCAAAGTTTGGTTTAAATTGTAGTGGGAAGTATTTGTATTAACTTTCATATTTTATAATTTATTTTTATATTGTTATCATTTATATTATTATGTTTTTGTTTATTCAAAAATATATTTTTAAATTTTATTGTTTTTAATGTGGAAAATATTTTACTAAATTTTAAGTTGTTTACTTTTTAAATGTAATTAGGATGGTTTGCTTTTAAATATTCTATGTTATTGGTATATGTATATCAATCTATATATATTTATTTGTTATATTTTTATAGTAGTTAAAATTATATTATAAATTAGAATGATTAATGTAATAATTGTTTTTAAGTACATTCATGTAAATATATATATATATTATTTATTATATATGTGTGTTGAACTTTTTCGTTACATTTACTTGTTATATTCGTGAAAATATATATTAAATAATTGTATTATTAATGTTATTAAATAATATTTTTAATATGTATTATTTAAATGTATATATACTTAAAAACAATATTTAATACAATATATATTACAAATATATTTTTAAATATTTTTGTACTTGCCATTATAAGTATAGGATAATAATAATTTTGACACCAATATTTTGGTCACAATATTTTGGTATCAGGATATTTTAAGGGTCAATATTTTGTCAGTGATCCATCATAGAGGATGGATTGATCCTTTTCCTTGCCACACTTCTGAGGTGAAAGACACATAATTGATGGACGGAATGCAGAAAAAAACAAATGATTCACCCTCATTCAAGATATCTGGATTAAATCCATCATTCTTTTGCTCACCATGCCACCCCAGTTTAGACCTGGCCATATGCAAACCAGTCTTGACCCTGTGCCTCATGGGAACAGTCCAGCCCGAACTGCCAAGACAGTTCCTCCCTGGACCGGAAACAAGCATTCTTGGACAGGGTTCAGGGTTTCACCACTCATCAGCCAAAAAAGCTTGAATCCAGTGGCACAGTGAGCTCGGGACCCGTGTCTGGGAACCCCGGTGCACTTAGAGCAAGAAAGCAAAAGACACACAATTGATGGACGGAATGCAGAACAAATAAAAAAATTCACCCCCAGTGAAGAGATCTGGCCTAAATCAATTTTACTTTTGCTCACAATACCACCCCAGTTTAGATGTGGGCAAATGCAAATCAGGCTTGACCATGTGCTGCATAGGAACAGTCCAACAATGACTTACATTCACCCAACTACAGAGGTATGGGCCTAAATCCATCCTTTTATTTGCTCCCCATGCCATTCCAGTTTGAACACAGCCATATGAAAATCATTCTTGATCCTGCGCCCAATGGGAACAGTCCAGTCCGACCTGCCAAGCCAGCTCCTCCCTGGACTGGTATGCTTGTTTCCAGTTCAGGGAGGAACTATCCTGGCAGTTCGGGCTGGACTGTTCCCATTGGGCGCAGGATCAAGAATGATTTTCATATGGCTGTGTTCAAACTGGAATGGCATGGGGAGCAAATACAAGGATGGATTTAGGCCCATACCTCTGTACTTGGGTGAATGTAAGTCATTGTTCTGCATTCTGTCCATCAACTGTTCTTTTTGCATTTGTCACCCCGCTTGGGACAAGTATGCCCAGACGTGGGTCCCGTGCTCTGCAGGCCACTGGAGTCAAGCTATCCTGGCTGAAGAAGGGTGAAACCCCGAAAACAATCCTAGGATGCTTGTTTCCAGTCCAGGGAGGACCTGGCCTGGCAGTTCGGGCTGGACTGTTCCCATTTGTTGCAGGATCAAAATTGATTTGCGTATGGCTGGGTTCAAACCAGAAAGGCATGGGGAGCAAAAAAATAATGGATTCAGGCCCAGGTCTCTGTACTAAGGTGAATGTATGCAATTGTTCTGCATTCTGTCCATCAACTGTTCCTTTTTCACTTCTGAGGTGGGCACACAGGCTATTCACACAGGGAGAAAGGTTTCACCATCTTGGATTTAGGAAGATAATGGCATTGTGGGATTGTTTGCAGTAGGGTACTCAGAAACTGCTGCAAACGTGTGTAGAGCTACCCCTTGGGTACTTTTTCCATATTGGTTAAGGAGGGGCCAAGATTCACCCTAGCCCACAGGCTAGTGCCAGGCATAAATGAGGCACCCCTGGGCACCCTCTTGAGTACACTAAATGGATCAGATCCCTTTTCATTCTATTGATGCGCTTATACATACTGTAGCCAAGATCAAGGTGGGAGTTGGATATCAAATAACAGGGAAGGAGTTTTAGATTTGAACTACCTTACATATCAATTGTGGAGTACTGAGGAAGAGGACAAGTCACTTAAACAGTGTCTTATGTTTTCATTAAAAACAATGTGTTAAATTCAAGGTCCAAAAAATGATATATAAGTTAAAGGAAATAGTAAAGGTGCAAAGTATATGGCATATTAGCAATTACAGGGCACAGGCAAATACAAAAAGCAGAAGACCACCAGTCAATGCTGTGGCAAAAATGTAAAGGCTTCAGCATCCAATGTGCCACTTGCTGCAGAAATCCTCTGAAAGCTCCAACTATTCTTTTAATGCAATTATTCTCACCTTGACCCCTGTTCTTGCGATCTCAAGGTCTCCACTCACACCAGGATGAAGTTGAAATAGTAAACAGTGAAGTAAGTAGTGGGTCAGTGAGTGAGAATGTTAGTGGGAAGTAGTAGGTTTTTTTAGTAGAAGGCAATGACAGTATCAGTGGTACTTAGCAGCAGGAAGGGAGGAACAATAATCAGGCATCATAATGTGTGAAGATGAGATGTCTCCAGATAAAGCTTTGCAACTTTTGTAATGCTTGTGTGCTTTATAAAAAGCAAAGATCTTAGAGCTTACAAATAAAGGCAGATTAAGTGGCATTTCACTACAGTGGTGAAACATTTGTGCTATAGTAAATAGCTTCATCGGGCAGCATGTGTACTGTAGCCATTTAGCAGATGTCCCGCTTTCCCTGTTTTAGGCCCCATTCTGTTTAAGACCTGAGTCGTACCCACGCACTGCCCCGTAATGCCTCCTAAGAGCTCCACCATATGAAAAAATCTAAAATTATGGCAGTCTACCACCACAAGAAGACAAATCCTAGTTGGTATTTGGAAGGTAAAAGTCTAGACCAAGTAACAAACTATAAATATCTGTGTGTGTTCTTAGATCACAATAATTCTTTCAAGCCGCAGTTGGAATTCCTACGAAGGAAGGGAGTTATGACCTATTCAGCCCTAAAACCATTGAAGAAGCTGCTGACGGACACAATACTAGATTCCTTTTTAAAAGTCCTGCGAACCAAACTGCAGCATACTATTACTTATGGGTGTGAATCTCTGACTGGAAGAGACGCAGCAACCCTCGATAGTGTAATAGCAACCTCTTATCGAGCAATTTTTCAGCTTACCAAATACGTTTCACCAGCCCAAATTAGGCTGGAGTTTGGCCTCCAAAACCAGACAATAGAAAGAAAGGGAGCCTTTTGTAAAAAGCTGGCACAAAATTAGAGCTGCTGACATAGGGTCCTTGAACAATCATCTCTAGGTTGAGCTGACTCGCCCTGGAAAACTGCAGGCTAACGTGTACCTTCAGGAATCTATCTACACTTTAGGTCTAACAGATGCCTGAAACACCTCAATGAGCCACTCAGTTTTTACAAAACTGGTAATAAAGTCAACAAGACTCACTTCGGCCCTAAACGACAAGAAAGCAACATCCAAATGAGCTCATGTCTGGGCTGTGCTCAATAACTATGATGTTCACAAGCCCCAACATTATCTTAAGCCCGGAACTAAGATTGTGACTGAAGAAAAATTCTTAAAGCTTTGTTTGGGCATTGGTTCAATCAGTCCGTTTTTTCCGCCCTGGGATAAGGGGGAAAGAAGAGGAGGAGACCAACCTCATTCACATTATATGTATCTGTAACAAGCTAAAGAACATACGGATATCCTTGCTAAAACCATTTTTTAACCAGCATTGTGTAAGGTCCTGCAGGCAAGCGGTGATTCTGTGCTTTAACCCCACCTTAGTACAGCTAAACTGCCGCCTCACAAAATTTTTCAACCTAATAGCCCTGCGATTGAAACAAACTCAGTTCTCAGCAGTTAAGATCACGTCCTGTACAATGGTTTTGGGTACTATGTGAGCCAGCTTTGCAATCCTACATAACGGCTCTACACAACGGCATCAGGACGTCTCAATAAGGGGGAACAGGGTGCCCTCATTTGTCCACGGGAACATCTCGTCAGCTGAAACAGACAGCTCTTATCAAATTGACTTTTAACAGCCAGAGCATTAACTGAGTCAGTGATACAAATATCTCAGAACAACTTCAAGCTTTATGCACAAAATAACGTAATTTATTTGAAATCTTTTAACTTTTGCATTAGTGTAAGTTATTTTGATTGAATTATTAATGTACAGTATGTAATGGTTTTAATCAATCACGCATAATACAAATGTACTTACTTACTTACTCCTAAGAGCCCCGCTGTATCACCTGAGCTCTTCCTATCCACTGCCTCATCACTCTATTGCCAGCCTGTTTAAGTTTTGCACTTTTAACACAATACCCCCACAATACCAGCTTTCACCGTCACTCCTAGGATGAATCATGTTGCACAAAATCCTGCATTGCAACAAGCCAGATTGATTAAGTTGACTTTGGCCAAAGTTGGGTATGGTGGCAAAACTTCACCAGCTTTTCAGAAGGTGAATTTACTAACTATGCATGACTTCTCCATTGCCCAATCTAGGTAGAACCAAGTGCATCAAAATCTACTATGAACGTCAGTGGAAGAAGTCATACGTTTCAAAAGATCTGTGCAGAAAGAAAAAGTAGCTGTCAAATGTGCATGTCACCTCAGAAAAGCAAGTGTGACCATTTCAAATGTTCATCAGAGCATTTGGAGGATCAATTCTCAGGTCCTCATTACATTGTCGGTCAGAAAGCATTCCGACCGTCTTGGTCTCCGAATGGTTTCTGAACATCTTTCAGTTGGACTCCCATTGACTTCAATGGGTGTCTATGTTCTGACCAACTACACAGGCTTCCATTGAAGAAAGAGGTGGGTGAGAAAATCGTGCACCCTGTGCCGGGCCCAACATGGTGCCTGCCACACTGTGCATGGTATTGAAGAGGGGTCCCATGATTACCCCAATGGGGGACAGGTACAGGCCCCCAAATTTGGATTCCGACAGCTGATCCATGTCGAAACAACCAATTTGGAAATGCTTTCCAATTCCGACATCATAGTATGTCGGTTGGAAACGTAGTGCATAGACCTGTACGAGTTAGCTCCGAACAACTCGATTATTGCGAATTCCATTCGGAACAGTGTCAGAAAGTCTGAACGGTTTCCGACTATTGTAATCGGTCAGTCGGAAGGCTTTCCGATACTGTCTGAAAGGCGGGTTCCAAATAGGATTCGTATGAACTGAATGCCATTTGGAGCCTCTGTGACCAACATCGTAATTGGTCTGTTAGATGGAGAAGATATTGTAAATCTCAATTATAAATGATATGCACAAGGTTGAGCAATCATAAATGATGAATTAATGATATTGCAGTTAAAAGGAGAGTACTGAGTCCATGTAAAGTGCAGTTCATACTGTGAATTTGTGCTATATTTTCTCTGAGACACCAATTATTTTAATATGGATGCAGTTTCTGGTGTTCTGTCATCCCGCTTCTGCTCATTTCCCCTCCTAATCAGTGTCCCACTGCAAACCCTCTCTTCTCTCGTTTCCACAGAGCATCAAGTGAATTACACCAAAGGTTCAAAAATAAGCTATTGTGTTATGAAATGTGTAATGTGAATGAAACTGCCAATGTGTATCTAAAGTATCATGTTCAAGGACATCTGCTGTAAGTTCTGCTGAGGGCAACTGATTCTATGAGCCATTGCTCGAGAGTTATTTCCTTTTGTGTTGATAATCTCCAGAGTGCAGTTACTGAAAGAGTAGGTGGAAGATTTCTCAGTTATTAGAATTTTTGTCATTTATTCTATTATGTCTTATTAAAATGTCTATTTTTGATGAGGACTTCAGTCTCTATCTGCACTATCTGTCTAGATCTCTTCCAGATTTCAGAGCTGAACTAATCATGTTAAAATCAGGGTGTCCAAAATATTGAGCTTTGGACGATTATTGGGGTTCGACTTCCACACCCTTAAATAATTTCAGGTTTGGAACAGATAGCATTTAGAAAGAAATTGATGATATGAAATGTGATGAAGCTGCTACTGAAAACTGTAAAACTTGTGTTGAATTTATCTTTGCTATCAAGTTAGGAAGGCATAGTTGACTGAGCAGGTGCTCATTTATACATTTACAAAAATAGTTATGAAGAATAGAGCTGGGCCCTAACACAAATTTCATCAACAAATTACAGACCACTATATTTCCCCACACTGTTATGAGAACATGTGTAGGAGGATTTGCCAACTGCATAGCTACAGCTTATTCTCCCATTAGGGATTCCATCGGAAAATTGAGATTTGTTTCACCTTTCCTTTTCCTATGTGCCAGGTCATTCATAAATCAATCAATCAATATCTTTATTCATCCATATGACCATTAAAGTGCACAGTAATAAATACATTTAAAACATTTGAAAATTCCTAAAAAATCATGTTAAAACAATGTCAATATATATAGTACTAAAGTTAGCTGTGATTCTCCTATTACCATTACTGGAGAATCTTGAAATAATTCAATAAAAACATTTGAGATTAAAAAAAAGACACAGAGGCTGACATTATGCAATATCTTTTAATGCAGTCTCCAAGTAGCTGCAAGGTTCCAGAAAAGAACATTGGAAGAAAATAAATGGTATGAGCTGACATCAATCCGCCTCTTTTAAATGACAAGGAGAAAATAAGTGCATTCAGAGATATGAGAAACTTCTGAGATTTCGGTTTGAAGGCTTCTAAAGCTTCCAAAAGATCCTAGTGGAGGCGTGAAGAAGGAAGTAACCAAACGAGGAGTGAACCACAGCGACGGGCGTTTATGATGAAGGGTTATAACAACTAGATAAATAAGAGTTATTTCAAAAGCATCACAGGTTTCAATATAAAAAAATAAGTATTGTTGCGGAAATCACCAATCACTAGGGAACGGGATGGGTGGGATAATGGCAGCCTCTGTGTATTTAATGAAATCCAGATTCTCTAGTCATGGTAATAGGAGAATCCCAATTTCATTACAAGAACAGAGGCTACATTATGCATGTTAGTAGCTTTGTAACACAATATTAGACATAGGTTCGATAGGCTTGCAGTAGTGCCGTGCAAAGGTGCTAGCGTTCGACCAGTCGGCCGCTTTAAGAATGTCGTCCAACTTACCTCCAAACCATAGAGATTTACCGGCAATAGCACCTCTAACAGAATGAGCTTGGAATTTTGTTAAATCAATACCTGCTAAATTCTAAGCATGGGCGGCAAATCCGTTACGCCCGCGGATTTTTCGGATTTTTGGTGAATACGCAATCCGTGTATTTTACGTATTTTCCCAAAAATCCGAAAAAATCCGCGGATGTAACGGGTTCAAAAGTTGAACCCCCACCCACGCATGTAATGGCGCCAGCAAGCTACCAGCGCCGTTGTAAAATAGTTACAAAGTTAGCTTGCACAGGAACCACTAGATAAAACGAAGCAGGTGCTGCTTTATTTTATCTAAGTGCTTCCTGTGCAAGCTAACTTTGTAACTATTTTACAACGGCGCTGGCAGCTTGCTGGCGCCATTGTAAATAGTGACCCCTGCGCCCTTCGGCGCGATTGTATAGTAACACACACATGGTCGCTGTAGACAACTCTCTGGCACTTTAGGCAGCTGTAGTGTAGTAAAAGCACTATACATTTACCCAACGAGGAAGCACTTACAGATATCAATAAAGCATGTGCCCTAGTTGAAGCTTACCCAACGAGGAAGCACTTACAGATATCAATAAAGCATGTGCCCTAGTTGAAGCTTAAATTCAGTGACTCATTCATCAGCCCAGAAACAATCGTGAGCGTCGTGGAGGCAGGGCAGGTGTGGGAAGCCCCGTCCGTTTGGCCATGAGTAGGCACATTGTGTTCGCACGGGTTTCTGCACGTTCGCGAGCGTTTTGTACAATAAAACCCTCGCGAACTTGCAGAAACCCGTGCGAACACGCAAAAAAAAAAATACGCTAGGATCCGCGGATTTTGCGTATTGTCGCAATCCGCAAATCCGCAAATACGCAGATCCGCGGATTGCCAATCCGCAAAATCCGCCCATGCTTACTAAATTCATGACAGATTTAACCCATATAGCAATGGGAGTTGAGGTTATAACTTTATGAGGTTTAAGGAAGGAAATGAGAATTTGTTACTCATCTGCGGGGTGTAGAGTAGACATTCTCTGGTCGCATACTCGCATGCACTCAACCACGCAGAGTTTTGGGTAAGCGTCAAAACGTGGATAGAAGATTGAATTAGACATGGTTTTGGTTCTTCTGTAAATTTCAAATTTGACCCCAAACTTATTATAAGATCTGTTAGAGATCTCCAGGGCTTTGACGGCAGAGACTCAACGACAGGAGATAAGACATAGAAGAGTAGCAAGCTTGATGGAGAGGAATTTCCTATTCAGAAGGGAATTATCTGGCCATGAATTGAAAAGGATTAAGTTGACATCCAAGAGGGTTTTGTATTTGGGTTTTGGAGGCCTTCTTAGCCGAATGTTTTTCATTACTCTGCAAACACTGCCTACCCAGTGCGGGGTCCCCCAAGGATCCTCCTTGTCCCCTCTCCTGTTTAACCTTTACATCGCCCCTCTTATCTTTGCTTTACAGCAGCTGGAGGTCTCTGTGTACAATTACGCAGATGACCTCCAGCTCATCTTTTCTCTTTCCTCCTCCCCCGAGTCTATCTCTAATTTTCAGTCCATAATGACTTTTATCCAGGACTGGATGAATTTCAACCACCTGAGACTCAATCCCGATAAAACGGAATTGGTGTTGACAGGTGGTTGCTCCAGTCCCTGGTCTTCTTCTTTTTGGCCCCTCTCCTTAGGCCCCCCACCCACTCCTGTCCCCTCCATCAAAACTCTTGGGTTTAAATTCAATAATCAACTTTCCCTTCATTCCCAAGTTAGTGCCGTCGTATCCTCAGCCTTCCTCTCCCTTAGGACAATACGCAAAGTTTCACGATTTTTCTCCTCATCTGCGCTCAAATTAATACTTCTGGCCATGGTAACATCTCGCCTAGATTATGGCAGCGCCCTTTATCACGGCATGCCGGCGTACCTTATGAGGCGTCTCCAACTGGTCCAGAATCAAGCCGCTCGGCTGGTCTTTAACTTATCAAAGTCACACCATGTCACTCCCCTCCTCGCTTCCCTTCACTGGCCTCCTGTCCGACAGGGCACCTTGTTCAAGCTTGGTTGCACCATCTTTAAAGCCCGGACCGGTACTGCCCCTTCTTTCATTAACACAGTCATCCATGATTATATTCCATCAAGAGAACTTCGTTCTTCCTCTCACCACCTTCTTGTGGTCCCCCGCTTCAAACGGAAGAAGTGGGGAGGCTCCAAATTCTCTACTACGGCCCCAGCACTTTGGAATTCTCTTCCTCTCCATTTGAGAACCTGCTCCCAGTACCCCTTGTTCCGTAAAGGCCTCAAAACCTTTCTTTTTACCCAAGCTTTCCCCGCTTAAATTGTCTCCTCCCCACACTTTCCTGCCCCCTGAGTAGCAGTAGTCATATAGCGCCAAGAAACCGCTAGGTGTATGAGCGCTCTACAAATATCTTTAAACTCAAACTCAAACTCAAACTCAAACTCAAACTCAAACAATGGGATTTTTACCTACCGTTTTCCTGTTGACGAGTATCTGGCCAGCGGAGATGGCCGATCTATAGCAAATGATAGACTTATAGCTTAAACCATTATCAAATTGTTCGATTAGGGAGTTAACTATGTCAACGAGAGGTGATTGTAGGGAATCCAAGTTCCTTTCCAGGCACCAACGAACCCAGCATTTCCAAATGTTGTTATATCTGTAGTGAGTGCCTAGGGCCCAAGACTATCTGAGGAGAGTTGCAGCTGATGACAAAAGCCCTGAGATTTCATTGGATCTCCTGACACTCTCCAAGCAAGAAGGTTCAAACTCCCTGTTTGGATTAGGGGGTAAAAACCTATGTTTATGTCTGTTAGGAGATTCTCTTGTGAAGGGATTAGGAGTGGTGGGGAACCACGCCTGGGAGTGCCAGAATGGAGTTATCAGGACAAGGGAGCACTGGTCTTGTCTCACTTTCTGCAAAACCCTTTGGATCATGGCAAAGGGAGGAAATGCGTATGCATTTTTTCCTAACCAGGGTTGGAGAAAAACATTCACTGCTAGGGCACCGGGATCGGGCATCCAGCTGAAATATTTCTCTAATTGTGACGTTAGTCTGCTTGCAAAAAGGTCTATCTCCAGTGGGTCATTGAGTTTCCAATCACTGTGATCTAACAGGAATCTGAAATTCCAATCAGCAGAGATGTTCGACTTCCTTGGAAGTTATTCTGCTTTGAGCGCAAATTTGTTCTCTTGACAGAACATCCATAGTCTCCTGGCTAGTTTGGAGAGATCGGCAGATTTGGTACCTCCCAGACAATTGATGTAAGCAACCGCGGACATGTTTTCCATCTTTAAGATGATTGACCTCCCTTGGAGAGAATGTTTGAAGCTCATTAGGGCATAATGGGCAGCTGTTAGCTCCAAATAATTTATGTGGTGAGAAGATTCCTCTTGGGTCCAGATCCCGCCTGAGTTATGATTGAGAAGGCATGCACCCCAACCATGGAAGGAAGCATCTGATTCTAAAACAAAATCTGGCTCTGAACCAAAGATTGCTTTGGCATTCCATGCCTCTAGGTTGTCTAGCCACCAGGTTAGTTCGGATTAGGCTTCCTGGTCCAGGGTATTCCGATCTTCGTACCAGGGACCAGATCTTAGGGCTCTTCCTTTTATCCTTTGTAGGGCCAGATAATTCTGGGGCCCTGTAAAAGAATCGCCTGAATAGGGGAAGGTCTTGTTGTCTCAAGACGTGTCTTATCTCTTTCTTGATCTTTGTTATTTTGCCAGAAGGGAGAAGAAGGAGGCACTTGGAGGTATCCACGGTGAAGCCGAGGAACTCCAGAGATTTGGAGGGAGTCAGGATAGATTTTTCTTTGTTTATAATGAATCCTAGACTCTCTAGGAGATCCACTACGGTTTTCAGGTCTTGGAGTATTTGTGGAATGTCTTGTTACATTATCAAAATGTCATTGAGATATATGATAAGGCGGATACCTCTTTCTCTTAGGAAAGAGGCAATTGTTCTCATGACCTTGGTAAAGCACCGAGGGCAGAAGAAAGCCCGAAGGGGAGGGCCTGGGATTGATAAAGATGATTTTTCCACATAAATTGGAGGAAAGGTTGGTGAATTTGGGCCATAGGTATGGTGAAATAGGTGTCCTTTCAATCCAGTTTAGAAAACTAGTCTCCTTCTAAGAGGAGGTCTCTCAGGAGGTGGATACCCTCCATCTTGAAATGTCTGTAGACTAGATATTTGTTGAGTTGTTTTAAAGCTATTACAGGTCTCCAACCTTTCCCCTTTTTCTCTACGAGAAATAACATACTTATAAATGTTAAAGTAACCAAGGGGACCTCTATTATTGCGCCTTTTTGGAGCATGGAAGATATCTCCTCTTCTACTATCTTTTGTTTGTCTTGAGAGAGAGGCATGTCTCTTAGGAAAGAGGTTTGTGTGGGTGTTTTGGAGGAAATCTATCATAAAGCCATTGACAGTGTTTAGGACCCATGGATCCAGAGTTATCAACTTATAAAATATGTTTGAGTCTGCCTCCCACCTTTAAGGGAAAAGAAGGGGAAGGAGGGACACTTACTTGGTGGGTTGGAGCTGAAGGAGCCACGAGATCTAAATCCTTTCAAACGTGTTCCTCTCCCATGCTGGGGGTAGAAGGTAGGGGTGTTGAATTGTTTGTATCTCTGTCTGAAGCCACAGGATGTTTGATAGGGCCTTTGGTTAAAGCGGCCAAAAGAAAGGCCCCTTCTGCTGGACGGTCCAAAAAGGTTATTGTTAAAAACGTTTTTCATATTTTGCTGTGCCTTATCTAGGGCTGTAAAAGTTGAAACATATTTGCCAAGCGACTTGATGCGGTCTTCACTGAAAAAGAGGCCTTTTGGATTGTTAGATGGTTCTTTGTCGGCCACATCACTAAGCTTGGGATTCATTTTAGTAAGAATTATTCTGCGCCTTTCAGCATTTAGCATTGCATTGCTTGCGAGAATTAGGGCTCTCTGACTCCAGCCTCTGATCAGTTCAGTGTTGAGGGGTGTGACATGGATATGGCTCTCTTCTGCTGAGTCAAGTATTCTTGCGAGGGGGTCCAGAAGGCAATACTGGCAACCTTTAAGGGATTTTTCCATGCCTTTTCTAGGGTCATGATCGAGCTTAAAAAGAAATGTTATGAGTTCGGGGTCTAGATTGGGAGTCTGACAGTTCTTACCTTCAGTGGAAGGCCTCGAGCATTCTGCTCGGAGAATATTCCTAGTTTCCCTCTCTAGGAGATTGCAAAGCTATTTTTTAATACATTTTGAAACGTGATCTTGAGGGCACCATTCGGAAGATCTAGGGTGCTTTAGGTTTAAGGGGGAGAACATTTCTTCCCCCAAGGGGTCAAGATGTTATCTTTAGAAGATGTATGAAAGTCTTCCTCTGTATTGTAGAAATCATCATCTTCTTCTTCTAAATCTAATATGTACCCATCAGAGACATCTGAAAATGTGTTGTTGTTGTTGCTAAAGGGGCTATCTTCCATGTTAAGTTGAGCACTACAAGATTTTGTGCCACTAGGGACACCCATGCATGTTGTACCACAATGGGCACCCACAAATGAGCTGCTAGGGACACCAATGGAGTTCGAGATGCAAGGACCTCCATTAAGAGTTGAGGTGCTAAGACCTCCCATATTTGAAGAGGTGCTAGGACCTCCTAAAGTGCTCAGAGGGGTAATTAGTTCAATATTTTTACTTTTTTAAATTTGTTTACCCCGTAATTCAGAATTGTCATTAATGAAAATCTCACTAACCTCGTCTTCTTGAGTAGGAAGAGGTCTTTTAGGAGGAATGACCTGGCCTAAGGTCTCTAACATGCATGACCTCATTTCCCTTTGCAACATTTTTCTAAAGGTATCTTTATCAATATTGGGAGTAGTGGCGCTAGCCTCATCTGAATCAGAGTCAGACACATTTAAAAAAAAAGTTTTTATAGTTATAAGAAGAGACTGGTAATGAACTCTTAAGAGTAGGAAGGGCAGAAAAGTTGGTTAAGTAGTTAGAGTTGCCCTTTAAAATGTGAATGTTTTGCCCCCTTTTGTAATTATTTTTTAAATAGTAGGCTCATTATAGAGGTCTCACAAGTATTTGGGTAATTATAAAGGCTTCGCAAGTATTTAGTAATTATACAGGCTTATCGCGTATAAAAATGGTAATTCAGGCTTGAGATTTAGGAAATTTTTCTTTGCGGCAAACAGCTGATCGTCAACTGATGATTGCGAGGCTGGTTGCCATGAGGATGCTCATAAGCAATCGCCCGAGGCCCAGAGTTATCTTCTGTAGAGGAAATGCCCTTGGCGAACTAGGCACAAGACGTGCTTGTTGCCAAGGTACCTTTTTCTAATTTCTACAGCGATGCGTTGTCGGCCTGCATCATGGAGAGGAAGGGGGTAGGAACTGCTCATCTGTGACAAAAGGAAAGTGCGAGATGGATAAGCGCTCGAGGGGAAGTGAATGAAAATAAGCAGCGCGTGTGGGACGCGACGGTGAGTACGAAAAAATACGTACATTGTAATACGTAATACAATGGTACTGATGTGAGTGGCTATAAAGAAAAAGTTAACAAATTATAGTAGACAATATAAAATTAAACAAAAGGTATTGAAGGGGGGTTACCTGACCACAGAGGTAAGGTTAGGAAAAAGGGGGGGGGAATCTTCGCAAATTGGAGATTGTGAAGGTGAGTGGAGGGGGTGGGGTTGGGGATTAGACCACCAAGAGTTAAACTAAAGGGAGATAAAACTCAAAAAAGGATAAGAGAGAAGTTACTTATCTGCTCGGAGCCGCATTTAAAAGAGGCAGATTGTTGTCAGCTCATGCCATTTATTTTCCTTCAATGTTCTTTTCTTAAACCTTTGTATTGTGATGTATGTGGCTGCTTGGAAACTGCATTAAAGGAAATTGCATAATGTAGCCTCTGTTTTTGTAATGACATTTGTCTGGAATTTATCAACAAATGAGTGCAAGGTAACTTTTGTCTTTCACACATCAGACCTTTATGGAGAGAGTACATCAGAAAGTAACTAGTACAATAATATTGATTCCTTACAGTCAATATGCAGCATGTATATCTGCCATAGGAAGGCGTCAGCAATGTTCCATCTTGTGCAGTCATACAGACAATAAAAGCATATCAATATTAAATCATCAAGACCTATAAAATACTAAATATCACAATAATCTTCAGACCATACTGCCAAATGTACATAAAACAATAATCATTTTATCTTCAAACATTCCAGCTAAGAATCAGAAGATGCTTTGTGTCTCAGGGCATCAGTATTCCATTAGTTGGTAGTCATTTTAATCCTGGCTACACTTGCAATCCAGTTAATGCTGGGACCTCACGAACAACCTGGGACATGAACATCTGATGCCTGAACCAAAAACTCTGCAAAAATCTGCTGACAGCAAATACAATGAGTGGTGTGATGTCAGATTTTCGTATCCTCAGTGCCACCCTGTATTGTCTGATTCCCAATCAACAAATGGGGTGAATCCATTTCATGCAATGAGAGGGATATTCATTACAGAAAAAGGATGTGTTCCACTGTCTCCAGTGCATAGCCACAGGCTGGGCATGCAGTTGTGGCTGTGTTCGTTTCCCAGGCATAAATGACCTTAAAAGCAAACAGCCAAATCTGCATCTCACATAGAGATTATTTGCCCTAGGTGGTGAGATCTAGTCTTAATTCGCTCAAACTCTACAAAGGGTTCAACACTTAAAAACTCAGTAGCCAGGTACTCTGCTGATCTATTAGTCACATATCCTTCTTCTACTTATGCCCAGTACTTAGCTTTTACAATGGCAATATCGTTCTTACTAATAGATTGCGACATTCCCACATATGGATCATCCCCAACAATCTACACCAAAATTTTGCATGACGAAACCAAGAGATCGGTTTGGCACTACTTAAGTTTTAGACTTCTTTCAAAGATACACAGTATTGACCTAGCTCTGGAATGGACCAAATATGTAGCCAATAGATCAATGATTTAATTGTAGTCACATCACCAATTGTCTTCAGCCCTAGGTCAAAGAACAGTGGAGTCAGCGGAGTGTTGTCTGGGACAGGTATAAGGGTCCTAGCAAGTGTATTTTGGCTCACCACTAGCTTATGCAAGTCGCCATGCCCCCAAAGCACTGCACCATTTAGTGCAGCATTTTGGGCTTCCATTTGGGAAATGTCCAGAGCAGGAGTAATTGACCTAGACCAAGACTGCTTGTGGATTTGGACGTATAGCATAGAGTTAGTTGACTTTTGTCTAATTGGGGATCCTAACTCAGGGGCTGATTTGATGTCGGGCGGACCACATTCCATCCAACATCAGTCAGGAACTGAAACCGAACGGCCTCTTGTTGTCGGTTCCAGACCTGCAAGTAAGATGCAACTGAACCGTGTTCGGTCGCAATCCTATACTTAAAAATGGGAGCATGCATTTGGAATGGAATGCATGCTCGCATCGTTAAGTGCAGAGGCGCGGTTCATCCCTGCACCCTGTGGCAGGCACCTTGTGAAGGGATCAACAGAGGGGCGTGTGCCCCCTAGGCCACCACTCGGCAGTCTTGCACCCATGGTGGCCCTGCTGGGACATTTTCCCACTGCCTTTCTGTGTCAGAAAGGCCAGCACAGAAAGGTCGAGGGAAACTGCCATTGTATTTCCTCGGTCGGAAAGAGCTGCTGGGACAGTACTGGAGGGTTTCCGGATGGCGGACAGGCTCTCTGAGCCCGCCGGAAGCCATCCGGAAAACCGAGTCAGATTCCTTTCCAACCAGGCACATCGGAATGGCTTGGTCTGAAAGGAATCTGAATGGGCAGATCAGATGCGGTTTGCATGGCTCTGACCAAGGGTCGGAGCAATTCCTAACCGCATCGGAATCGGGCCCTCAAAGTTTCAGTCAATCTTACACCCAAATAATCAAATTTAGACACTATCTCAAGTGGTTTCCCCATTATGTTTACAGGTGTACATTTCCCCTTAGTCTTGCCAAATACCATATATTTTGTATTTAACGCATTCTATTCCAGGACCCTGGTCTCATAGAATCACGAGAAATTTGTCAATTAGCCTCTGGAGTCCCATTAGGGACCTGAGTAGAAGTAATGAGTCATCAGCGAACAGCAGGATTGGCACTTTTCCCCCACTCAGCATTGGAGAATCGTTTTCACAATCCTGCAGTTTGTTGACCACCCCATTTACATAGAGGGAAAACAGTGTGGGTGCAAGGACACAGCCTTGGTGTACTCCTCGCCGAATAAGGATTTTGGTAGCTAATTGACAATATTTCCCCCAATGGACCAGCAATATTTATCCTCCTGCATCCTTGCTAGCAGATTCACCAGTTGTTCTGGGGCTACCGTTTCTTTAAAAACTAGCCAAAGCATTTCACGTCGTAACACATCAAAGGTGGCACGAAGGTCGACAAAGAATACGTGCAGTTTTTGCTTTTTTAATTGCACCTATTTCCAGATAATTGAAATGAGCCTGAACACCTGATCACATGTACTAATTGTGGTGCAAATGCCTGCTTGGTAGGGTGACAACATCTCACTTCCAGCCATCCAGATTAATAATGTATCCAAAACCTGTCTGACCAAAAATGTTTGCATGTTATCTAACAGGCTGGTCAGCCTAAAGGTTTGATGGGGTACAGCCGACACCTTTTTTATATGTAGATATTATTTCTGCCCCATTTCAGGTCCCAGGTAATTTCCCCCCATTGACAAGTGCATTGGACACAAGATTTATGTGAGGGGACCTGACAAGCGGTTTAAACTTATACAAATCACCCTGTATCCTATCGGGCCCGGGGGGTTTCACTGATTTCTTCCTCTCTATAGCTCTAAGAGTGTCACCTAGGTTAACGAGAGGTCCCTCACCATCAGGCCCCATCCTTGTGTCATTGGGTACACAATCAGGCATGTTATCACTACTTTCCACACAAGGGATTACTTATCTCTTACCGTATAGTAAGGTGAAGTGATCGGCCCATTTCTCAGGTTGGATAAAGTAATCTGGTGTGGTTACCCTTCCTGTGTGATATAATGTGGAAGGATGTTCGATTATTATCACACCATGCAGCGTTCAACACATTCTGCCAATTCTTATCAGCCCAGTCACGTTTAGCTTTTTCTAATGTTGTTTTATACCTATTACGTGATTGGGCGATAACTGTTCAATCGCCCCCTCAAATGACTGATTTTAAATTAAGTTTGGTTATTTACAATCGTGGTTGTACCATGCACAGTTCTTCCCAACGGTTAATTTCTTTCCAGCGGGTTGTATTAATAACACACCTTTCAGGTCCTTAAAGAACCCCAGATGAGTGGTTATTATTTGGTCAGTCAATAGTGTGGATGTGTCAAGGCTGGAAAGATGTTGTATAAACAGATCATATATTTTTGCTTGCATCTGCTATCATTCTATATTCTGGGCCACAGAACACTTCTGAAGTTGTTAGAGATTTAGTGTTCTTGCTGTATTGTGCAACTACCAGACCCACCCCTGGAAAGTAGAGTACCAATCAGGGAAAGAAGAAGGGGATTATGGTCACTGTCAGTCCTAGTTATAATCATCATGTCATTCACTGAGGGCCACAATCTAATGTCCAATAGAATGTAGTCGATGACACTGGAACTGCAACCTCTCTTGAATATAATGTGTCTTTTCAAATCTGAGCGAGTCCTAGTATTTATACCCTTTGGCCCCTCCCTGTTGCTAGTGAAATGAGCTTGAACGCTACCTTGGTATTATGTGAGCCTCCTGTTTTATTTGTTAAATTAGGGATGCCCCACAATTCGTCCTCGTGCTCAGTTAAAGAATCAAGTAACCTGGAAGGTTCGTATGTGGTATTAAAATCACCAGCCACCAGAACCATAGTCTGTGGTTGATTGGTACCTACCAGTTCATCTAGCGTATGTAGAGTGAGTGAATCATTCCCTGAAGAGACAGACCTAACAAAGGTATTGAAGATGGATACTACTAGCCCTGTCGGAAACGTAACCTGAATCCCTATTAGGTGCGGTGAATTCATTTCTATCTGTTTATGAGTGCCAGTGATACAGTTTTTTTTAAAAAAAATTGCTAAGCCACCGCATGCCCTTCCTGTGTTCTTTGGGGCAAACGCCTCAGTGCTATATGTGGTAAATGCACTGATAAATACCCTCTTGGTAGCCCAAGTCTCCTGGAAAAGGCAAATAGTGTTGTCATTTTTTAAACGTGAGCCACCTAAGATCACAAAGTTTCAGGCTAGAATTTAGGGGTACATTTTCCTCCTCCTTGCTAATATGGACCACACAGTCGGAAACATGAAACGGAGCACAAATAAAACCAGTATTATGCACTCCGAGTTTACCATCGATTTGTGTCCTACCAGAATCCAAACACTCAGTATCGGGATGAGTGTCTTGATTATTTCCGTTCGCCACCAGGGAGGAAATAACAGCAACCTCACACATGTCACCATGACAAGGATTCTCCTCGTGGCTACCAGAGCCAGACACAGCAGCTTTATCTATTGTCATATTGCATGCTGGTAAAGTGTACGTGGACCCTGTCCTAGGCTCAAACCAATCAATTACGCCCTCAGATGTTTCGTGATTGTTAGACCTGTCTGGCTTTTTGGCAATGTCCCTCCTAATTTTTATTTATTTTGTCCCCTTTTTGCCCCTCATACCCTTATTAATTTTTGTGTCTACTGACTTTTTATAGGTGTTGGCCAGGGGGATAGGTGTTCCCTCTCCCCCTCATAGTTTTTTACCTCAGGTCCAGAGGCCTGTTCTGACAGGAAAGTTGGCACCACCTAAAATGGTGGCCACCAACTGCCCCAACTGTCACCAACAGAACTTGGCCATAGCCTAACATAGGGCATTCCAGAACCTTCTGGTCCATTCTGGACCACTGAAGGGCAGCCTATATAAGGCGGAATGCGGGGCAGCCATTTTGTCTACCTGTGGAAGTCAGCTGGAGGACAGGCTGTAGCCAAGGGTGGGAGAGGTCAGACATAGGGTTGACCTCCTAGATAGGGAAGCTGCCTTGGGTTGTCACCTCAAAATTCCCCTTTTGGGTTATTTGTCCTGACCCCGCTGTGTAGGATTACTGGAGACCCTGGGCGCCTAGCTTGCCCCTTGTCCAAACTGTACAGGGGAGGTTTGAGGAGAAGGAGACTGCAGTGCTGCGGTGCGCAGTCCTCTGCCCAGCAGAAAGAGACTCAGGAAGGATAACCTTTCTCCCTAAAATCCCAACCCCTTCTTCAACTCAAGTGCTAAGAGGACTTTGTGAGGAGAACTGGGTACAGAATCAAGCTAGCGCTGTCCCTACCTTCCTGGGTGCTGGGGAAGGCTGGTGTCCTGAGGAGCCCTGGCTGGATCTACAGACAACTGGTCCCTGGAGTCCTTGGTGGAAGGCATCAAGCGTTTTGGTAAAGCGCCCAACCCCGGGATCCACTGAGCCTGGGAAGCTTGTCAGGGCTTCCCTTCGAAAGCGGGACCCCGGGGGCACCTTCCGCGCTCCAGTCGCGTTACCGAGTGGAGTCCCGGTTTGCCAAGAAGAGCCTGGGCGAGACGCTTTGCTGAGGCGCAATCGCGCATGCCCAGTCGGCTGTAATAATCCCTCAGGAGGGGCCTAGGTCCGAGCAGGCCCAGTGCGGTGTCGCTTCTCCCCCGCGCATGCGCAGGAGAGCCCGGGGGCGTGTGGAAGCGCCGACGCGACGCTGAGGAGAGCTGTCCGGAGGCAGCCTCGGCGAGTGGCAGAGATCGAGTGGGGCGCCGAGGGACCGATCCTGGACGGTGAGGAGCAGCCCTGTGGCGAGGCTGCATCACCGTGTCTGCGCTCCGTTTTCTGTGTGCAGAAGAGGTCTCCGCTCCTCTGAGAGGGAGCGAGGGGGCCAAGTAGCAGCGGTGAAGAGCCCTCGAGTCCAGAGGGTGAGCGGAGGACTCGACTGTTGCCTGCTCATACAAAGTAAGCGGTGAGGAGTGAGGGGAGGCGAGGGAGAGCTGGTTAGGCCTCCTTTTCGTCTGGGTTCCTTTCCACACTGGTTGAGCCTGAAACGAAGAAGGAGGGGGGAAAAGCCTGGAAAACGAGGGGCTTAACTGTGGAAACACTGCTTATAACAAGGAGCCTGGTTAGCTGAGGGGTGTAAAGAATATAAGAGTCCCGGTCAACCCCTGGCTCTTGTTCATTAATGACAGTTGCCCCCCCCCCCTCTGATGGAATAGAGTGTTTGGAAGGCAAAACAGAAGCACATTGCATCATTAACTGTCCTATGGACTTAGAGGGGTTATCTACCAGACCTGGTTGTGGTGCACATTCAACTGTAAGGCGCTATTGGAATTAATTATCAATCTGCATAGTAATTTAAGAGTGTTATTGCTATTGCTGAGACCAGTTATAGAGTATAGGTCATCTTTAGAAACTATGCCTAATTAAGCGCTAGAAATGCTAGGAATGTACCACTGATGATTTAAGCTAGCACCTTGATAGAATCTGTAACAAATTCCCTGACTAATAAGATTTGTGCTTTCATCTCATAAGGAAATCTACTTGTATTTAGGTGTTGCTGGGGTTTTTCCTCCCAAGGTTCTAGCAGAAGTGATAAATAACCTGATTGATTCTAAGGTACAGGTTATCCTTATGTACAAGTGTAATAGGAGTTCAGGGATATAGCAACTGCTTTAAAGATAACGTGTTAATCTGCTATTAATTTCAAAAGTGTAACTGCTGATTCTAAAAGTGATCTGAAATGTTTTGAGCTAATTACATGTGAGATACTTATATTTGACAACCCAGAGAACATTATTTTTATATAAAGCAGTACGTATTTTCACATAATTATGATGTAGTGTTTTCTTTTTGAGTGCTATTGTGTGGAATTACTTTTGGGTGGTCTGCAACCTTTACACTGTGCCTCTGAATGTTAGTCTTGCCCTAGGCCAGGCTACCTAATTCCAACATATTGGTGCCTAGCGGTGGGATTGCGGACTTGGTTGCAGCTACTTACTAGTAATTTGACGTAATACACCTAACCTACACCAGGAGTTTTCTCCTTGCGGCCCTCCCAATTAGTCCTTTTGTTTTTTCTAAATTTATTCCTGGTGGTGGGTGGAGTTGGTTTTAGGTTACCCTTACCCCTCTGAAATTTCTGGTGTGTATCCAGGTTTGCCAGACTCACAATGGAGTTTGCAGTGGAAAACCTGGAAGTCTATTCCGTGCCCCAATTGAGAATGTTCTGCCAACAAATGGGGGTCTTTTTCAAACAGGGTGCCAGGAAGGGGGAGCTCCAGACTAGCCTTAGGGCCTGGGTGGAGGCACACCAAGAGACAAAGGAGGAGGATGAAGAGGTTGACCAGGACTTGGTGGGGGAGGTAGAAGAGTTATTCCGCGATGAGGGGGAAAACTTACTCACCGAACCAATGTCCTATTCCAGAAAGGGCAGTAGCATTTCTGGGAAAAGCCTAACAGAAGCCGAGCTCACCGATAGGAGGGAGAAAAGACAGCTAAAGTGGGAGTTGGCTAAGTTGGAGCAGGAGAAAGAGGAGAGGAGGATGGTCCACGAGTTTAGACTGAAGGAACTGGAGCTCCAAAGTCTGCGACGGGGGTCCTCTCCTGTTAGGAATGGTGGCAGCGAACCAAAAGAGTCAGCCAGGGAGACCAAACCCTATATCCCAAAGGACCTGATAGCGAGCTTCAGTCAGGGGGATGATGTAGCTAAGTGGCTGGCCGCTTATGAGGTTTCTTTGAAGGTTCATGGAGTGCAGGAGAAGCACTGGGGGGGTAGCTTGTACAAGTACATGCCTCCTGCTGGTCGGGACACCTTGCTGGCCCTGGATCCAGAGGAACAGACAAACTACCCCACCATGAAGCTGGCGTTATTGAGGAAGTTCGGGCTCACCCCAGAAAGGTACCGACAGAAGTTTAGGGGGAGCCACAAGATGGGCACTCAGAACTGGGTGGACTTCCTTGATTATGCCAGAAAGGCCTTAGAGGGTTGGGTCAAGGGCAGTGAGGTAAAGGATTATGAGGGGCTGTACAATCTATTTTTGAAAGAACACCTCCTCGAGAAATGTTTTCCCGAGCTGCGCCAACACCTGGTAGACAGCAAGCTGACCAATCCCCGGAAGCTTGCAGAGGAGGCGGACATCTGGACAAGTACTCGGGTGTCCTCCAAGGGGACTGGAGGGGAATCTCAAAAAGCCGGACAGGGCGCCCCCCAGAAGAAGGAGGGGGGGGAGAAAAAGAAAGAGTTCTCTAAAGGTCCCCAAAATAACTTCCAAGGGAAGGGAGCAGGTTTCACCCCTAGGGCAAACCCGCCCCGGAACCCTTATCCTGGCCAAAGCCAGCAGCCCAGGGTTCCCCACTGTTTTGAATGCGGTGGCGTTGGACATTATAAGGGAGATGTCAGATGCCCAAAGAGACCACCCCCTCCCACCGGAGGAAAGTCACCGGGAGTAGCTAGTGTA
Organism: Lissotriton helveticus; assembly: GCF_964261635.1. Classification (NCBI taxonomy): domain Eukaryota; kingdom Metazoa; phylum Chordata; class Amphibia; order Caudata; family Salamandridae; genus Lissotriton; species Lissotriton helveticus. Next base: position 604,703,464 of record NC_136063.1, read on the forward strand.
GCGCTCGGGGAGGAGTTGCCCTTAGATAAGGGGGGTGAGTGGGCGGGTGTCACCTTAGTGTCCCTGGGAGAGCGGGAGATGGTGCCAAAGATCCAGGTGCCCCCAAATACTACAAAGTATGGGCAATGGGTTACCATCAATGGCCAGAGAGGGGAGGCTCTGAGGGATACAGGAGCCAGCATGACTATGGTGAGAAGTCAGCTGGTGTCCCCAGAGCAGGTTGTTCCTAATGTACTCCACCCCGCCGCGATGGCTGACGGCAGAATGGGCCACTATCCAGTGGCTGAGGTTCCCTTTGAGTGGGAGGGGGTTGCAGGTTCACTTCGAGTTGCCGTAAGCCCTGCCGTGCCAGTCGATTGTCTGTTGGGGAATGACATGGAACACAACACTTGGAGAGAGGTGGAATACCGGACGCATTCTGCGATGCTGGGTACACCTAACTGGGCCTGTGTCAGCACAAGGTCTGCGACTGCCCGGAGAGGGAGTTCGCCTGGGTTGGAGCCTGGAACAATGGCCCAACCCGCTGCTAAAAAGGGTCAGAAACGGAGACAGGGACGGCCTGCTCCGGCTTCCACGCCCCATGAGACAGATCGGCCACCTGCAGTGGTAGGCCAGGAGTCCGTGGAGGGGGAAGTAGACTCTCTGGAGGATTTGCCCATCCCTGCTGAATGGCATGTGGAGGGAGGTCCTACCAGAGAGGACTTCTGTAGGGGGCAGAGGGAGTGCCCTACCCTTGAGGGACTGAGGCGTCAGGCCGAAGCCCAGGCAGCAGGTGATGTTACGGGACACTACCATCTTTACTGGGAGGATGGACTCCTCTACAGTGAACCCAAGGTACCTCTACCTGGCTCATCAAGGGCCTTGGTGGTCCCGCAGCAGTACCGAGCCTTTCTGCTGGAATTGGCTCATGCGATACCACTGGCAGGACACTTAGGCCAGGACAAGACCTTTGCACGGCTTGTCCTCCACTTTTACTGGCCTCGAATGAAAGTGGCGTCCGACACATACTGTAGGACATGTGTAACCTGCCAGGCCAGTGGGAAAACAGGGGTGAAGCTAAAGGCTCCCCTGGAACCGCTTCCAGTCGTTAGCACCCCCTTTGAGAGGGTGGGCATCGACATTGTAGGGCCATTGGATCCACCAACAACAGCTGGTCACAGGTTCATCCTGGTTCTGGTGGATCATGCCACACGGTACCCAGAGGCCATCCCTCTGAGGACTGTTACTGCACCTGTGGTGGCTAGGGCCCTGATGGGAATCTTTACTAGGGTAGGATTCCCAAAGGAGGTTGTGTCCGACAGGGGGACTAACTTCCTGTCTGCTTACATGCGGACCATGTGGAAGGAGTGTGGGGTGACCTACCGGTTCACCACTCCCTATCACCCCCAGTCCAATGGACTGGTTGAGAGGTTCAATAAGACCCTGAAGGGCATGATAAGAAGTCTGCCAGAGAGTTTACGGAGGAAGTGGGACGTCCTCCTACCTTGCTTACTGTTCTCCTACAGAGAGGTGCCACAGAAAGGAGTGGGCTTCAGCCCATTCGAATTGTTGTATGGGCACCCGGTGCGTGGGCCTCTCAGCCTGGTGAAGGAAGGATGGGAGAAGTCTCCCAGAAAACCTCCCCAGGATGTGGTGAGCTACATGTTGGCCTTCAGAAGCCAGATGGCCAAGTTGTGGAAGCAGGCTGCTGACAACTTGGAGGCCAGTCAGGCAGTCATGAAGGAATGGTATGATCAGAATGCTCACCCGGTGGAGTTGGAGCCTGGCCAGAAAGTCTGGGTGATGGAACCGGGAGAGCTAAGTGCCCTTCAGGATCGTTGGACAGGCCCATTTGAGGTGTTGGAGAAAAAGGGTAAGGCCACCTACTTGGTGGATCTTAAGACCCCGCGGCAGCCCCTACGGGTGCTGCATGCCAATCGCCTCAAGCCCCACCATGAGAGGCCAGAGGTCATCCTGATGTTGGTGACTGATGGTGCTGAGGAAGCAGAAAGCGAACCTCTCCCAGACCTCTTTTCATGTCAAGAGAAGGATGGGTCGGTGGAGGGAGTGATTCTCTCCCCGTCTCTCACTCCTGAGCAACGAGAGGACTGCCGACAGGTATTGGGGCAGTACTCTTCACTGTTTTCCCTTGTCCCAGGAAGAACCCACCTGTGTACCCATGATGTGGACACAGGAGACAGCCCCCCAGTGAAATCCAAGACCTATAGGCTGTCGGACAAGGTGAAGGCAAGCATCCATGGCGAAGTTGCCAAGATGTTAGAGCTAGGAGTGATAGAACCGTCCAGCAGCCCTTGGTCCAGTCCGGTGGTGCTAGTCCCAAAAGCCGCCCCACCGGGCACCACACCAGAACTGAGGTTCTGTGTGGATTACCGAGGACTGAACTCAGTTACCAAAACTGATGCTCATCCAATCCCCAGGGCGGATGAGTTAATTGACCGGCTAGGAGCTGCCCAATACCTCAGTACCTTTGACCTCACCTCAGGGTACTGGCAGATCTCCTTGACAGATGGAGCAAGGGAAAGGTCAGCCTTTTCCACGCCCGAGGGACACTTCCAGTTCTGTGTGATGCCCTTTGGTCTCAAGAACGCCCCTGCCACATTTCAGCGACTGGTGAACCAGGTCCTCTCTGGAATGGAGGGTTTCTCGGCTGCTTACCTGGATGACATTGCTGTCTTCAGTAGCAGTTGGGAGGACCACTTGCAACATTTGCAAGCAGTTCTCCAGGCGCTGAAACAAGCTGGATTGACCATCAAAGCCAGCAAATGCCAGATTGGGCAGGGGTCGGTTGTGTACCTCGGACACTTGGTGGGTAGGGGGTCCGTGCAACCCCTACAGGCGAAGATTGAGGCAATCATGGCCTGGGAACCCCCCAAGACACAGACTGAGGTCCGAGCTTTCTTGGGCCTCACAGGTTACTACCGTCGCTTTGTGAAGGGGTATGGCACTATTGTAGCGCCCCTCACAGAGCTCACATCTAGGAAACAACCTCGACGGGTAGTTTGGACAAAGGCTTGTCAGCAAGCCTTTGAAAAGTTGAAGCAGGCAATGTGCGAAGCACCGGTCCTGAAGGCTCCCAATTTCTCCAAGGAGTTTATTGTGCAAACAGATGCATCCGAACATGGCATTGGGGCAGTGTTATCGCAACTCAATGAAGAGGGCCTGGATCAACCTGTAGTCTTCTTATCCAGGAGACTGCTTCCCCGGGAACAGAAGTGGAGTGCCATTGAGAGGGAAGCTTTTGCGGTGGTGTGGGCTCTGAAGAAGCTGCGGCCATACCTCTTTGGCTCGCACTTCCTGGTTCAGACTGACCACCGACCCCTTCGTTGGCTGATGCAGATGAAGGGGGAAAATCCCAAGTTGTTGAGGTGGTCCATCTCCCTACAGGGAATGGACTTTCGGGTGGAACATCGGCCTGGAGTGGACCACGCCAATGCAGACGGTCTCTCCAGGTATTTCCGCCTTAGTGATGAGGACTCCCAAGGGGTTGGGTAGTTCTCCCCACTTTCAGCTGGGGGGGACGCGTGTTAGACCTGTCTGGCTTTTTGGCAATGTCCCTCCTAATTTTTATTTATTTTGTCCCCTTTTTGCCCCTCATACCCTTATTAATTTTTGTGTCTACTGACTTTTTATAGGTGTTGGCCAGGGGGATAGGTGTTCCCTCTCCCCCTCATAGTTTTTTACCTCAGGTCCAGAGGCCTGTTCTGACAGGAAAGTTGGCACCACCTAAAATGGTGGCCACCAACTGCCCCAACTGTCACCAACAGAACTTGGCCATAGCCTAACATAGGGCATTCCAGAACCTTCTGGTCCATTCTGGACCACTGAAGGGCAGCCTATATAAGGCGGAATGCGGGGCAGCCATTTTGTCTACCTGTGGAAGTCAGCTGGAGGACAGGCTGTAGCCAAGGGTGGGAGAGGTCAGACATAGGGTTGACCTCCTAGATAGGGAAGCTGCCTTGGGTTGTCACCTCAAAATTCCCCTTTTGGGTTATTTGTCCTGACCCCGCTGTGTAGGATTACTGGAGACCCTGGGCGCCTAGCTTGCCCCTTGTCCAAACTGTACAGGGGAGGTTTGAGGAGAAGGAGACTGCAGTGCTGCGGTGCGCAGTCCTCTGCCCAGCAGAAAGAGACTCAGGAAGGATAACCTTTCTCCCTAAAATCCCAACCCCTTCTTCAACTCAAGTGCTAAGAGGACTTTGTGAGGAGAACTGGGTACAGAATCAAGCTAGCGCTGTCCCTACCTTCCTGGGTGCTGGGGAAGGCTGGTGTCCTGAGGAGCCCTGGCTGGATCTACAGACAACTGGTCCCTGGAGTCCTTGGTGGAAGGCATCAAGCGTTTTGGTAAAGCGCCCAACCCCGGGATCCACTGAGCCTGGGAAGCTTGTCAGGGCTTCCCTTCGAAAGCGGGACCCCGGGGGCACCTTCCGCGCTCCAGTCGCGTTACCGAGTGGAGTCCCGGTTTGCCAAGAAGAGCCTGGGCGAGACGCTTTGCTGAGGCGCAATCGCGCATGCCCAGTCGGCTGTAATAATCCCTCAGGAGGGGCCTAGGTCCGAGCAGGCCCAGTGCGGTGTCGCTTCTCCCCCGCGCATGCGCAGGAGAGCCCGGGGGCGTGTGGAAGCGCCGACGCGACGCTGAGGAGAGCTGTCCGGAGGCAGCCTCGGCGAGTGGCAGAGATCGAGTGGGGCGCCGAGGGACCGATCCTGGACGGTGAGGAGCAGCCCTGTGGCGAGGCTGCATCACCGTGTCTGCGCTCCGTTTTCTGTGTGCAGAAGAGGTCTCCGCTCCTCTGAGAGGGAGCGAGGGGGCCAAGTAGCAGCGGTGAAGAGCCCTCGAGTCCAGAGGGTGAGCGGAGGACTCGACTGTTGCCTGCTCATACAAAGTAAGCGGTGAGGAGTGAGGGGAGGCGAGGGAGAGCTGGTTAGGCCTCCTTTTCGTCTGGGTTCCTTTCCACACTGGTTGAGCCTGAAAAGAAGAAGGAGGGGGGAAAAGCCTGGAAAACGAGGGGCTTAACTGTGGAAACACTGCTTATAACAAGGAGCCTGGTTAGCTGAGGGGTGTAAAGAATATAAGAGTCCCGGTCAACCCCTGGCTCTTGTTCATTAATGACAGTTGCCCCCCCCCCCTCTGATGGAATAGAGTGTTTGGAAGGCAAAACAGAAGCACATTGCATCATTAACTGTCCTATGGACTTAGAGGGGTTATCTACCAGACCTGGTTGTGGTGCACATTCAACTGTAAGGCGCTATTGGAATTAATTATCAATCTGCATAGTAATTTAAGAGTGTTATTGCTATTGCTGAGACCAGTTATAGAGTATAGGTCATCTTTAGAAACTATGCCTAATTAAGCGCTAGAAATGCTAGGAATGTACCACTGATGATTTAAGCTAGCACCTTGATAGAATCTGTAACAAATTCCCTGACTAATAAGATTTGTGCTTTCATCTCATAAGGAAATCTACTTGTATTTAGGTGTTGCTGGGGTTTTTCCTCCCAAGGTTCTAGCAGAAGTGATAAATAACCTGATTGATTCTAAGGTACAGGTTATCCTTATGTACAAGTGTAATAGGAGTTCAGGGATATAGCAACTGCTTTAAAGATAACGTGTTAATCTGCTATTAATTTCAAAAGTGTAACTGCTGATTCTAAAAGTGATCTGAAATGTTTTGAGCTAATTACATGTGAGATACTTATATTTGACAACCCAGAGAACATTATTTTTATATAAAGCAGTACGTATTTTCACATAATTATGATGTAGTGTTTTCTTTTTGAGTGCTATTGTGTGGAATTACTTTTGGGTGGTCTGCAACCTTTACACTGTGCCTCTGAATGTTAGTCTTGCCCTAGGCCAGGCTACCTAATTCCAACAGTGATGCTTTGGTGAAGCGGGTTTAATGCATGCCTCACGTCAATTCACATCCTTCAGAGGGTATGTCTGATATGGCTCGTGATGCTTTGGTGAAAAGGGTCTAATGCATGCCTCACGTCAATTCACATCCTTCAGAGGAGATATCTGTATTTCACCCCACAGAACCCCAGAGGTCAGATCACAAACTTGACTTCAATATTTAAACTGTATATTTGAGTTGTTCGGTAGGCAACTTCTGGCATCAAGTGCAACCAAATTGTCCCCAATCCCCCTATCCCTCAGGGTCAGTTCAAAAGCATCATAGGATGAGCTTACTGAAGGGCATCTCCATGCACCAAGGACATCATCTCGGATCAAAGAGTGGCAAACTCTGATGTGCCTGATCCAGTATGTTACCTTGTTTATGAGTGAATCTTCCAACTTTTAAATCCCATAGGGGAATGGGGTTTCAGAACATGTATAAACAACTAATGGAAGATGCTCAGTCAATTCTTAAGGCATTTCACAACTGGCTTAACCAACAAAATGCCTTTTTAAAATTCACCATCGAATTCAGTCGACAACGACTGTCTTTTCTTGATATCTCGATTTTCCCCTATGACGGTAGGTTACAGTGTGAACTATTCAAAAAACCAATGTCAAGAAACTCTCTGCTGTCTTTTGACAGCCACCACCCGAGAGCCCTCAAGAAGCATCTCCCAGTGGGCCAGTTCCTGCGTGTTCATAGGAACTGCTCGACCCGAGACCTCTTTGACAAACACACCAGCGAACTGGCTGTTCAGCTTCGGGCGCGTGACTACCCCAAACGGCTCGTACGCCAGGCCTGGAAAAGGGCATCGAACAACAACCGGGATGCACTACTTGAGGGTGGAACTCCCAAACTCCCCAATGACAGGCTGACATTTGTGACGACTTTTTGCACGTTATCAAATCAAGTTCAGAAAACAGTGCGGAAGCACTGGCATATTCTCAATGTAGCTAATGAGAACATTCTGCCCCCCCTTTTTGCATTTAAGAAGGGCCCTAGTTTGCGGGACAGCCTCGTCCACACACGACCACTGACACAGCCGATTAACGATACCAACACTTTGTGGTTGCTACCTCCCGTACGAGGCCACTACCCGTGTGGTTCATGCAGTGTGTGCCCACAGACCACCAACACTGTTTCCGTGGACATAGGCACCAGTCGCCCATGGACACTCCAGAACCACACTAACTGCAATTCGGACTGCGTAATTTACATGATTACATGCCCTTGTTCCCTGAAATACATTGGCCACATCACACGGAAGGTGAAGCTGCGTATCAGTGAACACAAAAGCAGCATACAGTGTAGAAAACAATCCTCCCGCCTTACTGATCATTTCCTTTCCAAACAATATAAGGCTGACGAATTGAGATGGTTTGTGCTGGAACGACCCTTTATCCCTCAACATGTATCGGATACTTCCCGTTTTCTGTTCATAAAAGAACAGAGGTGGATTTTCAGAATGAAAACGGACACTGAAGGTCTTAATGACCATATACCATGGCTTTCGATCTGAGAAAACACTTCCTTCATACTACTTTATTGTAAGACATACTATAGAGTCACCACTTGAACTCTACTTCCCTATGTGTATGAACTAAGTGGATGCAATCACTCTCTCTGTCAACCTGTCCGTTGCGTCCTTTACCGATTAGGATGTAACTATGGTAGGCAACACTGTGTATGAACCACGAGTATACACCATTTATTATCTTGGGTCCATATCTCTGACTGTTCGTCTAGGAGTTATATCAAGCTGTTCATATAGAGTCACCATTTGAACTCTACTTCCCTATGTGTATGAACTAAGTGGATGCAATCACTCTCTCTGTTAACCGGTCTGTTGCGTCTCTCTGTCAACCTGTCCGTTGCGTCCCTTACCGATTAGGATGTAACTATTGTAGGCAACACTGTGTATGAACCACGAGTATACACCATTTATTATCTTGGGTCCATATCTCTGACTGTTCGTCCAGGAGTTGCATCAAGCTGTTCATAAAAGCTTTTCTTTAGGGCGTAGTATGACTCTGGAGGTACATAACATCTTTCTTTCCATCAATTTGACAATGTAACATACTCTCCAGTAGCTACACACCTCCTTTCATCCCTACACTATTTGATAGTAGTTTGTAATAGGCCATAGGGACTTTGATTGGTGCTGTAGGGTCTTTAGCCTACGGGTGTGAGATAGCCACTGTTCTTTCACACGAGATGTTTGGACTAACGCAGTGGTGAGAGGCACTGTATACAATTGCACCGACATGTTGTTCACGCCTCGGGCCGCGACTTGTGCTGTCCCTGCCTTTCCATAGCGGGCGGATGCCGCTTGATTCAGGATCTGGGCAATGCTATCGTTCTGCGCATGTGCGCGACATAGCGCTCCAGATATGAGCATGTCCCGTGTAATGCGTGTTGTGTTAACACGCATGCGCGCAGAATAGCGTCCCGATTGTGAGCATGTCAAAATGGCTCACGAGAAGACCAGGACTCCGCGAGTATCAGCTGGAATAAATTCAAAAATCAATTAGGGTGAGTATATAAACAGCTCTCCCTCCCCCTTTCGTCACCTCCCATATTGCTCGCAGTCTGGCCTGGAGCACCGACGGACAGGTAGGGAGGAGAGGGGTTCCTCTTTCCCTTTTCCCTTACGTGTGAATACTGCTCCTTCCCTTGCTTTCCCTCAGTTGTCGGCCTCTCCAACAACCTTGCAGGGAAGAGAGGGAGGTTGCATCATACCTCTAGTGACTTATACTTTCCCTAGAAGTTTTTGCTCACTTTTTAAATATATGTTTAATGAACCGCTAGGTTAGACATTGACCAAGGTTCCTCCAAAATATATCAAAACTGCATTATTGTGGAGGTTCTTTTGGCAACTGAGAGTGTCACGGAGATTATACTAGTCTTTCTGCATTTTTATGCTATTAGGAGCTGAGTGTTCTTTGGTTTTTGATTATAGTTTTTTGATAATGTTTAACGCTGTTGTGAAGTATACAGACAGAGTAGTATCAACAAGCAACTTCTTTGTCTTACTTTACATGTAAACAGAGTGGGGCTTCCTTCTCCGAGCAGTCAGCCGGGTGAGGTGAGGTTTTCCTCCCACATAAATCTGGGTAAGTGAGGAATAGTTCCTTTATAAAACAATGATATTTTCAATTGCATGGAACAACGATCTGGGTTTTTTAGTGAGTAGTGCACAAACGTCACTACTGAACGATAATTGCTGATGCTGCGATGTGTTAGAATCCCGTGAATAGTCTGACCCTTGTATTTCTTTATTTTTAGGAAAGAAGAGGTAGCTCTTACCTGCAAGCACGTACACTGCGTGTCTGGTAGGGTGGCAAGTGCCACAGATTTACCTAAATATTCTTATTCTATTCTAAGTTCACACAGTTTTTTCATGCACAAGTTGTGTTTCTTTTCCTGCAGTAGCTTACATTACTTAGCATCTAGGTCCTGAAGAAAGCCAGGTCAGTTGACCAGTACGGCTGAAACATGTCGACCGCATCAGCCATAGCTAGGAGATAGTCAATATTGTTCATACTGTCAGGTTATTTTAAACATGACACTTGGACAATCTCCAATAAACATATTTTTTGTCCAAGTAGCCATTTTTAACTTTTCACTCACTTGAGCACTGCACTTCACTCGAGTTCACATGGTTTGAACATCCACCTTGGCAAGAGCCTTTCAGGAGCATGAGGACAGGTACCCAGCAGGGCAAAGTGGCTCAGGGCTGTGGTCCTAGATCTAGTTCTCCTTGAGCTCCAGATGACGAATGTCCGCCAATAAGGGTGGGCCGATGGACTCTTTATTCTAGCCAGATGGTGGGCAAACTATTCAAATTGGGTCCCTACATTTCTGCAGCATTCAGCATTCTTCTGTTCCTTAAGAATTGACTGAACATCTCCCATTAGTTGTTTATACTGTGATTGGGGAGCGGAGGTGTTTCAGTCATTAATCAATTCCCCTGAGACCCTTATTTACATTGTATTTTTGTTTCTGAACATGTGCCATACAATTTCTGTTTGCAGTTGAGTCATGTGTTTGTAGGTGATTTCTATTTTGATTTAAACTAAATCTACTGCTCCAACCCTCTGCAGCACTGACAGATCTCCTTGGCCTTCTATCATATGGGGAGTGAAGTACTTGTCTGGTACAACTTTGAAGCGCAGAGATAGGTTTGGTCAAACACCCAGTGACTCTAAAATGGCTAGCACTGCTCTTGCAGGGATGGCGACCTGAGTAAGCAGTGTTAAAAGGGTGTTGTCGATTGTGAACCACAGATATTTTAACTAGGGGTAAAGATGGTGGTGGTACTACCATCTGCCTGGTAACCTGCGTAAAAGTTGTCCCTAGGTGAGCATTTTTGGGCGACTGGAGTTCTTAAACTGTTAATATCAGCTGGCTAATAATAGCTTCTAGCTCCCCCACCTCAGCCTTAATTTCCTGTATTAGTGTGGCTGTTTTCACATTAGAACTCATCGCTGTGTTCACTCTCTGCATGTTCCTGGGATTTTGACTGAACATTATGTGCAAGGTTGAACAATGCCCATTGTTATTTTGTTCTGGCCTGGCCTTAGCCCTTAGACAAAACATACAAAACATACAGATGCAGCTGTTGTTTGGACTAACGTAATTTGGTTTTAATATAATAGATGAAGAGTTAGCACAGACTTGGAGAGGGACCTTTCCAGGGAGAAGTGTGAAATAGAAAAACAGAAGAGGGCACCTGAATCAAATAAATAGGGATAAAAGGGAAATCAGTAGCCAACAACATGTACAATTTCCCTAAATATGATTTTGAATTGGTAATATATCCATAATATTACATATCCCAAGGACCAAAAATATAATCGAAAATCAAGTTTATTAAATTTTCTGATATAATATATGACATAAATATGGATCACACATATACAACTGCAATTATCATAGAGGTCATAAACATAGATATCAATATTTATGGAGCCCCATAATCATAAAGCGTAGACCAATAGAAAATGTGTAATTTCAAACTAGAAAACAGATTACAAACATGCAATAAATCCAATACATACAAAACAATCACAAAACATCAGACAATGATAGCCTACACAAAAATATGCAATACTAATATTCATACAAAACACTAAAAAAAGGGGTGCACCGATGTGCGTTTCGGAGGTGAGAAATATTAAGCCAATTCCTTCATCAGGGCGCTGAGGATATATGGTGGTGGACAGCAGCCATCCTGGATACAATTAATGTTTCTCAATATACATTAGAGATCTTCTAATTTATAATAATTCTGGTTCTTAGCAAGGGGCGGGATATTAGGCATTACTGTCTTTCCATGATGACATCTCCCTTCATGATATATGGACTAGCTGCTATGCTGACTATATTTGTACAGTGACTTGTTCTGCTTGTTGTGGCATGTATAATGCATGCTAGGGCACAATAGTTAAAATAAATGTTTTAAACTATTTCGAGTCTCTGTCAGATCTTATTGTGGACAATTATAAGAGTGCGAGTAAACGGGTGTGTCTTGTCACCACGATTCCTGAGAGATCTGGGAATGTTGTGTTCTGGGGTGTCTAATCATTGGTGTCTCTGTGAGTGAGTAGGAGAGCAAATGAGACACTATAGCTAGTCGGTCCCGGGCTCGTGGGTACTAAGGTGCTAGGATGACCCAATCCTTATACAACAAGGTCCTATAATCCTTTATATAGTTCTGTGTTTGTGCAGAATCCCAGCAAAATGGCGCCACTAACGTTTGGTCTGGTACTTATTCGTGAGAACCCTGAGTAGCGCTTGTGCTTGTCCATAATACCCTCTCACCGGTTTCCGGAGATGTCCGTGGTGGGGGGTGTTTAGCCTTCTATTTTGGTTGATTTATAGGTTTTTTCAAGCTTGATGTTCTTATTCAACCCTGTTTACCCTGTTTTGTGCTACTGTTTTATTTGTTTCTTTATTCCATTTCTACTATGGTACCATCGGTCACTATTGCAGCAAATAACCACGCATCGGTTATATATTTCTTGACTCAATGCGGAGTCCCAAATACAGGAGCTAACATTATTTTAGTTGTCGAAGCAGAACCTGCTTTTTGCTTCAAAGTATTTTATTTTTGGGTTAAATTCCCCGCAGTGGACGGGAATGATAATTTGTTATATGAATGTACGAGGGTTGCTGTACCGGCTGCTTATTGTCCATCTGCATTATTTGAAGCTCCATTGACGGTCTGAGAGCATACCATTTGGTTTAATGGCACCTTTCCTCACCCTGTTACTACTGTTCAAATGGGCTTCTTATCTATCGCTGGGGCCACTTGGCCTGTGTTGGCTGGTTTTACACCACATCCCAATGGTCTTAATCTTACACGTTCAGAACTACGTCAGCTACATACTTCATTGATTCATATACACAGAAGTGTCATACAGTTTATGTTGTGTGCCATTCATGTGGCTCTTGAAAGTGGCCTAGCCACTGAAAGCAGCTAGGGCTCTGACATGCATCAACTATGAGAGGTATTCCGTTATAACATTTTAATCAATTGTGTACATTGCACTTTTCAACAAATTTGGTTTCTCTATTACATACAGTTCATAAACACTGTTATGTCAACAATACAAATTATACAAACAAATTTTACACAATACATTTCAGTACATAACCCAATGCATTTCGGAACAAGGTGTTCCTTCGTCAGGGGTTCTGTTGAGACACAAAGATAATGGGAAATGGAAGAAGACTTTGGGTCTCTGTTTAAAGAGAAACCCATTTTCGCTTATAAGAGATCGCAGAATTTAAAAGAACTATTAACAAATCGCACCACCAGATCAGTTGCTCAAGATGGAAGGACACACAAAGGTACAGGCAAATGCTGGAATTGCAAAAACTGCAACAATGTTATTACCGGAAATATCCTTTCACACCCCAGGACAGGAGAGCAAATTCAGTTAAGACACACATCTACATGCGATTCAGAACATCTAATCTATATGATAAAATGCTCATGTGGACTTGCATACGTGGGGAAAACTGAGCGCAAATTGAAGATAAGGCTATCTGAGCATAAAAGTAGGATAAGGAATCAGAATAAGACATCACCGCTAGCCTTACACTGGATGGAACACCGTCACTCCATAGAACAAATCAAATTTCAGATAATTGAAGCAGTACCAAAAAGACCTGATCTAGACAACTCAAAAATCTTACTACAACGTGAAGTCTTTTGGATAAAAAGACTACAAACTCTAGCCCCTTTGGGTCTCAATGACAAACTTGAGATGGCATGCTTTCTTTAGATTAAGTTCAGGACACACACACCAAAAATTAGGTACATGTTGATAACACTACAGGGGACATTTTGTTAATTGAGATATAACTCAACTTTAGAATGACAGGGATGATGTCCACAATCACATAGGATTACTTCCTAAATATGAGTTATGTCACTGTAACTGGAGTTATGTGTTTGATAGCGACATCATTTCAGAATACTTTCCTTCCCCACTTCCATCCCCGTAATCCTTTCATAAAATTTACAACATGCATAACTCCAACTCTTGAAAAAAGCAATATTCACATGTATATGATACACACTGCAATTAGTTTTCCTTCTTGTGCCCCTTCTTTTTGTGTCACACGTTGGGTTGAAATTGGCGTATATCGGAATTAGCATATAGTCTTTCAAAATATCTCATTGAGACTAGGAACTATAATATATCATTAAGGAAGTTGTCGCAAAAAACTTTCCTAAATTCCTAATTCCAATCACTATTGACATCTAATACTTCAAACATGGCGCTCCACAGCCATTCTGGCCTCAATGTCGTTACGATAGTCCTTCTTTTTTGTCAACGAATTTGGCATATACTCTAAACCAAAGACGGACTCTCCATTGACGTTGTGTCGCGGAGAGGAGAAAGCCGTAGGGAGTAGTTCGTTTGGAACCGCGGGTATGCAGATTGGGATGTTAGACATCCACTCTCAGCACAAGCGCTTCATGGGAAACGAATACGCATTACTGATACCGGTTTTTTTGTTATCTCCCTACAGTTACCAACTTTGAAGAAATTATATTTTGCGGGTCGACTAAATGTCCCGCGTTCGCGGGTAAGTCCCGAATATATTGTGTCTAATGAGCGTTTGATTTTAACAACTAGGTAGTTTTTAAGAAAACTCGTATTTACTTTATTTTTACAGAATTCGCCTAGATAGGCTCCCCGACTTTCGTATCTTTTGACCAGCTTTCATTTCACGCAGGTCAGTCCTTCATCTTAAAACATGTAATATTTTTTTCGGTTTCTTTGTAAAATATTTGAATAGACTCCGTTCATATCTTTAGGTTGCCATTGCTACAATCTAAGCACCTGTGGATACAGGTAAGCTCTAAAGAGCCTTGGGCATATCGTTTAAGCTACATAATATTTGTACTTTCAGTTCTTGAACAGAAACTACGTTTTTGTTCTCTGTATATAGATCCCAGTAATCAGCAGTGGCATTTCGCGTACCACAGTACCCTCAATACCTTTTAATTAGGTAAGGAAGCGTTATATTTTTCACCCCTTGTAAAATGACTCAATAAGCCCACTAGTGTTTTATCACTCCAACCTACGTATATAATTATGTTGATTCCTCGACCTCACATAATAGGCATCAGAAGTAATATGTTTCCCATTATCTTTGTGTCTCAACAGAACCCCTGACGAAGGAACACCTTGTTCCGAAATGCATTGGGTTATGTACTGAAACGTATTGTGTAAAATTTGTTTGTATAATTTGTATTGTTGACATAACAGTGTTTATGAACTGTATGTAATAGAGAAACCAAATTTGTTGAAAAGTGCAATGTACACAATTGATTAAAATGTTATAATGGAATACCTCTCATAGTTGATGCATGTCAGAGCCCTAGCTGCTTTCAGGGGCTAGGCCACTTTCAGGTTCTTCAAGGGTGTTAGCAGACACCAATCTGACATTGCACACATATCGAATTATCGAAATAATTTAGTTTAACAGTGTGCGACTTGCACATACATTCATTTGATTTTCTCATTTCTGCCAAAGTGGAAATCTGCACCAACCCCAGAAAAACATGTCTTTTCAATCTATTGCAAGCATTACAGACAATCGTGCATCTACCAAAATATACACGGCGGATGAAGCCACAGAAATTTACAAACTGATAAAGGAAACTAAAACATTTGATGCCCAAAGTGGATCTGCCATTCCTGGATGTACTGGTAGCACTAGAGGGGAATACAATACATACATCTGTTTACAGAAAACCAACGGATAAAACACAGCACTACTTCACAAAAGTTTTCACCCCATGCCTTTAATTAATAATTTACCAGTTTCTCAGTTCATGAGAATCAAAAGAATCTCCTCAGATGAAATGAACTGCAATAAAGCACTTGGCGAGCAAAAACAGAAGTATATAGCACGAGAATATCAACCTGAACGTCTTGACTCACAAATTACGAAGGTGAGTGGAATGGCAAGATCAGTATCAGTCCTTCTACAGAAAAAAATCAAAACATCAAACAAACGGATGGTCTTCGTTTCTAAATATTCCTCAGCTTCAAGAGATATCCAGAGAATCATTCTAAAGAGATGGGAGATACTTGAAACGGAAGAAGACTTTGTCTCTCTGTTTAAAGAGAAACCCATTTTCACTTATAAGAGAGCGCAGAATTTAAAAGAACTATTAACAAATCGCAACACCAGATCAGTTGCTCAAGATGGAAGCACACACAAAGGTACAGGCAAATACTGGAATTGCAAAAACTGCAACAATGTTATTACCGGAAATATCCTTTCACACCCCAGGACAGGAGAGCAAATTCAGTTAAGACACACATCTACATGCGATTCAGAACATCTAATCTATATGATAAAATGCCCATGTGGACCTGCATACGTGGGGAAAACTGAGCGCAAATTGAAGATAAGGCTATCTGAGTATAAAAGTAGGATAAGGAATCAGAATAAGACATCACCGCTAGCCTTACACTGGATGGAACACCGTCACTCCATAGCACAAATCAAATTTTAGATAATTGAAGCAGTACCAAAAAGACCTGATCTAGACAACTCAAAAATCTTACTGCAACGTGAAGTCTTTTGGATAAAAAGACTACAAACTCTAGCCCCTTTGGGTCTCAATGACAAACTTGAGATGGCATGCTTTCTTTAGATTAAGTTCAGGACACACACACCAAAAATTAGGTACATGTTGATAAAACTACAGGGGACATTTTGTTAATTGAGATATAACTCAACTTTAGAATGACAGGGACGATGTACACAATCGCATAGGATTACTTCCTAAATATGAGTTATGTCACTGTAACTGGAGTTTTATATATGTGTTTGATAGCGACATCATTTCAGAATACTTTCCTTCCCCACTTCCATCCCCGTAATCCTTTCATAAAATTTACAACATGCATAACTCCAACTCTTGAAAAAAGCAATATTCACATGTATATGATACACACTGCAATTAGTTTTCCTTCTTGTGCCCCTTCTTTTTGTGTCACACGTTGGGTTGAAATTGGCGTATATCGGAATTAGCACATAGTCTTTCAAAATATCTCATTGAGACTAGGAACTATAATATATCATTAAGGAAGTTGTCGCAAAAAACTTTCCTAAATTCCTAATTCCAATCACTATTGACATCTAATACTTCAAACATGGCGCACCACAGCCATTCTGGCCTCAATGTCGTTACGATAGTCCTTCTTTTTTGTCAACGAATTTGGCATATACTCTAAACGAAAGATGGACTCTCCATTTACGTTGTGTCGCGGAAAGGAGAAAACCGTACGGAGTAGTTCGTTGGAACCGCGGGTAAGCAGATTGGTATGTTAGACATCCACTCTCAGCACAAGCGCTTCATGGGAAATGAATACGCATTACTGATACCGTTTTTTTTTTGATCTCCCTACAGTTACCAACTTTGAAGAAATTATATTTTGCGGGTCGACTAAATGTCCAGCGTTCGCGGGTAAGTCCCGAATATATTGTGTCTAATGAGCGTTTGATTTTAACAACTAGGTAGTGTTTAAGAAAACTCGTATTTACTTTATTTTTACAGAATTCGCCTAGATAGGCTCCCCGACTTTCGTATCTTTTGACCAGCTTTCATTTCACGCAGGTCAGTCCTTCATCTTAAAACATGTAATATTTTTTTCGGTTTCTTTGTCAAATATTTGAATAGACTCCGTTCATATCTTAAGGTTGCCATTGCTACAATCTAAGCACCTGTGGATACAGGTAAGCTCTAAAGAGCCTTGGGCATATCGTTTAAGCTACATAATATTTGTACTTTCAGTTCTTGAACAGAAACTACGTTTTTGTTCTCTGTATATAGATCCCAGTAATCAGCAGTGGCATTTCGCGTACCACAGTACCCTCAATACCTTTTAATTAGGTAAGGAAGGGTTATATTTTTCACCCCTTGTAAAATGACTCAATAAGCCCACTAGTGTTTTATCACTCCAACCTAAGTATTTAATTATGTTGATTCCTCGACCTCACATAATAGGCATCAGAAGTAATGTTTCCCATTATCTTTGTGTCTCAACAGAACCCCTGACGAAGGAACACCTTGTTCCGAAATGCATTGGGTTATGTACTGAAACGTATTGTGTAAAATTTGTTTGTATAATTTGTATTGTTGACATAACAGTGTTTATGAACTGTATGTAATAGAGAAACCAAATTTGTTGAAAAGTGCAATGTACACAATTGATTAAAATGTTATAACGGAATACCTCTCATAGTTGATGCATGTCAGAGCCCTAGCTGCTTTCAGGGGCTAGGCCACTTTCAGGTTCTTCAAGGGTGTTAGCAGACACCAATCTGACATTGCAGACATATCGAATTATCGAATTAATTTAGTTTAACAGTGTGCGACTTTCACATACATTCATTTGATTCATGTGGCTCCGGCAGGAGCAGCTCCACCTTCTCCCAGACATGACGGTGGTCTTGTCATTAGCCCCATCGTGAATAACTCAGTGATGGGAAAACGTCATCAAAATCGTGTTGACTTGACCAATTTGAGCAACTCAAGGCTGTTTTTCCATGCCCAACTCCTGTTAAAAAAACACAGGATCCTTACAATGAGTGTGCCGAGTGGTCTGATTCCCTCTTTAGCTGACTTCACCACCTGGGGGACTGTGTTTGTTTCAATGAGTACACTATGCTATGGCACCCCCTCCATGAGCGTTTTCCTGAGCATTCTAAAGAAGGTACAGGATGAACATGGGCTGGTCCAGCCCTGGATTTGGGGATGAAGTTAGTAGGAATGTTCCATATTGTCTCTGATATGATCCTGGCCAATATTAAAGGTGAAGCGGTTTGCTTACAAGTACGTCATTGCCTAGCAGCGGTGGCGGAAGTGGATCAGCTGGCTAATAATAGCTTTTAGCTCCCCCACCTTAGCCTTAAGTTCCTTTATCAGTGGAATGCAATAAATAGCAGTAGTAACAATGGGGATGGGAGCAAGTGATGGACTTACCTGGAGGTATAGAAGCAACTGTTGGGCTAATGGACTAACAGATAGTGCTAGCGTTCTGCAAAAACACATCATCAGTTCGTTCAATTAGAGGTAGAAACCAATTTTTGCATGGAAGTTCAACATCACCAGATGACACATTTAGCAAGGAATTAGGACCTGAATCAAGATTCCTGCTTCCATTCACATTCGGTTGTGCACCCCCGGAGCAGTTTTCAGCTTTCATAAACATAGTTGGACTTCGGGGATGGCACCAGTCTGTACCCACCAATGTGGAAGATTCCCTCATGAGTTCTGCTTCAGGGGGCATAATAGTAGTAGAATTCAACAGCTGTTTACAATCTCCCAAAAGGTTGTCAATCCGGTTTAAAACATCTTTGCCCCCAGCCATTTTTGCCTCATTTCTTTTAGTCTTCTTCATTTTTCCAAGGCCATTTGCAGCCTCTCCTGCCTTCCTTTCACCCATGAGGCTTAAGCAAAAGTAACAGCCTTCGTAGGGTATCCTGTTGTCACACAAATTAACCGCTAACAGAGAAACAAACAAACAATAGACAATACTGAAAAGCTGTTATGAGCTAATTCTCAGGGTTGACAGACCCTTAGCCAGTATATGTCTTGTAAAAAGTCAGAGTCCCGACCCCTACTGTTTAACAGTAATCTTGCGAGCTAAGGCTGCAAATAAGTACAGGAAAAGAGTGCCAGAGCTGCAAAACAGTACCTTGAATGTGGGACGTTAGAGGGGAAGCCCAGCCCTGCCTCTTCCTGGTGCTGACGGGTACAGATTGGCTCATTCTCGCCAGGTGTATTGTCTAGGCATGGCCAGACATGCCCTTGCGTGTCCCGCACTGCATAAGTGCTCCAGCAACTTTACGGCGTTTCGGTGATTGGCTCCACCCCCCTTGTGAAGGTAGCGATGATGCTATGGGACCTCGTCCCACCCCAGCATGAAAAGCAGCAACAGACCAGGGCAAGCACAGCCCAAAAAGACGTCCCACGCTGCGGGAGTGCTCTGGCACCTTTACGGCATTTCCATGGTTGGCTCTGTACCCCTTGTGATGGAAGCGATGAAGCTGGGTACCTAATCCCCCCAGCACGCAAAGCAGCAACAGACGCGGGCAAGCACAGCCCAAAAAGACATCCCACGCTGTGGGAGTGCTCCAGCACCCTTAAGGCATTTTGATGTTTGGCTCCGCCCCCCTTGTGACGGGAGCGATGACGCTGGGGGACCTTGTCCCACCCCAGCACGCACAGCAGCAACAGACCTGGGGAAGCACAGTACAAAAAGATGTCCCATGCTGCAGGAGTGCTCCAAGGCCTTCACGCTGTTTCACTGGTTGGCTCTGTCCCCCTTGTGATAGGAGCTATGATGCTGGTGGACCTCGTCCCACCCTGTCATGTCGCCCATAGGAACATAGTCGCCTTCACTAAGTTAGTATGAGCACGATGCAGCCTGCCTGCGGCTTTGTGCGTGATACTACACGTCTTTATTTTTTGCAATTATTTCTAGGGTTGTTTTCACATGAGAACTCATCGCTGTGTTCACTCTCTGCATGTTCCTGGGATTTTGAATGAACATTATGTGCAAGGTCAAACAACAATGACCATTGTTATTTTGTTCTGGTCAGGCCTTAGTCCTTAGACAAAACATACTGATGTAGCTGTTGTTTGGACAAACGTATTTGGGTTTTATAACAGTACACGAACAGGTAGAACACACTTGGAGAGGGACCTTTCCAGGGAGAAGAGCGAGACAGCATCTATGATGTAGATTTACCATCTATAGGTTAAGGTATGGGGTCTGCTCACAAAGCCCAGAGATCATCTAATATATATTATTACTGCTTCTTAGCAAGGGGAGAGAGGTTAGGCTCTATTGTCTTTCCATGATGACATCTCCCTTCACAATATATGGGCTAGCTGCTATTCTGACTGTATTTGTACTATACATTTTCCTGCTTGTTGTGGCACATATATTGCATGTTATGGCACGTTAGTTAAAATGAATGTTATAAACGATTTTGTGTCACTCTCAGATCTTACTGTGGACAAGTTCAAGAGTGCGAGGAAAAGGGTGTGTCTTGTTACCATGGTTCCTGAGAGATCTGGGAACGTTGTGTTCTGCGGTGTCTAATCATTTGTTTCTCTGTGAGTGAGTAGGAAAGCAAGTGAGACACTGTAGCTAGTCAGTCCTGGGCTCGTGGGTACTAAGGTGGTAGAATGACTCAGTCCCTATACCTAAGGTAATATAATCCTGTGCATAGATCTGTGTTTGTGCAGAATCCCCACAACAACCCCAGCATGAACAGTAGCAACAAACCCGGGCAAGCACAGCCCAAAAAGATGTCCCGCACTGCAGGAGTGCTCCGGTGCCTTTACGGCGTTTCGGTGGTTGGCCCTGCCCCCCTTGTGACGGGAGTGATGAAGATGGGGGACCTCATCCCACCCCAGTACGAACAGCAGCAACAGACCTGGGCAAGCAAAGCCCAAAAAGACATCCATTCATACATGTGCACATGTGATGACATTTTCACTAAAAGAAGATTGCCAGTTGCCACATATTCTTGGCTTTTCTTTTAAATAAACGCAGGAATTTTTTTATTTAACATATGAACTGGCATTTCCATGGGATTCTAGGTCTGAAAGTGGTGGAATCCACTTATGCCACACCACACAAGATTTGCTTTTGCGAATTCCTGAGATTCAGAACGTTCTCTTGATGCTGGCGGACCATGGGCTCAAATACCACAGCCATTCCAGATGACGATCCTGCAGAAAATGCCCTTTATGGAGTCGTAACTTGTTATTTTGAGGACATTCTCATTGGGAAAACCAGCAGGGGTCCATGTGACCTACACCTGTTTAGATTTTCAGATGTCAATTTTTTGCTAAAATTCCTGGGGCATGCAGTATTCCCTTGGTGCCAGCTAACCCTAGTGTCAAATGCAGCAACTGTCTCCTGTGGAAATTGTGAGAAATTTGTGTTTTATGATTCCATACTTTGACATTTGGCGGGAAGCTACTTTTTAAGTGTGAATGACAAACTAAACACCCAGAATTCTGAATTATTTTTTATCATATCCAATGGAGTTGGTGAGGCTGGAATAATTCCGGAGCGCAGGTGCTGCCATCAGTGTTACATCACTGAACTCACAGAGTTTCTGAAAAATCCAAGCTTCACACAAACAAATGTGTTGATTATGATGTGGCCTGTAAAAGCTCAGACTGTGAGTCAAAGCCCTTCTGGGCCTCCTCTCGGTTTACTTTCCCACCACCGCATTACAATGCTGGAGGTTGAAAATGGCTTGTAATACCAAAGGGCGGGCCTTTCCGCCCTTTGGATTATGATGCAAGTTTTCTGGCATGGCTTCCATGCCGGCCTGTCCTACATGAAAACCTTATCAGTAAGCATGTTTGGGGGCCCCGAGCAGGGCCCCCTTTGTCTGCGTCCTCTAGTTTGGGGCTGAGGGGGCACCCTGAGATGCCTGCCACAAGATGTAGGGATGAACACAGGCTCCTATTCCTCTAAGGGAGCTTTTCAAGGCCCTAAACAGATAGTGAATGAGAGTATGCAACCGAACAGTGTTCGGTTGCATCGTGATTAGGCGGCTGAGGTCGGTCAGTCCCATTTCTGTGTCTGTGTGGGGCAGACATGAGTCTGGCTGACATCGTAATCACCCCCTACGGGACTTGATTTGCTGTGATCCTATTAAAATCTTTGTTTCCATCATATTTCAGAATAAGAAATAAACACTTAGAGGCCGATTATGATATTTTGCAGGAACTTTCCACCCAGCACTGTCTCAGATTCAGGACCAACCGGCTCACGATCAGCGGTTCCGCCTGACCGATTACAATGCGACAGAACACTGTTCAGTCGGAGTCCCATTGACTCCTATGGGAGCCCGTGTTCCGCCCAACAACACAGGCTCCTATGGGGAAATGGGGGGGGGGGGGGGTGCTGAAACTCTGCACCCAGTCGCAGGCATCCCACTGTGTCTACCACATACTGCAAGGTTTTACAGGAAGGTCTGTTAGGTACATCCTTGGCCCACAACCAAAGGCCGCAGGCTGAAGGGGGCCCTGCCAGGGGCACCAAATGTCAGTTTCTGGCAGCCTTTTCAAGTCGGACAGGCTGACTCGGAAAGGCTGCTGGAAACCGACATTGTAATCCCTCAGTAACGCTGTCTGTAGAGCTGTATGGTGCGGGTCCAACCAACACAAATTCTCTGAATGCTGATCGGAACCGATATGGAAAGACTGTGCGGTTTACAATCCAACTGCAAACATCGTAACCAGTTGGGTGGATTGTAAACTAACCGAGTCAGTTGGAAGGGTTCCAACAAGGTCTAGGGGAATCCGACAGTCGGGAGGAGGCTTTCTGCTCGACATTGTAATCAACCCATTAATTTGTGATTTCCTAACTGTTTATTTATATTGAAAAATATGTATAGGTTATTTATAGGCATTTACATTTATTGTGTGTTAGAAAACAACATCCTACAGCCTTTGCTTTCTCACTAGAAAAAATGTCACATAGTACATTTTATAAAATATTCACACTTTGCAGTATAATAAAGAGAAGTAAACACCAGGCTCTATGTTAAAAATAAGCTGACATTTCTCAGAAGACTAGAAAGACATTTGATACCTGGCTTTGAATGCACAACGAATGTGAATAGATAAACACACAATGTAAAGTCAACTTTAACTCTTAATCACTTTCAGAACTCCTGCCTGGCTATTTTTGGGGTGCTGCAACACCCTCTCCCATACTGCCAGCATCTATGAATGCTGGGTTGCCACCAATGCACATGGTCTCATTTTGACAAAGATGTGTAGGATCTCACATGGGAGCTAGACACTAGATCATAGTTGAATGATCAGTTACAGTTTGTACTTTCAGCTCCTCTATTATGCTGAATAGAATGTACATTTCTGTATCTGTTGTCTTAGGGGAGCTTAATTGTCGATGGATGCTAGAGAAAGAGATCAGTGAACATTTCAGATTTCCCGACAATAGACATATTCTTCTGTAGAACCAGTTAACAATGGCCCTCCTGTCTTTCAGCCCTATTCACCTCCCTCAGACACATTGGGGCTGAGTATGATGTCATCGGAAAGCCTAAGACCGCAGGTCAGAGGCTTTTCAAGCGACATTTCCTCTTTCAATTCTGACTGTCTAAGAACAGTGTAGGTGGCCGGAATTGTAACTGGACAGTCATTCCGGCTGGATTCTGCTGGGCTCTAGGAGCCCGACGGGAAGTCTGGGGCCCCAACGTAATCCCTGAGGATGGCGTTTCCGCCGTCATGATTATGATGTTGGTTTTCAACTGGCTCTCTATGTCGGGCATTCCTACATGGAAAGGCTGTCGGAAAGTGACTTTGGGGGCCCCTAGCAAGGCTCCGATTCCTCCACAGCCTATAGTTGGGGGCCGATGGAGCACCCATGGTGCTACCCGTTAATCCCTACACCCCGTGGCAGGCAACTTGAGGTCACAGAATCTCCCATTTCTCAATGGGAGCTTATGGTATAGTTGGTTTACAGCCACAGCACTAGCACCCATAGAGAAATGGGAGTAAGCGACAGCACCATGTATGGTTGTACTGTAATGGCGGTGTGGGACTGCCGTCTGGAGGTCGGTCATTCCCGAGACCACTGACTTCGTAATCAGGCCCTTAGTGTCTTGGTGCACCACCAAGCAGGCCCCGCAGATGAGAGACTGTACATGCAACTGCTAAAGATGGTTGACAAGTAAAGAGTGAACCTATGGACTATTTAGTAATTTTGCACAATAGGCCTGGATTTACACTGCATAATTGCCCTGGACCTCCCCTGCATAGTTGGTTATATGAACTAGTTTTTGATTGTGTCCTTAGTGCTGGGTGTTCAACAGGTCCACGGAATCAGGACCACATATTAATCCTGACTCTGCACTGTCGGACTGGGTGTATGTAAGTGCAAATCATCAACTAAATAAGCAAAACATAGGTCCTGATTACAAGTCTTGCTGTCTTCTGACCGCCAGACTCAGCCATATGCAAATCAGTCTTGACCCTGTGCCTCATGGGAACAGTCCAGACTGAACTGCCAAGCCAGGTCTTTCCTAGACCGGAAACAAGCATCCTGGGACGAGTTTCTGGTTATTACCCTTCATCAGCCAGTCTAGCTGGAGTCCAGTTGCACAGTGAGCAAAGGACCCATGTCTGGGCAAACCCATCCCACATTTGCCACCCTGAGTGGGACAGGTATGCCCAGAAGTGGGTTCTGTGCTCTCCATGCCACTGAAGTCAAGCTATCCTGGCTGATGATCGCTGAAAGCCCGAAACCAGTCCTAGGATGCTTGGTTCCCGTCCAGGGAGGACCTGGCCTGGCAGTTGGGGCTGGACTGTTCCCATTGGGTGCAGGGTCTGATTTGCATATGGCTTGGTCCAAACTGGAATGGCATAGTGAACAAAAAAATAATGGATTTAGGCCCAGATCTCTGTACTGAGGTGAATGTATGACATTGTTCTGCATTCTGTCCATCAATTGTTCTTTTCGCATTTGTCACCCCAAGTGGGACGGGTATGGCCAGACCTGGGTCCCGAGCTCTACATGCCACTGGAGTCAAGCTATACTGACTGATCAGGGCAGAAAGCCCGAAACTGGTCCTATGATGCTTGTTTCCAGTCCAGGGAGGACCCATTGGGCACAGGGTCAAAACTGATTTGCATATGGCTGGGCCCAAACTGGACAGCATGGTGAGCAAAAAACGATGGATTTAGGCCCAACTCTCTGTACTGGGGTGAATATATGACATTGTTCTGCATTCTGTCTATCAATTGTTCTTTTTATAGGTGAATCAAAGCATTGAACCTCCAGATGTATGGGTGCCTACAAACTCACCCAGGACGTCAATGTCATACTCACAGCAGATATCATGGAAATACTCATCACCGCTATCAAACAGTGTGCAGCTATGGTGCATTCAAACATGCAGTCTTCACTACTCCCCCTCTACTCTCACCCTACTAATCTCTGCAGATAAAACGCCAGATTCAAAAAGGTAAACTTACACTTTTGTGCAATGTTACTATTTTTTTGCTATTCATAAACTACGAGTTAATAGTAAATTTAGGGCTGCCGAGACTCAATATACAGAGCAGAAAACTCCGCAAATCATAAGGAAGGACGGGCCAATCTTTCTATATACTGAGAGCTTGGCTCAACTGCACAACTGTAGATGAATGGGACTTATAAAGAGCAAACGTAGCCATAAATAATTCTAGCGATATTCTTACTAAGTTGCAAAAACTCTATGATTTCCTCTTCTGCCCTAAAAACCTCCACCTTTGTGTAAACCACAATCCAGACCTTGTGGGTTTTTTACAGAAATGTTTAAACAGCTCGAACTGGCTTGTCGTTTTCAGAAAGTTCATTGAAAGAAATTACCACGCGAAAAAAAATTGAACTTCCCACTTATATTTATGAAGCAGCACCATCAAATAACATGCTCTCATGAGTCTGGCACATCCTCAGACTGAAAAGGGAAGAACTAAACCTGCTCTATTATTCTCTTCCCCATTGTGAAATCATCATACTCTAATTTGCTGTTTTCAAACAAGTGCACCCTTCGGCGCCAAACCATTGAACGCCAGCCCGGCAGTGCTTGGAGAGTTCATGCGTAGAAACTAATAAAAAAACAAGCACCGCTTTGTGAGGAAACCAGCGACTCGCTGAACAAGTGCCCACAAGTAAACTAACGCCATGCTTAAAACACTCAAGACAAAAGGCAATTGACTTTGCTCATTAGTTTTTTGTTCCACGCTTGCAAACACAGCCACTTCTGTGTAGTGGCTGCCTTAACCGCGCCAGCTTGTTAACATATCGGGTGGTTTACCCAGTGTGGTTGTTTTTGTCCTTCTAGAAAGGATCAGCTGAACCTTAACACTCCTAGACAAGCATGCCTTGGCGAACATTCTGGCCTTGCTTCTGTTTGTTAGTGCTTACACGAGCCTTTGGTTGCTCTGTCTCTTCACACCATTGCATCGGAGGCAACACCTTCCAGCCTGGATGGATCACAGACTCAAGGATTATCCATCAAATATCCCTCCTGCCGATTATCACAATATTATCAAAAATCATGAATTGCCTTAAGAGCTGTAAACCTTTCTGTATTGCTGAGTCTTCCTGCGGTAATAGAATATATATGAAGAAGCACCTAGCAGGCTGGAGGGTAAGAAGTCACGGCCAAGGTGTGGTCAGCTGAGGACCACTTGGTGCATCTCCCGTAGCTATACGCATTCGTGAGTTTGTTTTACTCTCCATGTGAACCACGCCAATTGTGACAAAAGTCAATTTCACGGTAACTGAGACTCGGCCATATATCTGTACTGCTTCAAAACATAAAATACATATACGCCTCAGTCCCAGAACGTTGTTTTTGCAATTGCTGTGGTGGGGTTTGGTTCACACATTGCGTGATTGATGGCTGACAACCTGATTCAAGAATTGCAGTTTTATTGATTATTCTCACTTTTTTGTTTCATTTAAATGTAATGACTGCATTTGATTTGTTTTATCTCTAAATTAACAGGCTGGTGAAAATTTTGAAATGCATAGCCCATGTCTGGGGGAAGGTTTTTGACTTCGTAGACAAATCGCTCAAGTGTAAAATAATAAGAGACTTCGCTTCTCTCACCACGGCATTCATCCGAACAGATCTCCCCACAGAGGGGTAAAGAGAGTTAATGGAGCTACTACTAACTGCTGCAGTCAAGCTAGTACTTACGAACTGGAAGGATACCTCTGAAATGTCATACATAGGGGTACTCAGCTGGATCACTTACCTAAGAGGAGCAGACACCCTGGCACCTAGATATTTGCCTTGGAAAGCCTCCTCTAGGAACCTATGGGAAACCTTGGACAAGAACTTAATCCCATATGAACCACCATATGATAACGGGCACCAGAACGGAGGTATACCCCGAAGAACACTGTGGTGAGGGAAAAAACTACACAGTTAAACGAAACTGAAATGACTGAATGAACTTTGTACCAATAGACTATATGCAACATGCATTTGTCACCCCGAGTGGGATGGGTATGCTCAGACGCTCAGACTAGTTCCCATGAGGCACAGGGTCAAGGCTGATTTACATATGGCCATGTCTGAACTGGGGTGGTGTGGAGTGCAAAAAAACAATGGATTTAGGCCCAGATCTCTGTACTGGGGTGAATGTTTGACATTGATCTGCATTCTGTCCATCAATTGTTGTTTTTGCATTTGTCACCCCGAGTAGGATGGGTATGCTCAGACGTGAGTCCCATGCTCTCTACACCAATGGAGTCAAGCCATGCTCTCCACACCACTGGAGTTAAGCTATCCTGACCGAAGACGGCTGATAGCCAGAAACCTGTCCTAAGATGCTCGATTCCGGTCCAGGAAAGACATGGCTTGGCAGTTCGGGCTGGACTGTTCCCATGAGGCACAGGGTAATGGCTGATTTGCATATGGCCATGTCTGAACTAGGGTGGTGTGGAGTCAAAAAAACAATGGATTTAGGCCCAGATCTCTGTACTGTGGTGAATGTATGACATTGATCTGCATGCTGTCCATCAATTGTTGTTTTTGCATTTGTCTTCCCCAGTGGGCTGGGTATGCTCAGACGTGACTCCCATGCTCTCCACACCACTGGAGTCAAGCTATCCTGGCTGAAGACAGCTGATAGCCAGAAACCAGTCCTAGGATGCTTGATTCCGGTCCAGGAAAGACATGGCTTGGCAGTTCGGGCTGGACTGTTCCCATGAGGCACAGGGTCAAGGCTGATTTGCATATGGCCATGTCTGGGGTGGTGTGGAGTGCAAAAAAACGATGGATTTGGCCCAGATCTCTGTACTGGGTTGAATGTATGACATTGATCTGCCTTCTGTCCATCAATTGTTGTATTTGCATTTGTCACCCCGAGTGGGATGGGTATGCTCAGACGTGAGTCTCATGCTCTCCACACCACTGGAGTTAAGCTATCCTGGCTGAAGATGGCTGATAGCCAGAAACCGGTCCTAGGATGCTTGATTCCGGTCCAGGAAAGACATGGCTTAGCAGTTCGGGCTGGACTGTTCCCATGAGGCACAGGGTCAAGTCTGATTTGCATATGGCAATGTCTGAACTGGGGTGGTGTGGAGTGCAAAAAAACGATGGACTTGGGCCCAGATCTCTGTACTGGGGTGAATGTATGACATTGATCTGCATTCAGTCCATCAATTGTTGTTTTTGCATTTGTCTTCCCGAGTGGGATGGGTATGCTCAGAAGTGAGTCCCATGCTCTCCACACCACTGGAGTCAAGCTATCCTGGCTGAAGACGGCTGATAGCCAGAAACTGGTCCTAGGATGCTTGATTCCGGTCCAGGAAAGACATGGCTTGGCAGTTCGGGCTGGACTGTTCCCATGAGGCACAGGGTCAAGGCTGATTTGCATATGGCCATGTCTGGGGTGGTGTGGAGTGCAAAAAAACGATGGATGTAGGCCTAGATCTCTGTACTGGGGTGAATGTATGACATTGATCTGCATTCTGTCCATCAATTGTTGTTTTTGCATTTGTCACCCCGAGTGGGATGGGTATGCTCAGACGTGAGTCCCATGCTCTCCACACCACTGGAGTCAAGCTATCCTGGCTGAAGATGGCTGATAGCCAGAAACCTGTCCTAGGATGCTTGATTCCGGTCCAGGAAAGACATGGCTTGGCAGTTCGGGCTGGACTGTTCCCATGAGGCACAGGGTCAAGGATGAGTTGCATATGGCCATGTCTGAACTGGGGTAGTGTGGAGTGCAAAAAAAAGATGGATTTAGGCCCAGATCTCTGTACTGGGGTGAATGTATGACATTGATCTGCATTCTGTCCATCAATTGGAGAAGCGTGGCTCAGTGGTTAGAGGCGGCAGACCCGGAAGCTGAGATCAGCCGTGGACCAGGGTTCAATTCCCCGCCTCGGCGGGTCTCGGGCTCAAAAATTCCGCGGACTCGACAATTCTCGCTCCGGTGCCTACTCGACTCACGGGGTCACACTCTGCGACTCTGGGCAATAGCTTGCTTAATCTCCACTACGGCCCCTCGCGGCGGGATGCCTGGCTTTCACCTTGTGAATACTCTGCCGGGGTATCTCACAGGGGAATACCAGGATGGGTTCCCTAAGCAAGCGCCTTGAGACCCCTGGGTGATTCGTGCGCTATATAAATCGAAATACATTTACATTTACAATTGTTGATTTTGCGCATATGCAACCATCTTCATGTCTGTTAGGTAATGTCTGATTTGCTTCTGTCCTATACTTCTTCTACACTTATTCATACTCTCCTCTCCTCCTCTCTCTATCCTTTTCCTACCACCATCGTATAACCAACAAAGGGGAAACTAGCCGAGATGTTTGCCATGAACCCCATACCTTGTATTCTCAGAGGCTGGTAACCCACATAACGATTCCCGTCTGTATTGTATGTATGTAAACAAATACCATAAATAAATATAAAAGAAAGAAACTAATTTGAACTATTTAATAGGAAACAATTACCCACACATTTATTGAACAACACTAATACATGTAAATGGGTTGCAATAATGAACTTCTAATGCATATGTTGCTTATTGACGAATATTGATGAAAATTGTGATGATAAGTGATGTGGCCTAGTGTTGTTCATGCTCTTTGTTGAGAAAGCACCAGTTAGAAAAGTCCATGCAAAAAATTTGTAGCAATGGAGTACAAGCATGACATTTTATAATATGTTACTAGAGACTCTAAAGTTGATGAAAAAAAGTTCAACAAATTTTGAGGGAGGAAATTAGAAAAAGCTGCATTCATATGAATGTTGTGAAAAATCGTGGTAGTAGGGCATTTCTAACATTAGCCATTACCATGTAATAATATTTTGTGAAAATATACATATTCTTCGTTTGAACTGATTTAATTTCATTTTATTTGATGTAAATTTGAGCTCCTTTCTTTAAAGGTGTGATGCTAACTTAAAAGCTCTTCATGATATGCTTTTACCCTGATGATGACCTTTCCCCTGATTTAGTACAGGGTTTTTTTTTCAAAATCTTGTTTTAAATGTGGAAAGATACATAAATATGAAGTAATATTGTGTCATTTGTGGTTTGAAGCACCCTTTGCCTGTATATTCTGTTATAAATTGCAAACTACAAAATGGCCTCCACATTGGGTATGTGTTCTCTACACTGGTGATTGTCACTTTGTATATAAACAAGCAAGTAACTATCTGACGCTGAGACGTGAACAAGCCTCATGGCGAAACGCGTTGTGTCCTGCTATTAAACTCACTTATGCAAAAGCACTCTGAGGTGTCCTGGTACGTTTTGTGGACAACGAATGCTATTGAAATATTAATTGGGCTTTCCGGTGGCCCCACCTGGACCGCCCGTGAGTCTGTTTCCCTTCACACCGGAGTTGCTGCCGCCATATATATATATATATATATATTCACTGAAAAAACATAGGTTTCAGGTATGTTATAGTTAGGAATTAACATTTAAAAAACCTTAGAAATTCACTGAAAAAACCATAGGTTTTAGGGGTGTTATAATTATCTGGACATTTTACTTATACAAAACCATTGAAACTCCTCCGTTATAGTTAGTTGCACTAACTGTAACTCGCGCGCCCGCAATCCACTGCTGATGATGTCACATATTACATCATTCATGACATGGTAGGTGACATCACGGATGACATCACTGATGACATTTCAAATGACATCACTGATGACATCATCCACGTGACAATCAGATATACCTCATCATACACTAGCATAACCTTTTATCACTCACTATAAAATACAGAGTACCATATTTGAATCCATTGTCACACCAATACAAGTTTCTAAAAACCCACTCAGTGATTCCTAGACCTACACTCACATCTAATAACTTACCTATGGATTTACTAATACATGCTGTTAATGATCAATAGAACACTATCAAATATACACCTATATCGACATTACACACCAGCACACATCCTATTCGCTAATGCAGTCATCCTACTCACTTATGCAAACAATGGATCATACTTACATTTACTCAGCTACACACTTATACAAACACCACTTCATTTATTCATATAGATAGTAACTCATACTTAGTGTGTTATAAAATCACTATTACAAGTATACAGTTATCCATATAGTCACTCATACAATCACTGAGTCTCATGTATACTTTTTTTATACAACAATTGTCACATACAATGCCTTTTATGTTTCTAGTTTGTTGGACATGTACCATTGAGAGATATATTTGCTCATCACCACACTCATAAAGATATTCACTCACCCAAACATCTCTGAATCATTTTAAAGACCTGCTGGACCATACTGTAGATCTGAGCCAGCGGGCACTTCCCTACTGACATCTCTTCAACTCAGACCTACAAGAGGGGTTGGATGCATCAGGCACACTGCGCATGTGCGAATAAGCAATATTGCCAAGTGTTATGTTAACTTGCGAACTTTGACCTCATTCAGTCACATCTCTGTCTCATTTTAATTACCATCTGTACCATAAGATAGGCCTAAGCCTATGAGCAGCGCTGCCCTACAGACTCCTGTTGAGAGTGATTCTGCGGGAGGGGTGGGGTGCACTACCCTGAGTGTGCATGTGAAAAAAAACGATCTTGCCTTCCGTAATGATGTAATCTCTCACCTCATTCAATCACATCGATCTAATTTTAAGGACCTACTGGACCGTACTATAGACCTCAGCCAGCAACAAGCACTGCTCTATAGACACGTGACGTTAGCTTTTAGGACACTTTAGTTACTTCCTTACTGAGTGTACGTGCACACAGGCTCCCGCCACTGCATTACACACGAACATTAAGCTTCTAGCATACGCTCTATTGCTGTGTATTATATGATTAGCATGATATATTATAATTTAACTTTGTGTTTTCTCGTGCATTCTAACTCCCCTTTGAACCACAATTATCACTAATGATTAATCGCACTTCAAAAACGAAGGATGCACTCAACTCCTATTTTCTACCAAGCATAAAATAAGCATTAATTTACCTGCAAACGTTTCCACAATCAAATTACTTCTCTCTTTACAGAGATTAATTGATTGGCTGAAAAGGGCTGAGCGGGAACTCTCTCCTGCAATGATGCCCTGAGCATTCTAACACCTTCCATGGCAGTATCAAGACACCGTTCCATTGTGGAGACCTGCTCTTCCATACAAATGTATCCTGGACTAGGAGCTTGTAGCAACATGTCATGGAACACACCAGTAGTGGCAGGTGAGCTGTGAAGCCTCAGTGTGCAAGACCTACTATTGAGCGCATTGCGAGGTAGGGACTGGGGTGCAGCACTCTGGGTGCACAGGTGCATACAAACTATTTTCCAGTAAGTAATAATGTAGGAGTATTTTATCAAATAACGGCGATCTCTGACTTCATGTATTTAATTTTAAGGACTTCTTAAACCACACTCTATCTCGCAGATCCCTGCGTCCAAGACAAACGAATGACGAACAGTAAACACTAAAGAATGAGTGCAATAAGCCAACGCTCTATCTCCTCCTGCCTCTCTACTTTTAACTCTCCCTTCCCTTCTCACTTCCACCCACTACCCTCCCTTCCATTTTCACTATGATCCTTTAGTTCAAACTAGCTTTTTTTTCCCCTCTTTTCAACATATCACGCATACTTATGTTTAATTTTTGTTTTGCATGTTACCTACGCTGCTACCACTGGAGTCCATCTAACGTTTTGTTTATTATACTGTTCTATTAAAGTTACGTTTCTATTTATTTATTTCTGTTTTAATGAAGGATAATAATAAAAAAATAAAAAAATAACTGACTGTATACGTCTTCTTTTTCTGACGACATTTGACTATTATGTAGTGTGATAATCATCTGCTTAGAACAGATTTTAAAAACAAAACTATTTAACATTATAGTGCACCTACAAAAAATAATGTAAGTAACTCTGAGGTACATAAATCCTGAGTAATTATACAACTACAAGAGTTCTATGAGTGTATCACTTTATAACACCATAAGTACTGTCCGTGTGATTACAAAACAAATAAGGCACTGCTTAGCTTACAAGAAAGCCGTTAAAATTATACCCCTTAATTTGTAAAAGAATAACTGATGGGGCTCAAAGTTTTACTAAGAAAAGAATGATGTTTATAACTACAAGTATAATACCGGGGCTAACTCTTTACCAGCTCTTTACCAGAGGCTGTAGCTGCGATTATCGGTTGCTATGTAAACTTTTTTAAAAGTCAAGCATACTTGCTGTTTGGATTAGCAACATTGTGTACTGAACTTGTGACCTGTGTGCTCAATTAAGTGTTCCATGAACTGTTACTATGGTAACAGCCAGTAAGCAGTTGGGCGTAGGGTACCACACTCATAAAGATATTCACTCACCCAAACATCTCTGAATCATTTTAAAGACCTGCTGGACCATACTGTAGATCTGAGCCAGCGGGCACTTCCCTACAGACATCTCTTCAACTCAGACCTACGAGAGGGGTTGGATGCATCAGGGACACTGCACACGTGCGAATAAGCAATATTGCCAAGTGTTATATTAACTTGCGAACTTTGACCTCATTCAGTCACATCTCTGTCTCATTTTAATTACCATCTGTACCATAAGATAGGCCTAAGCCTATGAGCAGCGCTGCCCTACAGACTCCTGTTGAGAGTGATTCTGCGGGAGGGGTGGGGTGCACTACCCTGAGTGTGCATGTGAAAAAAAACGATCTTGCCTTCCGTAATGATGTAATCTCTCACCTCATTCAATCACATCGATCTAATTTTAAGGACCTACTGGACCGTACTATAGACCTCAGCCAGCAACAATCACTGCTCTATAGACACGTGACATTAGCTTTTAGGACACTTTAGTTACTTCCTTACTGAGTGTACGTGCACACAGGCTCCCGCCACTGCATTACACACGACCATTAAGCTGCTAGCATACGCTCTATTGCTGTGTATTATATCATTAGCATGATATATTATAATTTAACTTTGTGTTTTCTCGTGCATTCTAACTCCCCTTTGAACCACAATTATCACTAATGATTAATCGCACTTCAAAAACGAAGGATGCACTCAACTCCTATTTTCTACCAAGCATAAAATAAACATTAATTTACCTGCAAACGTTTCCACGATCAAATTACTTCTCTCTTTACAGAGATTAATTGATTGGCTGAAAAGGGCTGAGCGGGAACTCTCTCCTGCAATGATGCCCTGAGCATTCTAACACCTTCCATGGAAGTATCAAGACACCGTTCCATTGTGGAGACCTGCTCTTCCATACAAATGTATCCCGGACTAGGAGCTTGTAGCAACATGTCATGGAACACACCAGTAGTGGCAGGTGAGCTGTGAAGCCTCAGTGTGCAAGACCAACTATTGAGCGCATTGCGAGGTAGGGACTGGGGTGCAGCACTCTGGGTGCACAGGTGCATACAAACTATTTTCCAGTAAGTAATAATGTAGGAGTATTTTATCAAATAACGGCGATCTCTGACTTCATGTATTTAATTTTAAGGACTTCTTAAACCACACTCTATCTCGCAGATCCCTGCGTCCAAAAACAAACGAATGACGAACAGTAAACACTAAAGACTGAGTGCAATAAGCCAACGCTCTATCTCCTCCTGCCTCTCTACTTTTAACTCTCCCTTCCCTTCTCACTTCCACCCACTACCCTCCCTTCCATTTTCACTATGATCCTTTAGTTCAAACTAGCTTTTTTTCCCCTCTTTTCAACATATCACGCATACTTATGTTTAATATTTGTTTTGCATGTTACCTACGCTGCTACCACTGGAGTCCATCTAACGTTTTGTTTATTATACTGTTCAATTAAAGTTAAGTTTCTATTTATTTATTTCTGTTTTAATGAAGGATAATAATAAAAAAATAAAAAAATAACTGACTGTATACGTCTTCTTTTTCTGACGACATTGACTATTATGTAGTGTGATAATCATCTGCTTAGAAAAGTGTTTAAAAACAAAACTATTTAACATTATAGTGCACCTACAAAAAATAATGTAAGAACTCTGAGGTACATAAATCCTGAGTAATTATACAACTACAAGAGTTCTATGAGTGTATCACTTTATAACACCATAAGTACTGTCCGTGTGATTACAAAACAAATAAGGCACTGCTTAGCTTACAAGAAAGCCATTAAAATTATACCCCTTAATTTGTAAAAGAATAACTGATGGGGCTCAAAGTTTTACTAAGAAAAGAATGATGTTTATAACTACAAGTATAATACCGGGGCTAACTCTTTACCAGAGGCTGTAGCTGCGATTATCGGTTGCTATGTAAACTTTTTTAAAAGTCAAGCATACTTGCTGTTTGGATTAGCAACATTGTGTACTGAACTTGTGACCTGTGTGCTCAATTAAGTGTTCCATGAACTGTTACTATGGTAACAGCCAGTAAGCAGTTGGGCGTAGGGTTCAAAGGTGCTGGCTGTACAGTAACCGTCAGATTTACCCAAAGTCCTCTACATGACAGAGGAGAAAGCAAACTGAGCTTGATGACAGACCACTGTGTACATTAGGAGCAAAAGAAGCACACAACTCTTCGAATTAACCTAAAGAGAGGGTGCGAGCAATTGCCACTGGCATTACAAAACCCCATGTACAATTTGCCTACTCAACAATGCGCAATTCTTTATCAATCCCAATCAGACACTGCTGCTTCATGTTTCACAGTGTGCACTTCACTAAATACTTTGTGGCTACTTAAATGGGAGACGGGATTGTTGACATTCCAAAACTCTGGGGCATATTTACAAGGACGGCGTTAAAATTATCACCGCTTTAGCGGCAGGAAACTGCAGCTAAAACTGCGATAATGGACTTGAAAATCCTTTGTTGTCTTACCGGAAGATTTTTTGTACACTACTGTTTGCTATGGCAGGGTGTGAGCCGAAGCTCCTGCTCTGCCATAGCAACCTTGGGGGCATATTAGCAAGAACCTTGTTAAAATTATCACCATTTTAGCTGTAGGAATTAGCGGATAGAATACCAATAGAAGCCCAGGTTAGATGTGTAGGACTTCTAACCTGGGCTTCTATTGGAATTCTATGACGCATATTAGCAAGCCCATTATCTCCGTTTTAGCGGCAGTTTCCTGCCGCTAAAACTGCGATAATTTTAACAAGGCTCTTGCTAATATGCTCCTTGGTTTGGATTTTGAAAGAAAGAACAGGGAAACCTGCTCACTCTTTCAAAATGCAAAGCAGATTGTTTTTCCCCGCGAGGAGCTGCATTTTAGCAGTTCCCCGTGTGGAAAAGTAATGGCGGCTTCAGAAGGACGCGGGGAGTTGGCTAGGACCATAGAGACATTGGGGCTCCACCCATGGTCCCCAACCTTCTATATATGCCTAAACAGTAAACAGGGCGATATCATTTTAACCACATTTTTGCTTTTTTTAAAAAAAATACGGCCAAGTAGCCCTTGTTAATGTGCCCTCAAGTTTGCTATGACAGAGCAGGAACCTCGACTCCCGCCCTGCCATACCAAACAGCAATGTCCCGGGGGTAGGCAACCCGAGACACAGCAGGAGGCTATCCTGGGGAGTGGTGGTCAAGAAGGCCCTCGACTGCTCCAGAATAGGGGCCACGCGACCCCCCTTCCACAATCTAAAAAGCCCCGGACAGTGTAGTGCTACAGTAGGGAAAATGTTGGTTTGCAGAGGGGTAACAATTAATATTCTTAATCCAGTGAGTTCAAAATTAAAACCAAACAAAATATTAACAAAAAAATATTGAGAAAACTAAATAAATAAAAAAATATATAAATATGTAAAAAATTAAAATACAAATATATTTAGTACTAAAAAGTAAAAAAAATATAATGTTAAATACATATGACAAATAACTATAAATATTATATAAATAAAAAATAATTTAGAAACAAAATTATTAATTATGACATAAATTTAATGTTTTTATTTCCTACATTATAAAACACCAATTCACAACCCATGTCTAAATTTAAAATAATGCACTTCCTTAATTAACATAATTAATTACCAATTAAAGAAATATTATTCATTCAAAACAAATTAAAACTCTTAAAAACTAATTACCTTCCCACACTTTACCCCTATAATCCCCACAACTCACAGCTAAAAGTAGCCCTTTACCCCTATAAACTCACAACCCACACCTAAAATTACAATTTCCATGTTTAATTTTCCATGAATTAATTAATATTAATTAACAACTAATTTTTAATTAATTTAACATACATTACTTCCCATCCCTTTACTTCTATAAACCCCACAACCCTCACCTAAAATTAATTACACAATTTCCATAATTAATTTTTAGTCAATTAATTAATATAAATCAACAACTTATTATTAATTAATCAAAAATTACTTCCCACCCTTTAACCTTATAAACCTCACAACCCGCACTTAAAAGAAATTACACAATTACCATAATTAATTACCAATGAATTAACATTAATTAACAACTAATTAATAATTAAAAATGAACAAATTACCTCCCACCTTTTACCCCTATAGACCCTGCAATCCACACCTTTAAACAATTACACAATTATCCTAATTAATTACCAATTAATTATTTAAAATTATTTAACAACCAGTTAATAATTGATTGCAAATATCTTACTTCCCACAATTAACACTATAAAATCTCAATTAAATAAATATTAATTAATAAAAATAATAATTAATTTATTTTAATTACATTACTTCCTGCCCCCATGAACCCACAACCCTCTATGGAACAAAAAACGTAAATTTTACTTAAAATAAAATTGATAACAAAAAATGTAACAAATATAATAAAAAACATAAACAATACGTATGCAAAAAAACATACATCACATACATTTAAAATATAAACTAAAATACATAACACTCATTAAAAAATTGATATTTTAAACAACTATATTTTTGCAAACAATATTAATGCCTTCTATATTTTGGGAAATGATATTTCTTGCCTTAAGTTTGATATTTTTGACCACGATAATCTTGCTATAGATATTTCTGTTTCACTGTATTTCCAACTTGACATTTGTGTAAGTTGACACTTCCAACTCGATATTCTGTCTGAATACCGCCATAAATAGACAAGTAATTTTCTATTTTTAATTGTATGTAGCTGTGCCCATCAGCAAAGTCGTGGCTACAGAAGCTGTGTGCATGCAGAAATGAAGGAAGTGGCTACCAAGGATACGATAAACAAATGACGTGCTGATGTGGGCAGTCGTAGCCGAAACAACCTGGGATGTAATGGCGGGTGGCTGAAGCAGGAACAGGAGGCAAAGTCAGTGAAACGCAAATCGTAGAGACTGGAGGAGGTATCCAGACTTTGATTACTGAAGTGGAGGAGGCTGCATCGGGGAAAATGTTTTCATGAAAGGTAAGAGTTTACGAGGGTCCGGAGTGCAGCTCTGAAGATCGTCGCCAAGATGAGTATGTGGTATCTCTACTAGGACAAAACAGCAGGAAACATTGTAGAGAAGCAAAATGTTTCATTGAACACAGAGCTGCGGGGGAACTGTCACCCAGCAGGAGAACAGCAGCCAACTGCCTCGAACAGCACACAATTCACAATACTGGCATTCCACCTTCTAATCGCATACTCGGTCCTTGCTTATGCTCATGTACGGCCAAAGGAGATTGCTGTTGGGATGCTACACATGGACATGTGGTAGCCGTTCAGTTGTCACTCGTCATTGCAGAAAACTCTATAAAAGACAAAACCTCAAAGGGGGGGCAATCAACATATGAACATTATTGATTTTTGATTCTTGACTGAGCCCCTTTGATTTTTGTTTCTTGTGACCCAGATGCTATGCTGATTGATCTTTTACTTTGAACTTTGATGATGCTACAATTTGTATCTGATGGACTTCTTGGCCGAACTATTTCTATTTTTTAGTTGCTATCATATCTTTAGCTCTGAGCTAATGGACTCGCCCCTAATAGACTGTAAGTTTAAACTTTCCCCCTTCTGCTGGACCTGAGCTGTTAGAAATTTGAACTATCCTCATACCTTAAAGGGTAGTGGGACATTGTAACTTTGCAAACTGAATCTTATTATTGACCATTCGATAAACATTTGGATACATGTTTGGTGCCTTAATTCAAACTGTGATATTCTTGACCTAAGTCTTTAAGAAATTGTTCATTAGAAAGAATTATGATTCCTTAATACAATACCCAATCAATCTAAATCTTGTCAGAGTCTAATATTGAGTCCTGTTGTTTTTTCCTTTTAAACTGTGTTATTGTACTGATGTTTTAAATGCGTTGTAGTTAGAATCAGTGAGCCCTATCAGAACATCAGGTTTTACTTCTTTTGTTCTGTGTTGCGATTTGAGAACTTTTTGTTTGCATAATCCTTACTCGACTTATCTTCTTCGGGAGGTTGGTTTTTCCAGTTGCAATTCTTTATTTCTACAGTATGGTCTTAAGAGTGGTGCACCTAAATTTGTTTTCTAACTTGTGAGCGGGCTGTTAATTATTGGTAGTCACTCAACAGCTAATGTGATTTTCCATCAGCCCAGAGAGCCGGTTTCTTTCTGATGAGAGAGAGAAATGACTGTGATATATATATATATATATATATATATATATATATATATATATATATATATGTATATATATATATATATATATATATATATATCAATCACACCGTCACTTGTTCACGCTCTGGAATTCCTCCAGCCAGGAAAAAGGTTAACGGACACGGACCATTGTAGTGCTCCAATTTTATTAAAGGTGCAGGAGAAGTCTCATGACGTTTCGGCTCGCAAGAGCCTTGTTCACATGACAATGTTCCATTGCAGAACACACCATTTTATGCTGCCAGTGATTGGATAATGCTCGTCACATGAGAGGGTACAATAGCGTCATAGTGAACATAGTAAAGATACTAAATTTACTAGTCTGTCCTTCAAACTTTTAAAGAGGACACTCTAATAAAACTGAATTTCGGGGTGCTAAATTGCAGTAAAATACCATAATGTATCCCCGAATATGTCGTTTGTGTAACAGGAAGTAATTCAAGTATATGCATAGGTATTTCCCACCATTATCATGTTCTCGGTAAACAGGTCCCGAGTTTTTTGATATAAGTAAAATACCCGATTCTAAAATACATTATATACAGTACACTTAAATTTATATACAATAAAGTGCAAATGCATATCCTTTTTTCAACATTGTGCAAACTCTGCAATTGTGCAAATATAATTGTGCAAATAGTAGCAAAAGTGCAAATGCTTTCAGTGTGCAAATTGTCGCTAGATAGTGCAATAAATTGTGGGATGTTAATTTAAATTTAAACCCAGGTAGCAATGGGCCCATCCTGTCTAACATACCGTATATATATATTTAAAATACATAATCATAATAATAACAAATTTTTGTAGGTGTTTACAAATAAATACCTATCAAAACCTATATACACAACTGATGGGGACGAGCATATAATGATTACTCCCTCCTTCTGTACAAATCGACTAATCTTTTAGTTTCTATCTTCACTATGTCACTATGCTCATTCAAAAGTGATCACCGTGAGTTAAGTGTATAGTTGGCTGGAGGTAGGGATTTATGGGGAATAAGGACCCGTCAAATCCACCCACATCCAGACCTAC
This sequence comes from Lissotriton helveticus, assembly GCF_964261635.1. Lineage (NCBI taxonomy): Eukaryota > Metazoa > Chordata > Amphibia > Caudata > Salamandridae > Lissotriton > Lissotriton helveticus. The sequence continues at coordinate 604,744,582 of NC_136063.1, forward strand.
CCATCATATTTCAAAAACAATTACATAATCAAAAAACAGTAAGTACAGAAAAATTACAGATTCATGATCAAGATCTTGATTTGCAAAGCTATGTCAAATTTCTCCCAGCCGGGCTACATGCTTCATTGATGTATTTACAAGACATATTGACACTTGTTACTGGGGGTATTTTTAAGGTAAACACGTGTACAGGTCCTCAGTTACATTTAATCCTCCCGGGCTTTTAGTGTTGAGTAGGAGGATGTATTTTGTTTCAAGTCTCCTCAACTTACTCTCCCTGTCCCCACCTCTCCTACTGGCTAGTATGGAATCAATCACCCAATATTTAAGCAGGTTATTGTTGCTCTGGTGGGATTCCCTAAAATGCCGGGCCACCGGATACGTGTTATCACCATTGGTGATAGCACGTAAGTGCTGCAAGATGCGCTTATGAACAGCATGCTTCGTGCTGCCCACATATCTCAGTGGGCAGGGGCATTGGAGCACATATATCGCAAATTCGGTTTTACAGGTTAAGACCTGTGTGATAGGGTGAGGAAGACTTGTAAAGCCATCCAAAAATGTTTTCATGTTTTCCCCATGAACACACCCCTTACAAGTCTTACAGCGGTAAAACCCTTAATTCTGCTGCCACCAAGCTGTTTTGTTAAATGGCTCAGGACTGGTGTCAACAATTTTGTCCCGAAGTGAAGGCGCCCTACTGAACATGAGGGAGACTTTTTTGGGGAGGGTGTTTCCAATGATTGGGTCACGAGTAACTAAAGGCCAGTGCTTGTTCATTATTTTGTATAGCTCCTTGTGTTGCCTACTGTATCCCGTTATAATGCGGAACTTGTTCTCCTCCGCATTTTTCGTGCCACTCACAGTTTCTCCTATCTCAGAATCTAACTGCCTTGCAGACTTAGTTAGGAGTTCCTCTCTTGATGACAACATTGACTTGACTATGGCCTTATAAATAACCTGTTCAGAGTACCCCCGTTCCAAAAACCGTATTTTACTGGCTTCCTGAGCTAGTTTGAGGTCAGAGGGATTACTGCATATACGGCGTAGACGAAGCATTTCCCCATAGGGGATGCTTGAGATTAAATGCGCCGGATGGGCACTAGCCGCATGTAACATGCTATTTCCTGCAGTCAATTTCCAAAATATCTTAATCGCAATACGTCCATTCTGAACATACAACTCGGTGTCAAGGAAGGTGATTGATTCCTGGCTCAGGGTGGCAGTAAAGCTAAGATTAAGATTATTGCAGTTCAAATTGTCAATGAACCCCAAAGCCTCCTCCTTACTGCCTCTCCAAATGATCATCAGGTCGTCAATGAACAGATACCATTTAATCAGGTTGTTATCAACAATGTTCTGGTACATTGGCCTGAGGACCAGCTCCTCCCAAGCCCCCATGTGTAAACATGCAAAGCTCGGGGAGAAGCTGGCCCCCATTGCTACCCCCTGAAGTTGGCGGTACAATTGATGATTGAACATAAATAGATTGTTCGACAGGCAAAACCGAAGCATACTCAACAGCATCTTGTTATGTTCTTCAAAATCAGGGCCCCTTCTTTGAAGATAGTATTTTACTGCTGTAAGGCCATCACGATGTGCGATACTTGTATACAGTGCTTTTACATCTAGTGAGATTAGCCAATCACCCTCCACCCAGGTAATATCCATGATTTTCGTTAGCAAATCCCCGTGTCCTTAATGTAGGAGTCCAGGTTTCGTACATACCCCTGAAGAAAGTTATCTATATAGACAGAGGTATGTTCCAAGAGGCTGCCTCTAGCAGATATTATGGGCCTGCCCGGTGGATGCAAGGGGTCTTTGTGCACTTTAGGCAAAAAGAACAGTATAGGTGTAATTGGGTGTTCAGCTTTCAGAAATTTAAATTCCGCTTCATTGATGAGTTTAGATGTTTTCCACTTCTCTAATTTTTGATGATAGTCAATCTTTACTGATGTTAGTATCTGTATCTGGACTCGTTCATAACAAGTTCGGTCATTGAGTTGGATATAGGCTTCTTGATCATAATTAGCTTTAGTCATAAGGACTACATTGCCCCCTTTATCGCTTCCCCTCACAATGATATTTTTGTTGGTTGCCAGTCTTTTGGTTAATGATTCGTATTGTTGGACACGGTCATTAAATTGCCATTTCTTTCTGTTTTTGTCCTTAACAGTTTTACCGTGAAGCTGTTTCAAGTCTCCCACTACATTCTCATGGAAAACATCAATGTTGTCACTAGGCGAGATTGGTACAAAAACGGAAGGTGGTCTGAATTGGGTTTCTGTTAAAATTCTGTTGCCCATTTCATCAAATATGTTTTTGACCTGAGAGCAATTATCCTCATATCCAACCCCATCGGTTTCCCAAAGTTCTGTAATGATTTTGGTACCTTGTGTAGCAGATACTGTTTCGCTGTTTGAGCTCATGGCTTGAGCTGGGGTGTTATTAGCTTTATCCTTTAGCGTGTAGAACTTTCGTAATTTCAGTTTTCGTATCACTTTATACACATCACAACGTGTTTCCGCATAGTTGAAATTTACAGGTGAGGCAAATGTTAAACCCAATTTAAGAGTTTCCTCCTCTTTGGATGTCAATTTTAATGGGGTGAGATTGATGACAGTTCGATTGCTATCACCCATTATTCTTGGGTGGAGGAAGAGCCCTGCCCCCATCCTCGTCCTCGTCCCCGTTTTCTCTTTTGAAAACCTCCTTTTTGCCGCCCTGCTTCTTTTGCGCCTGCGGTAATTTGCATATTTGCGGCTTGACCTCCCTGTATTCGTGGTCTTAGCATTTTCAGTCTCTCCTGACATAAAAAAGCAATCTCTTGGCCAGGCGAGGATTTGGGTCCAGCCTCCGTCTGAATTTGATTGCGGCGATCCGTATCAGATTCAGTTTCTATGTCAGAACTAAGGATGGAGATAGAAGAGGTTGTGAAGTCTGATGTTGCTTGTTTTTGACGAAATGTCTTGGGTTTGGGTTGAGGTGGTTTGGCTGTTCCTTTGCGTAATGAATCGTACTTGCGTGAGAATGTAAAGATCTGTCCCATCTCATAATCATTACGGTCTCTCGCAAACTTGTAAGCTTTTCTATCAGTAATTTTCAGTTCTTCTTTTTTCAGGCGCTCATTCATTGCCTTTAATAGTCGTGTTCGTTCTTCCTCCTCCCCCATACCTTCCAACTCCTCTTGGATACTTGCTATCTCACTTAACAATTTAGCCCTGTCAATATCAGCATATTTGATCAATATCAGGACTTGACGTCGTGATGCGTCTAGATTACATTCAGCCCACTCCCTCATGAGCTCAGGATTGGGATCTTCGTATGTTGGAGCAGTTAAAATACGGAGACCGCGTGGTATCCGGTTTACCTCTATGTAGCTCTGCAGTGATTTAGATTCCCACCATTTAGACTGTTCTAAGTGGGATTTTTTCTCAAGAATTTTGATGAGATCTTTCATTTTACTGTAATCACCGTCACTAGCATCTTCGTTGTTTCTCCCTCTGATGTCAAGAGGAAGGGGGGCGCTGTCAGAAAACATTGTGGCTGCCAATGTTTCCCAGTCCCGAACATTGCCATTAGACATCCCTGCAATGCCTCTGACTGTAGTTTATTTGCGGCGTGTCAAACAGTCCAAACAAATATTTGGCAGCGTACTGAGCCGCGCACTCTATCTTCTCTCCCACCAAGCCAGACCAGCGCGCTTACTTGTTCTCCGGTATGGTTCTTTCGGAACTTGAATCTTCCGCGCCGCACAATCGCGGGATACCTCGAGGACGTTTTTCACATCAGCAGCGCCGGCATGGAGTTCGCTCGGTCGGTGGGGGTCAGGCGCCTTACTCCTTCCGGAGTAACCACTTCCAGAACAGGGTTAAGGAAACTGCTTCCGGTTTAGGCATCGTCCAATGCCAAGAAGGGTCTCGTGTTAGAAGCCGGTCCGGAAACCACTCGGCTAAAATATCAATCACACCGTCACTTGTTCGCGCTCTGGAATTCCTCCAGCCAGGAAAAAGATTAATGGACACGGACCATTGTAGTGCTCCAATTTTATTAAAGGTGCAGGAGAAGTCTCATGACGTTTCGGCTCGCAAGAGCCTTGTTCACATGACAATGTTCCATTGCAGAACACACCATTTTATACTGCCAGTGATTGGATAATGCTCGTCACATGAGAGGGTACAATAGCGTCATAGTGAACATAGTAAAGATACTAAATTTACTAGTCTGTCCTTCAAACTTCTAAAGAGGACACTCTAATAAAACTGAATTTCGGGGTGCTATATATATATATATATATAATTCACTGAAAAAAACATAGGTTTCAGGCTAGTTAGGAATTAACTTTTAAAAAACCTTTGAAATTCACTCAAAAAACTATACGTTTTAGGGGTGTTATAGTTAGCTGGACATTTCACTCATACAAAACCATTGAAATTGCTCCTATATAGTTAGTTGTACTAACTATATTTCGCGCACCCGCAATCCACTGCTGATGATGTCACATATTAGATCATTCATGACATGGTCAGTGACATCACTGATGACATCTCAAATGACATCACTGATGACATCACTGATGACATCATCCAGTGAATGTGGTTTGCTTCGTTATTTAAATATGCATTAAATATATCGCAATTTGCATTGAAGAATGAGTGGATATATCTAAATAAATATTTGGATGGAGGATTTAGTAGCAGTGTAATTGACTGTTTACTTGACCAATTTATAATGTCTCACTAAATATAGTGGATAGTGACTAAACTGTGTGAATATGTGTATCACTTTGTCAGTTGTTGTGTAAACTGATTCTACAGTTGGTTACTAGCTATGTGAAAGTCTATATTAGTTATTGATTAGTTAACTGAGTATTTGTATGGGAGTGTGAAAGTGTGTGTGGTTCGGTGGGGGGTGTGTGACTGTCCAAAGATGTGTGAATAGTTGATTCAGTAGATATATGAAGTTAAAACTACATGTTCTAACAGTTTGGGTGAGTGAATCTCTTTATGGGTGTGGTGATGAGCAAATATATTTCCCAATGGTACATGTCCAACAAACTAGAAAAATAAAAGGCAGTGTATGTGTCAGTTGTTGTATATAAATAAGTATACATAAGACTCAGTGATTGTGTGAGTGACTGTATGGATAACTGTATACTTGTAATAATGATTTTATAATTCACTAAGTATGACTTACTATCTAAATGAATAGATGAAGTGGTGTTTGTATAAGTGTTTTGCTAAGTAAATATGTAAGTATGATCCATTGTTTACATAAGTGAGTAGGATGACTTCATATGTGAATAGGATGTGTGCTGTTGTTTAATGTCGATATAGGTGTATAAGTATTTTTGATAGTGTTCTATTGTTCATTGACAGCATGTATGAGTGAATCTACAGGTAAGTAATTAGATGTGTGTATACATCTATGAATCACTGTGTGGATTTTTAGATACTTGTATTGCTGTGACAATGGATTCAAATATGATACTCTGTATTTTACAAAGAGTGATGACAATTTTTAATAGTGTATGAAAAGGTGTATGTGATTGTCACATGGATGATGTCATCAGTGATGTCATTTGAGATGTCATCAGTGATGTCACTGACCATGTCATGAATGATCTAATATGTGACATCATCAGCAGTGAATTGCGGGTGCGCGAAATATAGTTAGTACAACTAACTATATAGGAGCAATGTCAATGGTTTTGTAGGAGTGAAATGTCCAGCTAACTATAACACCCCTAAAACTTATAGTTTTTTCAGTGAATTTCAAAGGTTTTTTAAAAGCTAATTCCTAACTATATAAGGCCTGAAACCTATGGTTTTTTCAGTGAATTTCAAAGGTTTTTTAAATGCTAATTCCTAACTATATAAGGCCTGAAACCTATGGTTTTTTCTGTGAATTTGCAAGGTTTTTTAAATGCTAATTCCTTACTATATAAGGCCTGAAACCTATGTTTTTTTCAGTGAATTTGCAAGGTTTTTTAAATGCTAATTCCTAACTATATAAGGCCTGAAACCTATGGTTTTTTCAGTGAATTTGCAAGGTTTTTTAAATGCTAATTCCTAACTATATAAGGCCTGAAACCTATGTTTTTTAAGTGAATTTGCAAGGTTTTTTAAATGCTAATTCCTAACTATATAAGGCCTGAAACCTATGCTTTTTCATTGAATTTCGAAGGTTTTTTAAATGACAATTTTTAAATGTATTAATTGTTCTTTTTTTATACTGATTTACTACATTTTTGCAGGCAGGTGTTCAGAGGGCACACCCCCTTTTTACAACGTTCTGCAGCGCAACCCCAGGCGCGTTTGCAGAGGAGGAACTAATTCCCCTTGCATACTGGGGGTCCCTGGGGGGCAGCTAGCCCACCAGGAGCCTCCAGTATAAGCCAAGGAGCTGCATTACAGAGAGGTGTAATGAGGCCACACCCTTTTTTACACCTCTCTGCAGCGCATCCCCTGGCGTGTTTGCAGAATAGGAACTAATTCCCCTTGCATACTGGGGGTCCCTGGGGGCCAAGCAGCCCACCAGGAGCCTGCAGTATGCGCCAAGGGGCTGCGTTGCTTTGCCCCGGGAGCGGCACTCCCCGGGGCAGTGTGGAGGGGATTGTGGACCACCCACACTTCTTTATCACTATGCCGCCGCGACTTGGTCCGCCGGGGGGTAATTTTTAAAAAAACAGACCATGTTTTTTTTCAAAATGTGGGCCTTTTTTGTCCTTGTGGGACCACCTGGGCAGGCCTAGGGGGTCAGGGTGTATCTACCCTGCCCCCTTTTTGTGTTCTTCACATTTGTTTTTCTGCTTTCTTGTGCCTCGGTCTATCTACAAGCACACATATACACATATATATATGCATATATATGCATTTCTATATATGTATGTGTATATATATATATATACCTAGATATATAAACATATATATTCTGCATATCTATATAAATACAAATATAAATGCATGCATACATATACATATATGCATACATATGCATGTTATTTACATGAAAGTTTGAAAAACACTTTTAAAAGCAAAGCTAAAAAGCTAACTCATTACAAACAGAATGGCTTTAACCCCTTGCGTGCTGATGACTGCTCCCGTCCGTCATGCGTCACAGTGCTCGTGTGCTGATGACGGCCGGGAGCTGTCATGACCATGCCCGCGATCGGAATGTCCAGCACAGGAGCGGAATTCCGGCCGCGGGCAAGGGGTTAACTTAAACAAGGGCGAGTTCTATTGCATTTTCAATGCTTGTTTACTTTGGTTCCATCAAGAAGGCATTCAGATGTGTCACACATTTGCCATACATTCTGAATGTTAGCACTCTAGTTCCTCATTATATCACAGTAGTAAAGCTACTCCTCACCAGGGAAGTCTGCTGCTGGTATTCAAAGTGCATGTTTCAGTTTGCATGTCAGAATTTTTTTTAATGAAATAGAAGAGGATTTGAGAAGTCACTAAAATTGTAACCTAATTTTTCTTTCTGAAGCACTAATCATACTTTCTATGGAAAAATGAACCCCCTCATTTTGTTCCTTTTTAAATTAAATGTTTTCAGACTTACCACTTCATTCCAATCAAGGTGGCTTCTGGTGTGCCATACTTTTGTCATAAGTAAGACTGTTAGCGCTCTAGTCGTTCTTTAGAACACTCTGGGACATTCTGTCATTGGGCTATACTTGGGCTACATCTGGGTGCTATTTGGAATACATTTGTGCTCTTTTGTCTCTGGTGGCCATCTTGGGAGACTGCATGTCATAATTGTTTAATGAAATAGAAGAGGATTTGAGAAGTCACTCAAAATGTGCCCTAACTTTTCTTTCTGCAGCACTAATCATACTCTCTATGGCAAAATATACCCCCTTATTTTGTTCCTTTTTAAATTAAATATGTTCATACTTACCACTTCATTCCAATCAAGATGGCTTCTGGTGTGCCATACTTTTGTCATAAGTAAGACTGTTACCGCTCTAGTAGTTCTTTAGAAATATCTGGGACATTCTGTCATTGGGCTATACTTGGGCTACATCTGGGTGCTATTTGGGCTACATTTGGGCTCTTTTGTCTCTGGTGGCCATCTTGGGAGACTGCATGTCAGAATTTTTTAATGAAATAGAAGAGGATTTGAGAAGTCACTCAAAATGTGCCCTAATTTTCCTTTCTGAGGCACTAATCATACTTTCAATGGCAAAATGAACCCCCTCATTTTGTTCCTTTTTAAATTAAATGTTTTCAGACTTACCACTTCATTCCAATCAAGATGGCTTCTGTTGTGCCATACTTTTGTCATAAGTAAGACTGTTAGCGCTCTAGTTGTTCTTTAGAACACTCTGGGACATTCTGTCATTGGGCTATACTTGGGCTACATCTGGGTGATATTTGGGCTACATTTGGGCTCTTTTGTCTCTGGTGGCCGTCTTGGGAGACTGCATGTCAGAATTTCTTAATGAAATAGAAGAGGATTTGAGAAGTCACTCAAAATGTGCCCTAATTTTTCTTTCTGCAGCACTAATCATACTTTCTATGGCAAAATATACCCCCTCATTTTGTTCCTTTTTAAATTAAATGTTTTAAGAGTTACCACTTTATTCCAATCAAGATGGCTCCAGGTGTGCCATACCTTTGTAATAAGTAGGACTGTTAGCACTCTAGTTGTTCTTTAGAACACTCTGGGAAGCTGCAGTAGAACACAAAGGAATCAACTGACAGTCTCTGTCCTTGTTGGATGTACATGTTTTACTGAGAATGTCAGACTTCATTCTCACATGACTGAGAAAGATAATGTGAATTTACAGAAAATATGCTTTCAGTTTAGCTTATAGATCCCCTTCCAAACCACGATGGGAAAAGCATGAGATAATAGTTTTCTTTCAAACATGATTCATGATATCCCAGCAGAAGGCTTTTTCACATGGTAAAATCACCTTAGAACACACCACAATTCCTAAAATGAGTATGGTACCATCAACAAATGATTTATAATGTAACTAAAGTCCTAAAACCTTCTATTAACTGCAATGCTTTTTAATGAAGTGCTATCATGTATATTGGTCCCAAGATGGCTGCCAACACTTCTTGAATGAAGTGCCGACAGCCAATCAGATCTCACGATGAGATGTGTGGTTAGGCCCTGCCTAGATATATATGTGTTTTTGAAGTTAATTTTCATAAAAACCACTGGTGTAATTTTCACCAAATATAGAAAAGGCACTTCTGCGTACCAGTCCCTACAATTTTGCAAAGTTTTATGTAATTCCATTCAGCGGTTCGGGCTGTAGCCTTGTCTATTCGTCCTATGGAAATTAACATGGGGAAAACACGTTTTGGGACCCCCCTTTTTTCTCGGCCCCCGCATGACGAATCCCCCCGACACTTCCAGGGAAGAAGCGGAGCGGAGCTGGCCTTATTTTCGTAAATTACAAGCAAATTTCTCAACCAGCGCCAAAGTTATTCCCAATAGAATGTTGCGGATTTCCTATGGTAGCTAGGTCCTAACTATATATACCTACTGGCTATTGCCAGTAGGTAATATATATATATATATTCACTGAAAAAACCATAGGTTATAGACCATATATAGTTAGGAATTAGCATTTAAAAAACCTTATTTTACTCACACAAAACCATTGAAATTCCATATATAGTTAGTTGCACTAACTATATATCGCGCACCTGCAATCCACTGCTGATCATGTCACATATTACATCATTCATGACATGGTCAGTGACATCACTGATGACATCACTGATGACATCTCAAATGACATCACTGATGACATCACTGATGACATCTCATTTGACATCATTCTTGTGCTAATACGATAAACCTCTTCAGACTCTAATATAACCTTAGATACACTCAGTGTATACAGACACACACACTTCCACTCATCCATGGAGTTACTCACACACCCAGTCAGTCATGCAAAGAAACAATCTCATCTCCATTTCTTCAACTATACAGTTAAACACACCTTACTTATTGAAACATATACTAACACATATTTACTCTCTTATACAATCCCTGATACAAGTTCACAATGATCGATACAACCACTCACTCATTCGGTGGCTCTCATGCACAGTTATTTATATATGCCAACTCTCACATGTACTGTGTTTTACATATGTACTTACTATGACATGTAGCATTGAGATATCCATTCACTCATCAATACACTCATGCACACAGTCAACTGCCCATGTAGCTGTTTCCACATGCACTCTTGAACTCATACACCTAGTGAATAAACTGTTCACACATCTATGCATAGAGTCACACACCTTCCAGCCACCCCCACACAAACTCAATCTCCCATAGAAATACTTGGGCAAGCAATTAATAACACATATAGCCTCTCGTATAGCTAATGATCAACACATGCAGCAGTTTACAGAACAACAGACATAATGATGCACAAATTAAGACAGTTTAGTCACTAACCCATGCATTCAGTGAGACACATTTAATCACTCACTCATACAGTCAGTCACGCACCTACTAAATCCTTCATCCAGACACTTATACATCCACTCATTCTTCAATATGTAAGATATATTTTAACTTTACAGAAACATACAGTCACTGGATGTTGTCATCAGTGATGTCATCAGTGATGTCATTTGAGATGTCATCAGTGATGTCATCAGTGATGTCACTGACCATGTCATGAATGATGTAATATGTGACATGATCAGCAGTGGATTGCAGGTGCGCGATATATAGTTAGTGCAACTAACTATATATGGAATTTCAATGGTTTTGTGTGAGTAAAATAAGGTTTTTTAAATGCTAATTCCTAACTATATATGGTCTATAACCTATGGTTTTTTCAGTGAATTTTCAAGGTTTTGTAAATGCTAATTCCTAACTATATATGGTCTATAACCTATGGTTTTTTCAGTGAATTTCATTGGTTTTTTAACAGCTAATATCTGTAGCTGTAAAATGTATTCTTCTTTAAATCCAAAAATATATTTTATATGTTTATGAATATTTTTTTTTTTTAAATATTTTTTTTTCTTCGTTCCCGCTTCGCGAATCAGGAAGCTTCCCGTTAGCTGACCTTGATGCCGCGAAATAGACCGCGAGCCGGTAAACGTTTCTTTACCGCAAGTGCCGCGTTAGAAAACAACATCGTGACGCCTCCCGTCCGCATGACGTTCCACGTTGTCGCTTGATACGTCATATGACGTGCTACGTTAGCGAACTGGTACGCGAAGCGAGTGCCAAAGCGCAGGTTTCTGGAAGCAAACAGGGAGGCCCTGCAAAGCGCTTAACGTAAACACAGCAAGTCATGTGACTTGGTAATAACACTTTTCATTGGTTCATTTCACTTTTGGTTTCCTAATGATGTAAGACTAGGTCATATAATCTAAAATGAACACTTTTGATTGGTTGAGAACTCTTGTTTTTCCCAAATGATGAAAATCCCTCCTTCTTTCCTCACTCTGACTTTCATCATTGTGAGAGAAAGACCCTTTGTGATCACTGAGCAATGGCTTCTTTAGTAGCTTCAGCTGGTGCTTCCCCACCACCTCCACCACATCCAAGGAAGAGTGGACCACCTGCTCAAGTTGTAATTCAACAAGAAGAAGAAGAAGAGGAACAGGAGGACGAGCACGAAGAGAGGCAGTTTTTGCCTGAGCAGCCCAAGACGTCTCACCGGAAAGAAAACTTCATTTGGCAATTTTTTAAAATTCCCAAAGGTCAGAAAAAAGTAAATGCAAGATACGTAACTTGCCTTATATGTCAAGATAGACTGTCCAGAGGGACCGACAAAAAATACAGTTTCGGAAACTACACAATGCATCGCCATATGACTAGGTGGCATCCTAACAACTACAGTGCTGCACAGTTTCGGAACGACCTAGATAATCTCCCTATTATGGCCAGAAGATCTGTTGTACCGGAAGTAACGGGACCAGAGGGCAGGGAGATGGTGCCAAATATACAAATGAGATTTGGTGAAGTAAAACACACCTGCGTATTTTGCGATGGATTCATTTCCTACGGAGAAAGAAGCATCACTCTGATCAACAGAGCTATTGACTATCATATGCAAGTTTGTCCGAAACGCCCAAAATAATAAATACTTCTTTTTTTTGTTTTGTTGCTCCTGTTGAGCCCTTTACAATGAATCGTTTTCATTGCCCCCTCCAAGAAAAACCCAAAAAAATATAAAACTGTTCCGAAAAATTCAAAAACAGTAAAAAAATGTTCAGAAAAAAAAAAAAAAAAGTTCTTTTCAGAACTACCTCCCCGTTATTAAAAAATTGGTACAATATTTGGAACTGTGCCAACCTCTATTTCTCTTAGTTCGCTTCCTAGTTCGCTCGCTGGTACGCGAACTGGAAGCGAACCAAAAACAGTAAGTATAAGGGAAGGAAACACACACTTATGTTAAAAGAAAGACAGCTATAGGGGAGTAAACTAGAGATACTATTACCCATAATCCACTACTGATGATGTCACATATTACATCATTCATGACATGCTCAGTGACATCATCAGCAGAGGATTGCGGGTTTTTTGGCAACATGCCTTATCCACGGTTTAATAACGCTGCCTTTTGCTTTATATAAGTTTTCAAATTGTATGAAATATATACCAATAGGTCTTTATGAACCTTTAGGTAGTGCTTTTGTTCATGAGGTCTGGTCGCTTCCATACACATACAGATGTTTCAAAGATGATCAAGAAGTTTATCTGAATGGAGAGGAATGCACTGAGATGCCAGATCATTCACTAATGTGTAGGCACATACAGTTACACGATTCATGCAACAAACACCGACCAAATATGGCTTGCGTGTTGCAAGGCACGCCAGTTCCTGCTATCATCCCCACGTTCAAGTTGTTGGAAAATGGTAGTTATTTGATGCTCAATAATGAAGATTGTTCTGAGTTAATTAAAAGTATTCCTTTTATCGTAACAGTAAGTGAACGGGTTATTTGCTGCAGAAATGTTCTATTTCCTCCCACACATGAACATAGGGAGTTTTCAATCTGGCCACAAATACCAACCTTGGGACACGTTTCAACGGCATGACAAGAATAAGAGCTCTTTTGTCTCAGAGAGAGGTGGCCTTGAGTTCGGCCCGTGAAACTTTCGTACTTCACATAGCGAACACCCGTACACAGGTTTGCCTTTCAATTTCAGCAACATGTTTCCGACTATCTTTAACGCATCCTCCACAAAATCCCTGGCACACTTTTTTAAAGTTGTTACCAGTGGTCTCGTGACTTCATTTGAGAAAATCTTTGGAGTCATCCCTGCTCCCTTTCATTCCATTTTCTCCACTCTGGTTCGTGGATTGCATTTTTACTTGCATTACCAGCGGACGCTCTTGTGCTTTTTTACATTTTTAAATATGGATGTCCCTCCTATGCAACCTCCGACCCTGCAGCTGCTGACACTGTTCCGCAATCGCATGCTAGAATATTATGGCACAATGCCGTTGGCGATATTAAGCACGGCATATGGATTATCTTTTCGGTTCTCCTACTTCACCTGTGTCCAGCCTGTATTTCACTGCCTGACCTGTGATTTCGATTGGGCCATTGATTTGTGTCTCTGCGGACCGGTTTCTCCTGACGTCGACTTTAATCAGCTGATGACTCCTATCATTACTCACGAGTTGATTTGTCCTGGCGAAAGGATTATGGCTGTGGCATTGATGCATGGACTACTTGGTCCCTGGAATTTACTGGCGGCAGCACAGTCTTTCTTGGAACACAGCTTTCTTGAAAACCCACCGAGCTGTCCTCTGATGGTGATAGAGGATCCGGTGCTGGGAGAGCACGTATGTTCTTTTCCGCTTTTAAATTGGATGGCTGAACTGTTTTCGGATGAAGACGGTGACTTCCTATTGGAGGCTGTTGCAGCTTATTTTGCATACACAGTTATGTCATAGACCTTTTTCATGTTTCATATGCTGAGTACTAGCATTTCATTGACAATTCATTGACTTATTTGTCAAGTTTTTATTATTTACCTTGCCTATTGGCTTAAGACTCGATAAAGTACTTGGCTGTTTTATTTTTCTTTAGCATTGAATTTTCCTAGTTTTTAATGCTTTACCTTGCGGACCGTCCACATATAAACTTGCAATCTGCTCTCATGAGATGGCACTTCTATTATCTTATTCAGTTCGTTTCCGGATCATGAGGAGGTGTCATCTAGGTCCTGGATATCTTTACACCGTGTTAAGTTAGCATGGGCTCATTACCGGTTTAAACGCCATTTTTCCTTTTTTGCAACTTCTGCACACGACACTTAGTTGTTGCTTTAGCTTTCCACCTAGTAGTTCATCGTGGTTTACATGAGAATAATATGTTATTGGTCTACTATCTGCTTTACTTGTTAAACTATATCTGTACAGCGAGTGCTAAAGTTTCAAGAACAACACGATACAGAATTGTTATGAGGTCTGATCTCCACGACTTCATACTAATAACATAAGTGCAACTTCTGCCAATTCTGGGCATGAGGCGGGTTTTATATTGCTTTGCCGAACACACATACACAACAGTTGATGCGGTTCACATGAAGAGAGAGCTGGTGTATGCTGATGTGATTCCTTCAAATCTAAGACACTAAAGTATGGGCACGCCCTAAACCAACACAAAGAGACCTTCTTAGCAAATAATATAATATGTGTATTAGGGAGGGTGAGATATAAGCAGCCGCGGGCCGTGGAGGGAGTTACGGTGAGGCAGGGAGGCGGGGAGGGGGAGAAGCAGGGTGGAGCCCTCTCTACCTTGCCCCTCCCCCTCCCCGCCTCCCTGCCCCACCGTAACTCCCTCCACGGCCCGCGGCTGCTTATAAGTGTTGATAACTGTTATTCATTTACAGCATGTTAACATACTGTCACCATTCGCTTTTTATGTACTAGTAACTATGCTGGTAATTTTGCTACTGATAATATGTGTACTTGTATTCTCCACCCTGCTTCTCCCCCTCCCCGCCTCCCTGCCTCACCGTAACTCCCTCCACGGCCCGCGGCTGCTTCTAAGTGTTGCTAACTCTTATTCATTTACAGCATGTTAACATACTATCACCATTCACTTTTTATGTACTAGTAACTATGCTGGTAATTTTGCTACTGATAATATGTGTACTTTTATTATCTAAGGTACTACGCCTGAGAAGACGGCATTAGTAAATAAACATTTCAAATACACATGTGTTCTTCTTAACTCCATGTTCTGGTTTCTAAGAAATATATAACGACCGACTGTTCATGAGTTCCACGTATCCTGAGGTACTATAAGTTCATATTCTGGATTGTCTAAACATTGAGAGTTTGTTATATCCAATGTGACACTGTACCTAGCTTGCTAAATAGTTTTTGATTACTAACGTGAGTTTTGGGACACCCTAATTCGCCGAGGTTCCAATCCTCTGTCCACAGTTCTGTGTGAGAACAGAAACCCTGCGACAGGGGCACCCCCGACCCTTGCTGGACCTTCATCACACTTGCGATACAACTCCAGCAATGCGCCACCTTTACGGCACAGATACATCACGCATCTGTGCTGTTTTTGCCCCATGATGCGCCGCATTGTAAATGCAGCACACCATAGGTGACGGAACAGCGGCACAGAATGACTAACACATCCCTGGTGATGCGCCAGTCATCATAAATCTATCCCTATGCTTCTTATCTTGTTAGAGATGAACCGCCATATGTATCATCAAAGTTATTTGCATTTCCTAAATAGCGAACTTTAAGGAATAAATAGCGATTCTTTACCATTCCTAGTTTGCGATGAGCTATTTGCTAATTAGCCGAATGTAGCCCAATGAAGCCCAATGTAGCCCAATGTAGCCCAAAGATGGCCGCCAGACACACAAAAAAACAAATGTAGCCCAAATATCAGCCAGATGTAGCCCAACTATAGCCCAGTGACAGAATGACCAATCAGCTTCGCAAACCTCCGTTACGCGAAGCGGAGCGCTGTTACAGATATATATCTTTTTTTGAACGTTAATTTCTCAAAATCCACTGGAGCACATATATTGAGACCTAGCAAAGGCACATCGGGCTACCAGTCCCTAATATTTTGCCAAGTTTCGTGCAAATCCATTCAGCCGTTCAATTATTATTTTTATTATTTTTTTTTGCCCCGCGGGGCCCTTTTAAAACCTCCACATCAAACCTAGGGGTCAGCGAGGATCTACTATGCCCCCTTATAGTTATTTCCCCCTTTGTTTTGACCTCCTCTTGTCTCTCGATCCTACCGAGAGACAAGATGGCGGCCGCTACGGACTGTTTGGAATGTTGACAGACGCCGGAGAACCAATCAGCTTCGCTTCACAAAGCTCCGTTGCGCGAAAAGTCCGCGAACCAGAGCGCTAACCGGTCCGCTGTTACAGATATATATCTTTTTTTAAACGTTAATTTCTCAAAATCCACTGGAGCACATATATTGAGACCTACAAAAGGCACATCGGGCTACCAGTCCCTACAATTTTGCCAAGTTTCGTGCAAATCCATTCAGCCGTTCGGGCTAAAAGTGAGGCCAACCGCCCTATGGAAAACTCAATGTTAAAAACACGTTTTGGGACCCCCCTTTTTTCTCGGCCCCCACTGGACGAACCCCCCCCAAATTTTCAAGGGCTGCTCAGAAACAAAATGTGCCATTTTCCTGAAAATTTCAGCCAATTCCGTCCACAAACGCCAAAGTTATTAGACATAGAATTTTCAAAAAACCCATAGAGAAAAAATCCTAACTATATATACCTACTGGCGACCGCCAGTAGGTAATATATATATATATATATATATATATATTACCTACTGGCGGTCGCCAGTAGTTAGTTATAGTTAGGATCGTTTTCCATAGGAAATCCGCAACATTCTATTGGGAATAACTTTGGCGCCGAATGAGGTATCTGCCTGTTTTTTCCTTAACTTTGCCTCGCTGCGCTCCGCTCCTTCCCTAAAAGTTTCGGGGGGATCCGTCAAGCGGGGGCCGAGATAAAAGGGGGGTCCCAAAACGTGTTTTCCCCATGTTAATTTCCATTGGGCGGTTGGACTCACTTTTAGCCCGAACGGCAGAATGGATTTCCACCAAACTTGGCAAAATTGTAGGGACTGGTACCCCGATGTGCCTTTGCTATGTCTCAAGATATATGCTCCAGTGGTTTTTACGAAAATTAACTTTGAAAAAATATATATTGGGCTACATTGGGCTATATATATGTTAGAGCCCAAATGTAGCCCAATGTAGCCCAATGTAGCCCAATGTAGCCCAATGTTGCCCAAAGATGGCCACCAGAGACAAAAAAAAACAAATGTAGCCCAAATATCAGCCAGATGTAGCCCAACTATAGCCCAATGACAGAATGTCCCAGAGTGTTCTAAATAACAACTAGAACGCTAACAGTCTTACTTATGACAAAAGTATGGCACACCTGAAGTCATCTTGATTGGAATAAAGTGGTAACACTTAATACATTTAATTTGAAAAGGAACAAAATGAGGGGTTTCATTTTGCCATAGAAATGTTATATATATATATATATTCACTGAAAAAACCATAGGTTATAGACCATATATAGTTAGGAATTAGCATTTACAAAACCTTATTTTACTCACACAAAACCATTGAAATTCGCATATATAGTTAGTTGTACTAACTATATATCGCGCACCCGCAATCCACTGCTGATCATGTCACATATTACATCATTCATGACATGGTCAGTGACATCACTGATGACATCTCAAATGACATCACCGATGACATCTCAAATGTCATCACTGATGACATCACTGATGACATTAATGAGCACATCACTGATGACATTATTCATGTGATAATACGATGAACCTCTTCAGACTCTAATATAACCTTAGATACACTCAGTGTAAACAGACACTCACAGACTGTCACTCATCCATGGAGTTACTCACACACCTACTCAGTCATGCAAAGAATCAATCACACCTCCATTTTCTCAACTATACAGTTATACACACCTTACTTATTCAAACATATACTAACACATATTTACTCTCTTATACAATCCCTGATACAAGTTCACAATGATCCATACAGCCACTCACACATTCACTAGCGCTTTATGCACAGTTATTTATATATGTCAACTCTCACATGTACTGTGTTTTACATATGTACTTACTTTGACATGTAGCACTGAGATATCCATTCACTCACCAATACACTCATGCACACAGTCAACCGCCCATACAGCTGTTTCCACATGCACTTTTGAACCCATACAACTAGTGAATCAACTGCTCACACATCTATGCACAGAGTCATACACCTCCCAGCCACCCACACACACACTCAGTCTCCCATACAAATACTTGGGCAACCAATCAATAACCCATATAGTTACTCATATAGCTACTGAATAACACATGCAGCAGTTTACAGAACAACAGACATAATTATGCACAAATTAAGACAGTTTAGTCACTAACCCATGCACTCAGTGAGACACATTAATCACTCACTCATACAGTCAGTCATGCACCTACTAAATCCTTCATCCAGACACTTATACATCCACTCATTCTTCAATATGTAAGACATATTTTAACTTTACAGAAATACACAGTCACTGGATGTTGTCATCAGTGATGTCATCAGTGATGTCATTTGAGATGTCATCAGTGATGTCATCAGTGATGTCATTTGAGATGTCATCAGTGATGTCATCAGTGATGTCAGTGACCATGTCATGAATGATGTAATATGTGACATGATCAGCAGTGGATTGCGGGTGCGCGATATATAGTTAGTACAACTAACTATATATGCGAATTTCAATGGTTTTGTGTGAGTAAAATAAGGTTTTGTAAATGCTAATTCCTAACTATATATGGTCTATAACCTATGGTTTTTTCAGTGAATTTCAATGTTTTTTTAATAGCAAATATCAAAATCTTTAAAATGTATTCTTCTTTAAATCGAAAAATATATTTCATATGTTTTTAATACAATTTTTTAATGTATTTTTTTTATTATTTTTTTTTTGTTTCGATCCCGGTCCGCGAACCGGGTAGCTTCCCGTTAGCTCAATTTGGTGCCGCGACCCGGTCCGCGAACCGGTAAACGTTCCGTTTGCGCAACTGCCGCGTTAGAAAACAACATCGTGACGCGTTGTGTAAGCGCGACGTATGGCATTCTCGCGTAATGTGTCTTATGACGCGCCGCGTTAGCCCACCCGGAAGTGCTCCGGAGCGCGAACCGAGGCGCGAAGCGCAGCTCCCCGGAAGCGATCCGGGGCGCGGCGCGCAGCGCGTAACGTAAGCGTAACAGGTCATGTGTTAATGAGGAAACTTTTTCCAGTTCCTGCTTCTCCACTCACGCACAGTCGGACAGGCTTCAACGACATACATGAGCACTCTTTCTTCTCATGACTTAATCCATGATCAATTTGGTTGGTAACTTCGTTATATTTTCCTCTGCTCAACGTTGAGTTGTCTTTCCAAATCTTCTAAGTTAACCGCATCCTCCTGAGCATGTGCCATGGCTCTTTCCACTTCAATCATGGCAGTGGCAGCTTCATTTTCGATAACTGGTCCTCCTAGTGGATCCTGACTCAATGAAACAGAACTCGGACTGTCCTGAGAACTGTCTCTAGCAATCTCGGCTGCAATTGTTGCTTCCTGCTCGATTTCCGCATTCAACATTTCTAGATATTTTGGAAAAACAGGACATTCTATGGTGTCCTTGGCTGCATTGAAAGAGTCTTCGTGACAGAGGAAATCTCCAAGCAGTTTCTCTTCTGCACGCCAAGGCTTGAAAAGTTGCAAAAGAGCTAAATAGAAAAACTCTTTTCTTTCAGGAGATTCGCCACTCAATTTTCGATGATTTACCAATTGGCATTTTCTTTGCTTGACCAGACATCCCTCACTTCCAATTACAGCATACACTCCTTTATCAATATCTTCTTTGATGTTCCTCTTGAATATGGAATTTTGTAGAACCTCATACAGACAAACATTCTCGAGGTGACTGCTTCTATTTGGATAATATGTATCCAACATGTTGGTCTTCAAAATATCTGTACTGTTTGGCTCCTTTTCCGCCAAATACTCAATTTCCCGTACCGGTTTCAGAACTCGATTACGTGTTGCAGCAAGACCAAGACTCGCCCAAATGATACTCCTAGATTTGGCATAGAGACTTGCTGAAGATAACCGGTCAGAACATTCGTAAGCTCCGATTTCCCGATGCGACAACATCTTCAAACTGAAACTGTACAACTTCTTACTGAGGCTCTTTTCATGGGAAATGTCCTCCCACATATCCTTCAATTCTGTCTTTTCTTTTTTTGTGATGTAAGATGTCACATACCGAGCCACAGCCATACAGTTATCAGCCACAAACTGTATATCCATGTTAGCATTCCACATGGACAAAATCACTGGGTTGTAGTCGTTGATGTACTTGGACTCTTCGTTTCTTTTCAAATTGTATGTATTTTTGGGTGATTTCCTCATCACATTATGTCGCAGCGAAGACATTAAACTGTTCACTCTTCCTTTAGAAATCACCGGTCGTGGAAAGCTGAAACGACATTTTGTGTAGAACTTGTCCTTGTTTCTGAATTTATGACGACAGTACTTTCCACAACGATGGCTTTGAAAGCGTAAAACTTGTTCTCTTAGGCTTTTGTCTTCCTTTGTCTTTAGAACAGCACATGTAGAATACTGTTCTATGAAACTCATCACTAAGTCATACGGATCTGTTCCAAATTTGGGTGCATCTTTGATCCATAGCAGCATATGTATATGAGGAGCACCTCTTGCTTGATACTCCTTTCTCCAGAAGAAATCCAACACCTCTCCAAGAGGTGGATTTTTCTTGTTCATGATGAAAGACATCATAGCTTCAAATCTATGATTGAAGTACCTGCATACATTCACTGGATCCAAAGAGCACAGTTCTCCGGGTATCTTGAATTCGATATTTTCAATGTTTCCATTTGCCTCTCGTAGAAATTCAAGTAAGTCTTCCCAGCCATACTCGGCACAGCTGAGAGTGAGGAACCATGTGGGAGTTCCTAAGTTCCTCAGCCTACATTTTAAATCTCCATGTCGACGGTACCAGTACTCATTAGTACCACGCTGACATGCCATGAGATTAATCAGGTGAGAATCCAAAATACTGTCTTGCACATTGACTTTATCCATGAAGTCCCTTGCTGAGATATTTTGCATCTGTATACCACTTTTCAAGATGTGGTTCACTGCATATGACAGTCCAGACAGATCGCTTTCAAACAGTAGATGAAACAAATAGGGAATGCATTGACAAAACCTAGGATCTTCTGCATACAATCGTAAAGTCCGGTATTCAGAAGCAGGAATTTGATCAGGTCGCTCATCATATCTTCCTCCTTGACCTGTTGGAAATAGTTGTGGGAAACACCGAGCTTCCAAACTTTCCTCCCAAACACTAATGGGACTCCCTTTGGCTTGTTTCATTTGAAACAACTCAATAGCATTCCCCATGACTTCCTTGGAATGCAAAGGATGAACACTATAATGTTCATATATTTCTTCATTTTTAGAGGCTTCTACTTTCTCAATTTGTCCAGCACACAAATCGCTGTCCTCTTCTTCACTTACTTCCTCTTCTGCAACATATACATTCTTGTAGTACTTATTGTTTTTCATCAAATACAATGTTGCCTTTTTGACTTTCCTAACATCCACTAAATCTTGCCAGATTTTCTTACTCTTTGTTGGAACCCCATTAACTAAGATAACCAGAGGTTCCTCTTCCACTTTCTCTACTCCAATTGAATTAATGTTTTTCTTCAAATCTAGAGGCAAATAAACAACTCTTCCCTTTAATCCTCTCTGTAAATCTGATGGAGGCAATTTCCCTGTCTTTGGCTCCATTCGTACAATAGCCTGAAAGGGATGGACACTTTGAATCAAAATAGATTCATAAGTATTTAAATCCTTCAATTCAGAAGGAATGTCAACCAATTCCAGATTATTATGAACCGCTCTGGCAGGCATCTGGTTTTGATTTAATTTGTTACAACAATAAGTACACACACGTTGATCCGATCCCAAATCATAACAATTTTCTACCATCAAGTATGTTGCGAAATCCTTCCATTTACTATTATTTTCCCTTTCACTTTTTGCATATAAATCCACTAACTTAGTCTGATTCTTATAATAAGTGCGTCGACAACACACACAAGTGAAATTAGGCCTCTCACTTGATTTCACCTGAAACGTGGCAATTTCCTTCTGAAAATTATCTGTACTGGAAACCTGTACACTCTCTTCCACATTACCTTCTTCTTCTGGGTCAATTTCAACATTCTTCTCTTTACTTGCAAAGTAACAAAACTCAATTTCTTCACAAATATTCTTCACATCTACTTCAGAACCATGCAAAAGAGCAGTGCATAATTGTTTAAGCATAATTGCTGGACTCTTAGCATAATACAACATTCTAACTAATTTCCTCACTTTATTATGATGCACTGCTAGCATCCTGAAATGATGAAAAACACTCTGGCATACTCTCCTGGAAAGACAAGCCAGTGAATGACCATGCAAACCTGTCACTTCTCTCACTCTGCAAGGATCTAATTCTTGCAACAACTTCATTTTCTATTTTAAAGTTTTCTTATTAAATGTCCGTACAAAATCACAAAGCAAATTGATGGAATCCTGTTGCACACTGCAAATACTACTACACTTCCAGGTGTACACTGGTCCCTTAGGACGTCTTCCTAAAACCTCATTACCTAACACCTCTTCTGCCTCTGTTGACACAAGTTTTTCTTTTTTAACCGGACAACCATCTTTCACCTCATATGCTCGACCACTGGTGTCAACTGCATGCACCAAATCATTATCCTGGAAATAACTCTCCTCATTAAAAAATGCCTCACAACTTGAACTATGCATCCATTCTCCTGAAAAAACTTCACAAAAATTACTACGATTAACTGTTCTCTTCCATCTACTATTTGTTTTAAAATCATAAATTACCTTGTTTAGTTTCCTAATTCTATTGATTATCAAAATAAATAACTTTCGCTTAATTTCGAATGCCTGATCAATAATTTTCTCAATGTTTCTCTTTCTCTTATAAAAAGCCACTTTCTGTTAACGTTTCTTAATATTTTTTAACAAATTGCCAATTATCCTGTTGCGGAACATTCGTCTACGAATGTCCCTAAACTGATTTTTCCTTCTACTACCATGCACAGAGTTATCTCCTGCTCTAGCAGTAACATTTTTGAGTGGCCTTTCCTTTCCGTTTAAATTGGCTCTCTTTTTCTGGACTAAAACATGTTCTGTAGTGATATTTTTTTTCTGGAAATGTTTCTTAGGAAAGATTTTGTTCTCTTACCCGGAGCTTTTTTGGTGACTTTACAAGTTTTTATTGTAGAGGACTGCTGCAAGCATGTAGTAAGCTGCTGTGTTTGACGTTTTGCAGCCTTTCTCCTTCTTTGCTTCGAAGGCATTGTGTAATTTTGAAATGATCTGCAGTTGAATCTGTGGTGAAATATAATAAAAAAATTTATTAACCACTATTACCAAACAGTAAATCAATAACAGTCGTCAAAAAATTTAACACACTACTTGTCAATTCTACATAGAATAATTTTTAGTGCATTGGCAAATTTAAAACTCACAAATAGTAGCAAAGAAATGGAATGCTTCTACATTTGACCTGTGCTCTTTTATATGTGAATCTGAACTAATTTTATTAGCATATTTCACTATTTTATTAAAGACACTTCACGCAAGCTGTTTTTGAAGTTGTATTTAATTTTAAATGAAACGGTTAACATGGTTACTTTTCATTTCCAGTAACTTTTAAAAATAAGTCTTCATAGTTCCATAGGCTCGAGCAGGTCAGCTTCCCACCCTATGTCATACAATTCTGACAAATCGGCATCCTCATCATATTCTTCAACATCCACAGGATTTAAATCATTCAAGGGATCTACTTCCACTGATGTTTCAATGACAAGTACAATGATAAGATCGAGATCAACAGATTGCTCATTATCACTCATGCTTGATGTTATCGTTATCTTTAAAGAAAGAGAACAACAATGAGATGTTGCAGAGTAAGAGACAAATCTCAGAGACTATAATAGTAAAATTGTTTAACAAGAGTAACATTTTGCAGATATTATTTAACCATGTCCAGCGATGCTGAGGAGGTGAGGCCTATGTCCAAGTTTTCAGTGAACAGGACTCATCTCTTCTTAACCTTGGATAAGCCTCACCAACTCTGTGTCCCCTGCTCATACTTAAATGTAAAGGGGCAGATTTATGTTAACTGGCGCATCCCCAGGGATGCACCAGTTAACGTGCGCCGCTGCTCTGCCACCCATGATGTGCCGCATTTACAATGTGGAACACCATTGAGCAAAAACAGCACAGATGCGTCACGCATCTGTGCCGCAAAAGCGGCGCATTGCAGGAATCATGTCGTAAGCGCGAAATGTCTACTGCAATGCACAGGGGCAAGCCACACATTGCATGGTGCATCACTCCTTATGCCTGTTTCAAACAGGCGTAAGGATTTGATTCAGCAATGCCATAAAGCTGACTCAGTGTTAGTTTTACAGGGCTTTCATGCAAATGAATGCCCACCCTGCAACAGAACGCCCACATGAAACCTGACGCAGGTTTCATGTGGCACAGGACTTTACACCGTGACACATCTGCCTAGATGCATCAAGTTGTAAATATGTCGCAACATAGCGCATCTTTTGCGCCGCCGCTGCGTCACAAAAGTGACGCACAGCGGTGCAAAAGAGGCACACGGCCATCATAAATCTGCCCCTAACATTTTAAATGATTGGTTTAGGATGCCGATAAGGTGTGGCCTATCCAGGGGTTTGTTTGAGGTGAGGCCTACTCAGGGTTACAGATGAAATTTAGGCTTGTTGAAGAGTACAGAGGAGATAATACATGTGCAGGCCTACCAATGAAGTGAGTCATGTCCACTGCACTCTTGAACAAAGGCCAGACCTCCTCTGTCTCCCTGGACAGGCCTAAACCTGATCTGCACAATGTGATTCGTAATGTTAGGAAACACAGGTGATGTAATTGAAAAACGTGCAATTTTTTTTGCTCATTTCACAATCACATCACCTGTGTTTCCTTTGCTTAGGTATCTTATTGAGCAGATGTAGTCTAGCATATGAAAGAGTACGTAGAAGGTGAGCACTGTATGCAAAAACTTTGACACTTACAGAAACCTCAGCTTCTCCATGCCCCCTACACAGTCCTAAATGTATACAGTTTAAACTGACGGTATCTTGTTTCAGATGAAGTGAGGCCTATCTTGCAACATGGTGCATCTTTTGCACCAATGCTGCGTCACAAAAGTGACGCAACAGCGGCGCAAAAGAGATGCACGGCCATCATAAATCTGCCCCTAACATTTTAAATGAATGATTCAGGATGCCGATAAGGTGTGGCCTATCCAGAGGTTTGTTTGAGGTGAGGCCTACTCAGGGTTACAGATGAAATTTAGGCTTGTTGAAGAGTACAGAGGAGATGGTACATGTGCAGGCCTACCAATTAAGTGAGTCATGTCCACTGCACTCTTGAACAAAGGCCAGACCTCCTCTGTCTCCCTGGACAGGCCTAAACCTGATCTGCACAATGTGATTCGTAATGTTAGGAAACACAGGTGATGTAATTGAAAAACGTGCAAATATTTATGCTCAATTCACAATCACATCACCTGTGTTTCCTCAGCTTAGGTATCTCATTGTGCAGATGTAGTCTAGCAAATCCAAGAGTACGCAGAAGATGAGGACTGTATGCAACAATTTTGTCACTTACAGAAGATTCAGCTTCTCCATGCCCCCTACACAGTCCTAAATGTATGCAGTTTAAACTGACGGTATCTTGTTGCAGATGAAGTGAGGCCTATCTTGCAACATGGTGCATCTTTTGCACCACTGCTGCGTCACAAAAGGGACGCAACAGCGGCTCAAAAGAGGCGCACGGCCATCATAAATCTGCCCCTAACATTTTAAATGATTGATTCAGGATGACAATAAGGTGCGGCCTATCCAGAGGTTTGTTTGAGGTGAGGCCTACTCAGGGTTGCAGATGAAATTTAGGCTTGTTGAAGAGTACAGAGGAGATAATACATGTGCAGGCCTACCAATGAAGTGAGTCATGTCCACTGCACTCTTGAACAAAGGCCAGACCTCCTCTGTCTCCCTGGACAGACCTAAACCTCATCTGCACAATGTGATTCGTAATGTTAGGAAACACAGGTGATATAATTGAAAAACGTGCAAATATTTATGCTCAATTCACAATCACATCACCTGTGTTTCCTCAGCTTAGGTATCTCATTGTGCAGATGTAGTCTAGCAAATCCAAGAGTACGCAGAAGATGAGGACTGTATGCAACAGAGCAATGTACATTACTCACCTCCCTTGACACTTTCAGAAGCCTCAGTTTCTCCATGCCTCCTACACAGTTCTAAATGTATATCATTATCATCATAGTGACTATGAAACTCTTGCAAAACATATTATGAAACCTTAATGACTTCAAGAAACGTGTTTTTAAACAACCGGCAAACAAGGAAAATTATTCTCACATATTCATGGTGGAAAGTAAAATATGTATTTAAAGAAGCAGACACCATTATGACCTTCTCATAAATGTGAAAAGCATTTCTTTTAAAAAAAAAACGATTTTCTGGTCATAATTTGAAAACACAACACAGCTCCTATGTAGAAGCACACCCTGTCAGTACTTAAATTTGCCAAGCACACATTGGGGCGTATTTACAAGGACCTTGCACCACGGGGAAATGACTTAAATTAAAATGGGGAAAATAACATCAAAGTGACTCAAAGGCCTTGTAAATATGCCCCAAGCAGCCTATGAAACTCTAGCAGTACATATCAAGAAACCTAATTGACTTCAAGAAACGTTTTTAAACACATCAAGTAAACCAATTATTCACCCACATTCATGGGGAAGTGACTTAAAATGCCCTAACACACATGAAAGCGTATTTTTAAGGCCCTTGCACCATTTTTGCGTCACTTTTAACATGGCTATGTAACTCAAAGAAACAAAATCTAAATTTGCCAAGCACACATGGGGGCGTATTTACAAGGACCTTGCACCATGGGGAAATGACTTAAATTAAAATGGGGAAAATAATGTCAAAGTGACTCAAAGGCCTTGTAAATATGCCCCAAGCAGCCTATGAAACTCTAGCAGTACATATCAAGAAACCTAATTTACTTCAAGAAACGTTTTTAAACACATCAAGTAAACCAATTATTCACCCACATTCATGGGGAAGTGACTTAAAATGCCCTAACACACATGAAAGCGTATTTTTAAGGCCCTTGCACCATTTTTATGTCACTTTTAACATGGCTATGTAACTCAAAGAAACAAAATCTAAATTTGCCAAGCACACATGGGGGCGTATTTACAAGGACCTTGCACCATGGGGAAATGACTTAAATTAAAATGGGGAAAATAACGTCAAAGTGACTCAAAGGCCTTGTAAATATGCCCCAAGCAGCCTATGAAACTCTAGCAGTACATATCAAGAAACCTAATTGACTTCAAGAAACGTTTTTAAACACATCAAGTAAACCAATTATTCACCCACATTCATGGGGAAGTGACTTAAAATGCCCTAACACACATGAAAGCGCATTTTTAAGGCCCTTGCACCATTTTTGCGTCACTTTTAACATGGCTATGTAACTCAAAGAAACAAAATCTAAATTTGCCAAGCACACATGGGGGCGTATTTTTATGGCCCTTGCACCATTTTTGCATCACTTTTAACATGGCTATGTAACTCAAAGAAACAAAATCTATTTGTAAAACACTTGACACAAAGCAACATTTTAAATACACAACTTTCTTCATAATTTTCTCCCTAAAGCATACTATTCTCTATCTAAATTAAATGAATCTTTTCTCACCTTAGCAAATACTTTTTGAGTTTCAAAACAGTCTCAGACACACACCAATTTTTCTTTAGCAGAGCAAAGGGTATGCACTCCAGAGGCTGTAACCAACAATGGCACAGAAATGCTGTAATTCATCACACATATCTCTCATGTCAACAAATCAAAACTCTTCCCTCACTTTTTTCAAATCAACACCCTTCTCCCCTCTGCCCTTTCTGCCTTTTTTCCATAGCAACCACCTCCTGAAAGACCTCTCATGTTTACAAGTTCACACAACAATGTTTCAATTGAACTCTGAACTCTCAGTACACCTGCGTATCCTGTGCAATCTTTCATAAAATGATTTTTTCTTGACCATTCAAATTACATCTTTCAAAGAACTCATCCATGCACCCTAACTTTCTGTTTTCAGCAATCAAAATCCACCAATCACTGCTACTGAATCATTAGCACAGAAACTCCACAGTTTTTTTCATTATAAACTCCTACCGTTTCAACTTCCATTTCATACCCACACTTCATCTGACTGCAGCATAACCTCCTCTCACCATGTTTTCTGTCTGGATTGTTGGACATAGTTACATCCACTGGGCTCAAAGGTATGCTGATAACAGAAATTTACACAACCTCAATTTACAAAATGTGGAAATCAACTGGATTGGCCACAGAGGATTAAGATGTCACCAATTGATACCATTGGTGAAAACCTTTTTGCATTTGCCAAAACCTGACCTGTTAATTGTGCACTGTGGAGGAAATGACTTGGGCACTTTGACTGGGGTAGGTCTGGAAATGCTTTTAAAGGACACCTTTGAGCAATTGATGGCACTTTTTCCTCAAACTGCCTTGGTATATTCAAATATATGCCAAAGACAGAAATGGAGGTGGTCCAACCAATTTTGTCCACAAATTGAGAAATCGAGGAAGCATGTAAATAAGTCTGTTTCAGCTTACATGAGAGACCATGGAATGGGCTCCATCTACAACAATAACTTGCGTTACTACATGCAAGATATCTACAGAGGAGATGGAGTTCACTTCTCAGATGAGGGGAACAGAGTTTTCATCCTGAATTTAAGACTATGTATTGGTACCAACTTATAAGTACCTAAATCTACCACATACCCAAAAGCTCTTCTCAGAGCTACCCTAACTATGATCACTTTAAACAAATTTTAAATGTAACTTTTTTTTTTACAAATTTTCACGATTTATGCTTTCCGGATTGCTACCCGGTTCGCGCACCGGACGCTAACCGCGTGAAATTTCTTTAAAAAATGAGGGTTTTTTTCGCACATATGGGCCTCCTCAGCCACCCTCAGAAAACCTAGGGGGTCAGGATACGTCTCCCGTGCCCCCTATACCCATTTCCCACATTGTTTTTCCTCCATCTTGTGATTAAATTTCACCGAAACACAAGATGGCGGACTCCCGTTACGCTACCGGTTAGCTACCCGGTTCGCGTACCGGGTAGCGCCTCTACCGCGAAAAAACGAAAAAAAAATATTTTTAATTTTTTGCCCCGCGGGACCCTTTAATAGCCCCCTCATCAATCCTAGGGGGTCAGGAGGGGTCTACCTTGCCCCCTTTCATTAATTTCCCCCTTCATTTTTCTTCACCTCTTGTCTCTCGATCCTACCGAGAGACAAGATGGCGGCCGCTCTGGACTGTTTAGAATGTTGACAGACACCGGAGAGCCAATCAGCTTCGCTTCGCGAAGTTCCGTTACGCGTCAGGTACGCGAACCGGGGCGCTAACCGGAGCGCTGTTACAGATATATATATATTTTTTGAACGTTAATTTATCAAAATCCACTGGAGCACATATATTGAGACCTAGCAAAGGCACATCGGCCAAACAATATCTACAATTTTGCCAAGTTTCGTGTAAATCCATTCAGCCGTTCGAGCTAAAAGTGAGTCCAACCGCCCTATGGAAAATTGCATGGGAAAAACGCATTTTGGGACCCCCCTTTTTTCTCGGCCCCCCCTTGACGAAACCCCCCCACATTTTTAGGGGCTGCTCAGAAACAAAATGTTCCATTTTCCTGAAAATTTCAGCCAATTCCATCCTCAAACGCCAAAGTTATTCGATATAGAATTTTCAAAAATCCCATAGAGAAAAAATCCGAACTATATATACCTACTGGCGACTGCCAGTAGGTAATATATATATATATATATATATATAATATATATATATATATATATATATATATATATATATATATATATATATATATATATATATCTTCCAAAGAGTCCCCAAGCTTTAGAGACCGCACTCCACGAAGCAATGTTCACAGAACCTTTAATTGCACAAGAGGTACAGAAACGCCATGATTGTATGCAGTCCCTGACGCGTTTCAATGCTTCTAGCATCTTCTTCATAGGGCGGGCAATGTTGAACGGAAAAAACAGCAACGGACTTCTGACCATTTAAGCACAGCATACATACTCTGGTGCAATGCATGCTGGTCGCAGTAGTTCCAATTAAATCCCTTCTGGTATGGGTATTCTGATGTGGGTCCGTTTTTCCCTTCATAGTACAACTCCCGATTTTTAAATCTCATTTCTTTGCCCTTCGGTGGGTTCCAGGTTCATAACTGTGCCTCTCCTTGAAAGTGCTTACTTCGTGCTGGAAATAGGCTGCTGCGATGTGCTGCTGCCTCACAGACCTGTAACTTGCGTTGGCGGCAGTTCGGTCTCCCACGGCTGGAGTTGCCGTGTCCATAAATCTTCCAAAGAGTCCCCAAGCTTTAGAGACCGCACTCCACGAAGCAATGTTCACAGAACCTTTAATTGCACAAGAGGTACAGAAACGCCCTGATTGTATGCAGTCCCTGACGCGTTTCAATGCTTCTAGCATCTTCTTCATAGGGCGGGCAATGTTGAACGGAAAAAACAGCAACGGACTTCTGACCATTTAAGCACAGCATACATACTCTGGTGCAATGCATGCTGGTCGCAGTAGTTCCAATTAAATCCCTTCTGGTATGGGTATTCTGATGTGGGTCCGTTTTTCCCTTCATAGTACAACTCCCGATTTTTAAATCTCATTTCTTTGCCCTTCGGTGGGTTCCAGGTTCATAACTGTGCCTCTCCTTGAAAGTGCTTACTTCGTGCTGGAAATAGGCTGCTGCGATGTGCTGCTGCCTCACAGACCTGTAACTTGCGTTGGCGGCGGTTCGGTCTCCCACGGCTGGAGTTGCCGTGTCCATAAATCTTCCAAAGAGTCCCCAAGCTTTAGAGACCGCACTCCACGAAGCAATGTTCACAGAACCTTTAATTGCACAAGAGGTACAGAAACGCCCTGATTGTATGCAGTCCCTGACGCGTTTCAATGCTTCTAGCATCTTCTTCATAGGGCGGGCAATGTTGAACGGAAAAAACAGCAACGGACTTCTGACCATTTAAGCACAGCATACATACTCTGGTGCAATGCATGCTGGTCGCAGTAGTTCCAATTAAATCCCTTCTGGTATGGGTATTCTGATGTGGGTCCGTTTTTCCCTTCATAGTACAACTCCTGATTTTTAAATCTCATTTCTTTGCCCTTCGGTGGGTTCCAGGTTCATAACTGTGCCTCTCCTTGAAAGTGCTTACTTCGTGCTGGAAATAGGCTGCTGCGATGTGCTGCTGCCTCACAGACCTGTAACTTGCGTTGGCGGCGGTTCGGTCTCCCACGGCTGGAGTTGCCGTGTCCATAAATCTTCCAAAGAGTCCCCAAGCTTTAGAGACCGCACTCCACGAAGCAATGTTCACAGAACCTTTAATTGCACAAGAGGTACAGAAACGCCCTGATTGTATGCAGTCCCTGACGCGTTTCAATGCTTCTAGCATCTTCTTCATAGGGCGGGCAATGTTGAACGGAAAAAACAGCAACGGACTTCTGACCATTTAAGCACAGCATACATACTCTGGTGCAATGCATGCTGGTCGCAGTAGTTCCAATTAAATCCCTTCTGGTATGGGTATTCTGATGTGGGTCCGTTTTTCCCTTCATAGTACAACTCCCGATTTTTAAATCTCATTTCTTTGCCCTTCGGTGGGTTCCAGGTTCATAACTGTGCCTCTCCTTGAAAGTGCTTACTTCGTGCTGGAAATAGGCTGCTGCGATGTGCTGCTGCCTCACAGACCTGTAACTTGCGTTGGCGGCGGTTCGGTCTCCCACGGCTGGAGTTGCCGTGTCCATAAATCTTCCAAAGAGTCCCCAAGCTTTAGAGACCGCACTCCACTCCATTCGGCTGTGCGAATAGTCCCAACGCAGCACAACGTCCAGATTTCTGGCGTGGGGCGTCGCGGGGGGTGGGTCATCAATAGCAAACTGTTGTGCGAATAGTTCCAAGGCAGCAGAACGATGGCACCAAGGTGATGTCAAGTAAGTTGCCGCACTGGTTTTGGTATCCTAAAATGCTGCTCCGAATAACGGCGTGGGGCGCCCCGGGGGAGGCGGCGTGAACGGGCCTCTCCAGGTGGAGTCTCGTCTGTTGTAGTGGGGCGCCCCTTTACCGTTTCAGTTGCCATTCCGTCCGCTTTTGGTCCACTGTGTCAAAAGCCGCAATTCAGCTGAGTTGCGCCCACTCTTGCGGTGCAGCGATAGGCGGCTGTCACAGGACTCTCAAAATGGCGGCAGGCTGTTTCCTTTTTGGGCCTGGTCCACTGAAATGGCCCTGGGACACCTTGGAAATCGGACGCTTGTCTGCTAGGTCTTGGACCCCATTCTCGAAAACGTCCCCTCCGCCTTGAGGATTCATCAAAAGTTTTGGGGGCCCCCGACTCCTGTAGGCTTCTGGTGGGGAGCGGCTGCCATGATTGCTCGCGGAATGACTACGACGGAGCCACGAGATGGTGGTGCTTTCATGGTGACGCCAGCTTCAGTCTGAAACATCCAGAAACAAGGTGGGGCTTTCATCGTTTGGGAAAAAAAAAAAGTTTTCATCCAATGAAAAGTGTTGTTTTTAGGTCATATGATCAAGCCTTCCATCATTAGGAAACCAAAAGTAAAATGAACCAATGAAAAGTTTTATAAACAAGTCACATGACCTGTTATGCGGCATAGGGTATAAAATGCGGAGAAAATACGTTGGCACGTGAGGCGGCGTCAGTAGCGGACCGATGTGCGAATAGGCCGAAGGCAACACAACGCGCCAAGATCCGGATGGCACCGAGGTGGTGTCCAGCAAGTTGCAGCACTGGTGTGGCCATCCTACAATGCTGAAAGTCGGCGTGGGGTGCCCTGTTGGCCTGTGAGTTCGCGTCAGTAGCGGATCGATGTGCGAATAGGCCGAAGGCAGCACAACGCGCCAAGATCCGGATGGCACCGAGGTGGTGTCTAGTAAGGTGCACTGGTGTGGCCATCCTACAATGTTGAAAGTCGGCGTGGGGCGCCCCGTTGGCCTGTGAGATGGCGTCAGTAGCGGACCGATGTGCGAATGGGGCCAAAGGCAGCGCAACAATGTTTTCTGAATAGAAGACACCACAAGGCGCTGAGATGCCAAGATCCGGATGGCACCGAGGTGGTGTCTAGCAAGTTGCAGCACTGGTGTGGCCATCCTACAATGCTGAAAGTCGGCGTGGGGCGCCCCGTTGGCCTGTGAGTTTGCGTCAGTCGCGGACCGATGTGCGAATAGGCCGAAGGCAGCACAACGCGCCAAGATCCGGATGGCACCGAGGTGGTGTCTAGTAAGTTGCCGCACTGGTGTGGCCATCCTACAATGTTGAAAGTCGGCGTGGGGCGCCCCGTTGGCCTGTGAGATGGCGTCAGTAGCGGACCGATGTGCGAATGGGGCCAAAGGCAGCGCAACAATATTTTCTGACTAGAAGACACCACAAGGCGCTGAGATGCCAAGATTCGGATGGCACCGAGGTGGTGTCTAGCAAGTTGTGGTACTGGTGTGGCCATCCTACAATGGTAAAAGTCGGCGTGGGGCGCCCTGTTGGCCTGTGAGATGGTGTCAGTTGCGGACCGATGTGCGAATGGGGCCAAAGGCAGCGCAACAATATTTTCTGTATGGAAGATACCACTAGGCGTTGAGATGCCAAGATCCGGATGGCACCGAGGTGATGTCTAGCAAGTTGCTGTACTGGTGTGGTCATCCTACAATGCTGAAACTCGGCGTGGGGCGCCCCATTAGCCTGTGAGATGGCGTCAGTAGCGGACCGATGTGTGAATGGGGCAAAGGTAGCGCAAGAATATTTTTGGAATAGAAGACACCACAAGGCGCTGAGATTCGGTTAGCACCGAGGTGGTGTCTAGCAAGCTATGCAGCTGAGTTGCGTGCGCACTTGCGGCGAATAGGTCGAAGGCAGCACAACAATGTTTTCTGAATAGAAGACACCACAAGGCGCTGAGATTCGGTTACCACCGAGGTGGTGTCTAGCAAGTTGCTGCACTGGTGTGGCCATCCTACAATACTGCTCCGAATAACGGTGTGGGGTGCCCGAAGGGGGGGGGGAGGCGGCGTGAACGGGCCTTCCTAGGTGGAGGCTCGTCTGCTGTAGTGGGGCGCCCCTTTACCGTTTCAGTTGCCATTCAGCTGAGTTTCGGCTGCTCTTGATGCTACAGTGACAGGCGGCTGCAACAGGACTCTCAAAATGGCGGCCTGTTCTTTGGATTTGGGCCTGGTCCACTAAAATGGCCCTGGGACACCTTAGAACTCGGACGCTCGATTTTTTTTTCCTTTTCTGTACATGCAAAAAAAGGTAAATGCCCGGTACGTTACACGCTTCATCTGCCACGATGAACTCTCCAGAGGAACCGAAAAAAAATATAGTTATGGTAACTATACCATGCATCGTCATATGGAGAGGTGGCACCAATTAATTATAGTGCTGCATAAAAGAGAGATTTGGAGGAGAACCCCTGACCTGGTAGTACATTCATCAAAGAAGTGGCACTGACAGCATCAGAGGCAAGGGAAACGGTCCCAAATATTTAGAAGAACTTTGGAAAGATTAAAATGACATGTTTAGATTGTGGCAAATTAATTTCATGTGGACAGATGAGTGTTACTCTAATAAATACAGCATATGAACATCATCATAGTCGATGGTTGGTAGAGACATTTTGACTATATCCTGGACCTGCCCGTCCTCGCCCAAAATGGCGCCGAAATAAATGGGACTCGTAACTCCTTGTTGTGTACTGGTTGCAGAACCTTGAAATCACGAGATACGTATGCAGTTTTGAAGCACATGGCGGGCGGGGACGAGAATTGATTGAATATTTCGACATCCCTATTGATATTAAGTTCTGATGTGTTATTGATTACTGTACTATTGAAAGTTCGAATTAACGTCACCCATGGTACTTGCCCGCAAATGTATATCTAGATAATTTTATTGTAACTGGCCCTGTCGTATTTTAATTATAAAATGTACGTCCACCGATTCCGTAACTGTTAGACACCTTAGTTCTTGCAACCTAATGGCCCGCCCGTTACGTTCCTCTACAGTGTAAATGTCTACTCATCATATACGATTACAGTTTGCTCCGTGGCCGGCCCACGTGGTTATAGGCTCGTATTTGTATAATGAAATTTTCACAATAAAGGTTTTTTAAAGAAAACATGGTAGTAGTATATACATTGGTAAAGTTTTTAATAATAGTCACTGTTTTAGAATCATTAAAAGGCAAGTGAAATAAAGCAGACCAATTACATGAAGGGTAAAAGGTATAATACGAAGGAACGCAGTAAAGATAAATGGTCAAGGGCTGTTGTGTTTTCTACTCCTGCAACATAAAGTGATCGATAAGAATCCCATATTCAGGCGTATCGGCGACTAAGACAGCAGGTCGACCCTCTTTCGCTCAACGGCTCCGTCATGGGACGAAGAAACGCTCTTTTTCTCGAAAAAAGAATATATTTTACTTGCAGGACAGTTGTAAATTTTCCGGGAAAGTACATTAGCCTGGAACATTATAACATATATTTAAGAAAAAATAATGTTCGGAAGTAATAAAAAGCGTAATTTTTAGGTCATATGACCAAGCCTTTCATCATTAGAATAAGAAAAGTAAAATGAACCAATGAAAAGTTTTATTAACAAGTCACATGACTTGTTATGCTTACGTTACGCGCTGCGCGCCCCGGATGACTTCCGGATGCGCTAACGCGGCGCGTCATATGACGCATTACGCGACAACGCAGGTCCAGAATATAGTCGAAATGTCTCCACCAACCAGCGGTCGGAACACAACCCCTTTCAGCAGGCTAAATAGTTCTGTTAAATGACAACAGAAGGGACAGGCAACAAGAACCATCAGTCAAAGAGGGGAGGGCTAGTTCTTCTCTACCGGGTTACATTGGGGCGCTACCGGAACTGATCGAATTGGTAGTCTACAGTGTTTCTGGATGTTTCAGACTGAAGCTGGGGTTAGCATGAGAGCAGCACCATTTCGTAGCTCCGTCGTGGCCATTCCGCAACCAATCATGGCAGCCGCTCTTTATCGTTATTTTGGGCGGGGTGGGTGGCGGAGCCGAGCTGTTTTGCAGCCATCATTGTGTGAAGTTCAGTTCATCTCACTAGTTTTGTATTTGTCATGAGGGGTTGTTCCTAATGTTTCTATTTTAGCGAGGTCAAAAAGAGATCCCATTAGTGGCCTACTGATTTTGCTCGATTCCTTTTCTTTTTTTTTTACACGATTTTTCGTTATCTGCAAAGACTAAACAGAGTATTGCGACTCTGTGTGTGTTTGTAAATAGAGAATGAACCAAAGAGAACCAATTCTAAAACAGTAAATACTTGGATAACAATCAATCAAATGGAGAGAGAAGCAGGCACGACGTATTACAACGGGGGCAAAGGCCTGCGTTAACTACCCTTCACTATGTGCAAAGAGAGAGTACTCCTAATAGAAATGAGGGGGGGGCACCATTCAAAGCAGATCAGTGTGCATAAACACGAAAATGTTTTCACTTACCACGTACTTGACATTCGACAGCTTATGATATTTGCTATTAAAAAACCATTGAAATTCACTGAAAAAACCATAGGTTATAGACCATATATAGTTAGGAATTAGCATTTACAAAACCTTGAAAATTCACTGAAAAAACCATAGGTTATAGACCATATATAGTTAGGAATTAGCATTTAAAAAACCTTATTTTACTCACACAAAACCATTGAAATTCCATATATAGTTAGTTGCACTAACTATATATCGGGCACCCGCAATCCACTGCTGATGATGTCACATATTACATCATTCATGACATGGTCAGTGACATCACTGATGACATCACTGATGACATCTCAAATGACATCACTGATGACATCACTGATGACATCTCATTTGACATCAATGACCACATCACTGATGATATCATTCATGTGACAATACAATGCATCTCCTCACATTTTAATATAACCTCTGTTTCACCCAGTGTTAAATAAAGAGTATAATTTTTGAAACCATTGACACACCAATACTAGTTACTACATACGTACTCACTGATTCCTACGTCTACACACACATTCACTCATTCACCCATACAATCATTCATACATACAATCACTCATCTTTACAACACTATCATATGCACTCATACACCTATACAGACACTCACACTCTGCCACTCATCCATGGAGTTACTCACACACCTAGTCAGTCCTGTAAAGAATCAATCACACTTCCATTTTCTTGTCTATACAGTTAAACATAGAGCACCTTACATTTTCAAACATATACTAACACATACTTACTTTCTTATACAATCATTGATACAAGTACACATTGATCTGCACAGAGTCACACACCTCCCAGCCAGCCACACACACACTCAGTCTCCCATACAAATACTTGGACAATCAATCAATAACCCATATAGTTAATCATATAGCTACTGATCAACACATGCAGCAGTTTACAGAACAACAGACATAATGATGCACAAATTAAGACAGTTTAGTCACTAACCCATGCACTCAGTGAGACACATTTAATCACTCACTCATACATTCAGTCATGCACCTACTAAATCCTTCGTCCAGACACTTATACATCCACTCATTCTTCAATATGTAAAACATATTTAAACTTTACAGAAACACACAGTCACTGGATGATGTCATCAGTGATGTCATCAGTGATGTCATTTGAGATGTCATCAGTGATGTTATCAGTGATGTCACTGACCATGTCATGAATGATGTAATATGTGACATCATCAGCAGTGGATTGCGGGTGCGCGATATATAGTTAGTGCAACTAACTATATATGGAATTTCAATGGTTTTGTGTGAGTAAAATAAGGTTTTTTAAATGCTAATTCCTAACTATATATGGTCTATAACCTATGGTTTTTTCAGTGAATATATATATGTGTGTGTGTGTGTGTGTGTGTGTGTGTGAGACAGACAGACAGACAGACAGACAGACAGATAGATAGATAGATAGATAGATAGAGAGATAGATAGATAGATAGATAGATAGATAGATAGATAGATAGATAGATAGATAGATAGATAGATAGATAGATAGATAGATAGATAGATAGATAGATAGATAGATAGATAGATAGATAGATAGATAGATAGATAGATAGATAGATAGATAGATAGATAGATAGATAGATAGATAGATAGATAGATAGATAGATAGATAGATAGATAGATAGATAGATAGATAGATAGATAGATAGATAGATAGATAGATAACTATAACTGGTGAATTTACATGGTTTTGTTTGTTTAAAACAGTATGTTTTAAGTGACATTTTCATCTAACTATAACGTCCCTTCAACCTTTGTCTCTTTAAATGATTTTGTAATTATTTTGAAGCAAAGTGAAATATTATTATCATACCTAACTATGACGGTGCACAGACATAATATCGACTCCAAAATATCGTTTGGACAGAATATCGAGTTTTAAATATCGTTTGGACAAAATATCGACAGGACAGAATATCGACAGTCAAAATATCGTTTTTAAGGTAAGTGAAGTAATATCGACTGTAAATAATATAGAAAGTGAAAATATCCAAGTATATAATCTAGATAGTAAAAAATATCGTTTTTTAAATAATATTTAATTATTTATAGTGTTTTTATGTTATAATATGTGTGAAAAGTGTCATTTTATGTTATAATTATTTTTAATTAATGATTTTTATGTAATTATTGTGTAATTTTATTCTGTAGCGGGTTGTGGGTTTATAGGGGAATAGGGTGGGAAGTAATTTAATTATAATTAATTAAATATGTAAATTTATTAATTGGTAGTAATAATTAATTAATTGGTAATTAAATAATATTTGTTAATTATTTAAAATGTAATTGGTAATTAATTTAATTTAATTGATTAATTGCTAATTATGTAAATAAAAATAATGTATTTCCTGTAGCGGGTTGTGGGTTTATAGGGGAATAGGGTGGGAAGTAATTTAATTATAATTAATTAAATATGTAAATGTATTAATTGGTAGTAATATTTAATTAATTGGTAATTAAATAATATTTGTTAATTATTTAAAATGTAATTGGTAATTAATTTAATTTAATTGATTAATTGCTAATTATGTTAAATTAAAGGGGTATTTTTAGGTTTCAGGGTCATTTTCTGGTTTTTGGGTAAAGGGGTATTTTTAGGGTTCAGGGTCAGTTTTTAGTTTTTGGGTAAAGGGGTATTTTTTGGGTTCAGGGTCAGTTTTTAGTTTTTGGGTCAGTTTTTAGTTTTTGGGTAAAGGGGTATTTTTAGGGTTCAGGGTCAGTTTTTAGTTTTTGGGTAAAGGGGTATTTTTAGGGTTCAGGGTCAGTTTTTAGTTTTTGGGTAAAGGGGTATTTTTAGGGTTCAGGGTCAGTTTTTAGTTTTTGGGTTAAGGGGTATTTTTAGGGTTCAGGGTCAGTTTTGGGTTTTTGGGTAAAGGGGTATTTTTAGGGTTCAGGGTCAGTTTTTAGTTTTTGGGTAAAGGGGTATTTTTAGGGTTCAGGGTCAGTTTTGGGGTTTTGGGTAAAGGTTTTTTTTAGGGTTCAGGGTCAGTTTTGGGTTTTTGGGGTACAGGGGTACAGTGTAAAAAGAAAGTAAAATTAAATTTACATTAATTTAATTTAATGAAATTAAATTAAATTAAATTATATTAAATTAATTTTAAATAATTTAAATTATAAAAATTATTATATACTTACCAATACTTATGTTGTAATGGTAGTGCGTTGTAAAAGTTGCGTTGTAATGTCATATATCCACTGTTGCACTCTTTGGAGTGGGAATAGTAATTTTAACCCCTACGCTATCCAACGCTTTCCCTACTGTTGCACCCACTGGAGTGGGAATAGTAATTTTTACTCTATTGTATGTGTACGTTAATAATATTGGCTATTATTTAAATAAATTTTGTTACTATATATATATATGTTTTAAGAAATATGATTAAAAAAATATTATTTTTTTACTTTCATTAATTATTTAATTATTAAAAGTTCTTTTAAGTATTGTTAAGTATATTTTAGTAATTAATTTTTTTATATTAATGTAATTAAACATTGTTTTTATTAAAGTCGATATTTTTTACAACGATATTTTTGTAAACGATATTTTTAACTCGATATTTTTGTACTTACCTGTTTGTAGATAGAAACTCGATATTTTCTCAACGATATTTTTGTTGGTCGATATTCTGTCCCTCGATATTATTTCAGTGATCCAACTATGACGAACTTTTAACCTATGTCTATTTCAGTGAATTTCTATGTTTCATTAATGCACAGCAAAATATTATTAACATACCTGACTATAATGTCACTTTAACCTTTGTTTTATTCAGTGAATTTTTAGGGGTTTTTCATACGTAAAGTAATATTTTATTACTCCACGTACTTCCAACCCCACTTCATGCACTGTCTTTAGCCAACACCCTATGGGCAGCCAATTGTACACTGGGCATAGCCATTGTAGGGTTGACAGTGCATGCCCTGGACCCCAAACCCACATGGGTGCAAACAGCTGTCTGTGTTTTTACATTTTAATGGGTGCCATTGTAAGTAAGACAGACCTACTGGCTCTGCCAATGGGTTAGAACACAGCAATGCAAGAAAATAGTCTATTGGATTTATAAAGAGGTCAGAATATACCAACATATATAAAGCTGACTTAGTGGCTATGTCTAAAAATCACCAATAATTATAATCAAATGTACCTTAGATTGATTCACACTGTACAATGTTTAATACAAGTGATTGTCATAATAAAATGTGAATGATGTTTTAATAAAGAAATTAACGCATCTTCATGTCTTTGAGTCTATCTTTTAACATTATTCAGTTAACTGAAGAGTATAGAGCTCCAGCCAGGAGTGTTTTAAAAAAAAGTATGTTAAGCACTTCTGGGGTCATGTTTAATGACCCCACAGACTTACTGTTTATTTATTAATGTTGCTGGGATGATGCTGCCTTCCTGCAGCCCCTCGCATTATTAAAAGACATGCATAGTAGTGCCCCTGCCTCTTTTAGAGGCACCATCAGTATAAAAAAAATGTAAATTAGAAGCCCTCCAGGTCGTCATGGCTCCTTGCTTGGAGTAGTGAATAAGAAATGAGCTGCTGTTGGAGCTTATTTATTATTTATTTATGAAATGTATTAAAAAAAATGTTGGTGTCCTAGTGCCCACCCAGGACACCCACATGTCTAATTTTTCTTTGGGTCCATGGAGGGAGCGCCAGGGCCCCTTAAGCTCCCCGTAGCATCCTCAAAACAGGCACATCGGCCGCACAAGACCGAGGAACTGTTTTCTAAAAAAAAATTTACTTTTAAATTGGGGTGCACCAGTGCTCACCTGGAGCACCCCACAGCCTTTTTTATGTTGGAGAAGTGGGTGGGGAAGACTAGATATTGATCAAGAAAGTGTGCTTTTTGTGGTTTGGTGCAATACGGTTCAGTAGTTTTTAATGTTTGAAATGTGTAGATTTCTGGACCATGGGGCTGAATTAAAGAAACTCAAGCTGTCAGATTGGCTGGCTCTAATTGGCTGGGTGCAACATTAATAGAAATGTTGAGGCAGCTGTTACAAGTTCCGGGGACTTGGTTCCCCTGACCTGAAAATGTTTTTGAAAAAGGACAAAAAGGGCCAGGCTAGGGAGACCCTGACCCCTAGACCTTGTGGGTAGGGTACCCAATTGCCCCATTGTAGCTCTTTTACCTCTCAGGGTAGTGAAACACTGCAGTCCAAGGTATACTCAGGGGAGGTGGTATGGGCTAGCAACCATCATTCGCTGCCATGAAATGGTAACACTCAACAAATATATACATAAGACTGGTGGAAATAACTTTGATGACATTCTGAAATCACATTGACCCTTAAATGGTCATGGCCCCTAAAAATCACAGTACCATTCTCAAATGCCAGAAAGCGCATTACTATTTACGAGGGTTGCACTTTAATAAAATCAGGCCTATTGGCTTTGTCAGAATTTCCACATCAACAGACCAAGAATCACATGTTGTAAACTCTCTCTCTATCACTGATCACAATCACAATCATCTGTAATCATTGTTATCAGTAAAGCATTGCAACATTTATGAGTAATCACTGTCAGCAAGACATCTTTTAAATATAGCATTGTAAAAGCCGTAGCACATGTCTGTATCTTTCTTAAACCAATTTAGGCCAAAAACATGCAGCCACAGGACCAACAACTAGAGGCCCCTTCATTCCCAAGCTGTAGAGCAAATCTTCCAGCCTCATGTGTGCTTGAGGTACTGATGGAAATCATGAGTGTGTCATAAATTCCTTGACCCAAGAATCTTAGGGTCACTTATGAAAAACCTTTTAGGAGGCTACTGCACTCTTGCAGCCCCCCCCCACAACTTTTTCCCCACATTGCTGGTGCCCATGCCATCCTGAGGCCACAAGAAGGAAAGAAGATTTGGGCAGACTCAGCCCCACAATGCACTATGGTATGCTCCCTCAGTGAACCATGAATTTTTAATGAGTGTTTTTTCTCTGTTGCATTGGGCCTCTAGCCCTGCATTTTCTTGCTGCTTTTGCTTTTCTTCTTTCTTTTTCCTTGTTAGGGGTGCCCAGACCCACCTGGGACACCCGCACTGCCCAGGGTCCTTGCTCAGCGAGGCTCTGTTGACTTCTTGTTGACTACCTGCGGGAGCTGGCAGCAGGATTCTCCATGTCCACTTCATGCAGACAGGGCTTTGCCTTCATGAGGTCAATTGCCCCCGACATAGGCACAGGGAATGGGCATGATGGCGTTCCCCATTTTTACTTTTTTGTTGGAGTCTGAGGATAAGCTGTTCTGACCCTTCCTTCTGTTATGGGGGTATGATGCACTCCCCCTCCTTCTCTCTTTGCCATCGGGCTCAGGGCTGGGTTCCCAGGTCCCATATATGAGTATGCTAGCTGGGGGCTTTACTTAGCACTGGGGAGGTGGGCTGCACACATGTCCCTGCCTGGATCATTATTCATTAATAAAATGTGCACCAATCCATGGGCACAGGCGCACTCTGGTGGTACATTGGAATCCTTACAGTGGAGCCTAACAAGCTCCATTTTCTTGGTGGGGGTCAAAGGTCAA
Organism: Lissotriton helveticus; assembly: GCF_964261635.1. Taxonomy (NCBI): domain Eukaryota; kingdom Metazoa; phylum Chordata; class Amphibia; order Caudata; family Salamandridae; genus Lissotriton; species Lissotriton helveticus. Next base: position 604,788,078 of record NC_136063.1, read on the forward strand.
ATCCTTTAAGGATTGATTGCCCTGCCCGTTTGGCTGATATCTTCCATCTTGGGTTCATTTTGCTCCTAGTGGTGAGCTATAGTCACTTAGAGCCTCTAAACCAGCATACTTTGCAGTGAGCTGGTTTTATTAGATCCGTACACCAGTGTTTCTCATTTTCTTTGTCTCTGGTGTTCCTCTCCTACTGCTGGGACACAGAAGACCAGATCTTCCCCCAACTAGTCCTTAGGAGGTGTTAGGAAACCCGGCTTCCCGGTCCTGGAGAGACACACTGGTCCTGGGATCTGCTGTTAGAAAAGTCCATTAGTGAATGTGAGGGCTTACTGCTCTCTATAGTGTTGCTGTTGTCCAATTCCAGTGTTTGACTCCCTGTCGCTCCCTTGTGCAAAAGCATTCAAGTGTGGGTGGATGGTTCTAGATGTCAAGCACCCCTATCCATTTCAAGGGTAACACGTCACCCTTCCCCGTCACAACCCACCTGCACAGCATGCTTGGACAATCCAAGATGGCCCCATCAAGTGATCTCTATGCACACCTCCTCTGGGGGCCTCAGCTTCACCCCTAGCTGACATCACTGCCAGGGACTTTGTCACCAACATTTTAAAGGAGTGCCCCCTCCTGTGTTGGGTTCACATGTCTGGGCTTAGGCCTGGGGTGCCCCACCCCAGGTACAGCGTAACAGCTAATCAAAAGATGCAGCTTTTCTTCCCCAATCCTTCCTCCTCAGGAGTTTGAGTGAAGCACTATAATTTGTTCCTTTTGTGTGGGAGGTTGTTGTTCCCTCTGCTCAGGAATAGAGTAATTAACCTGGCCCAGAAGGATGACAAAAGGTTTGGAATCTGATCCTGAGAGAAATATTACAATTCTGGGTGACCCATACAGTGTTCATGTAGGTTCTTGGGACTTATATATTCAAATTTGGTGTACATGTTTCACCCCAGTTTGATACCTTTCGGGCAAATTACCGCCAAGTGCATAATACAGTGATAATGCAGATAAAATAGCTACCCCTACAGACCTTACCTATAAGTGCCTACTAATATTATAAGTCCCACTCCATGTCAACATCTAAGCTTGCAGAGTCCTTTCCTGTGCCAGGCTACCTGTGCGCAATTTCTGGGCTGCTCACAATGGTAGTCCCACAAGTGCAGCCCACACACATGTGCACAGATTATCACGTGCAACCAGCCCGTTACCCTAGCTGGGTTGTAGAAGGCTTATCTTAAAAGGTAGTCTAACTATCATGTGATCACATACTAAGAGCTAAACTCTCGCAACCACAAGCAGTGTGCATAAAAAGTACAACAGTGATTACAATCAAGTAAATACAACAACAGATCTTCAGGTTCTTAAGGATTTCCAGGACATTTATTGGATCCACATTCAGCCGACACGTGTTTCGTCGTGTTCCCAAAAGTTAAGTCAACACGACTCTTCAGGGCTGGTAAATAGACCCAGGCATCTAAGGGTCGATGCCACACGTAGGTGTTTCGAGCGAAGAATCCAAATCAAGATTGACAAGTGGTCAGTCTTTAATATATGCCAAGAGCCCTGGTTCCGGGTTCCAAATAGATTGTATCTCTACTAATATGACAGAAACGCTCAGTAAAGCGCAGAGAATCAGAACAAAAACAGGGGAGACAAGACACGTGTAAGTGTCAGTCTATACCGGGAGGGGATCCCAAACGGTAGTAGCGGAGTGAGTTACTACTGCGTAACTGCAAGACGAGAGTGCACTGTGGTGCGGGATCCCTCCTCTGTGTGTTCCCGGTCGCCGTGTTCCGAGGACGGACTCGGAACACGGCGACCGGGAACACGGTCTTGGCATATATTAAAGACTGACCACTTGTCAATCTTGATTTGGATTCTTCGCTCGAAACACCTACGTGTGGCATCGACCCTTAGATGCCTGGGTCTATTTACCAGCCCTGAAGAGTCGTGTTGACTTAACTTTTGGGAACACGACGAAACACGTGTCGGCTGAATGTGGATCCAATAAATGTCCTGGAAATCCTTAAGAACCTGAAGATCTGTTGTTGTATTTACTTGATTGTAATCACTGTTGTACTTTTTATGCACACTGCTTGTGGTTGCGAGAGTTTAGCTCTTAGTTCATGAACGAAAGTCTGTCAGATTTTCTTGGAACGGTTTAGGGTTACTCCGTTCGCTCTTCACGCACCACATTTTAGACATCATTTTCCTATGAATTTTAACGTGTACCCTAGGTAGAGCGCCTGGGTATCTGTAATTACAAACCCTATCAGCTGCCTCCTCTATCATGTGATCACAGTTAGTGAGACACTAGTAGAGAGACTTAACCACAGTAATAAGTAAAACAAATCAGCTGATCAAAAACAAAAAATCTGGTTGTATTAAATGGGCTGGAACCATTTTGCTACACTGCCCTTCTTTATTTAATTCCCTCTGGAATGTGCCAGGTCCAGCTGGTTGGTGTGTGATTTAAAATTAAATGGTGAAAGGACTTTTGGCCCTAGGTAGCCCATACCCTGGGGCCCAATGGAACGATCAGGTTTCATTCCCTGGGACAGGAATGTAGGCTTCTCTGCTTCCGAGGTAACCAGAACTCAGTACGCTATGCTCAATACTGCTCACGCCCTTTGTCCAGGTCTGAGGTGGGTGGAGGGTGAAATTCAATGTAACCCTCCAGTGCTCCACGCGGTTGGGGGAAGAAACTGAAGTTGGTCTCCCACCTGCACAACAGAAATGCTGACAGGAAAGAAGAAGGAAAGCATTGGTCTCGGTAACATGAGAGTGGCCTCCTCCTTCTGCCAATAGGGTGGAAAAAGGTAGGAATGTGTGTGCCCCGGGTGGGGCTAGAGCACCCAATGTTGAAAGATATATCGAAAGTCATAATAAATTACTGGAACCTCTCATCTATTCATTACCGCTCCAAGCAAGCAACACCCCCCTTATGCTCTTTGTGGGGTTATTTGCATATTTTGTCCTGCTTTGAGGTGAACCAGTCTGAGCAGATGCACCGCCAACATGTTAAGAAAGTGTTGTAGGTGACTTCAATCACTTAATCTACCCGTCCTGAAAGTGACCACAGGCCTCAGGTCATATCTCTTAACATAAACCCAGTGAAGCACAAACCCGCACCTCCAACGTGTCGGGGAACATATACGGAAAATCTTAAGCGCCTCAAGTGGAGCGAAGACATCAGCCCGTCCATCTTACAGGTATGCATGGAACGTATAAAAAACGGAAACGAACATGATGCCTCCCCCATTGTAACATGGACGACACTGTGCACCCACCTGACTAAATGTTTTCCAGTAGAACAGCAGGCCCAAAGGACAAACCAGCGCTACAAATTTAAACTCTCACTACAGTCAAAGGTACTTAAGAAAGCCAGGAATAACGCCCTGCGGTCACTTGCAAAACACCCTGGGAACAGTGAATGTTTAAATCTTTATAATGCTGCCCAAAAGTTATTCAGGCTGGCGATCATCAAAGACAAACAAATACACGAAAATCAATTTTGGTGCAAATTGGTGTGGGAGAGTAAGAGCAAAAACCCCAAAAAATTCTGGGACCTAGTTAACCGCACCAACCCGAGTACCTCAAGCTTTGGATCAGCAAATATACAAGAGTCTGAATGGGCATCATACCTCACAGAACATTTCAGGTCCTCAGAACATCTAGGTCCCACAGGAGGTGGCCCGCCAAGAGAGACTGATACTGAGGCCAGCATTAAGTGGAGTGCACCCACTGAGCTGCCAAGTTCTCTTAATATGGGCTTTCAGGTGTCCCAAGACAGAGTAGCGTTGACTATGACTAAAGCAAGATCAGACGGAGCACCAGGCCCAAATGGCCTACCACAGAACCTCTTTAAATCTGATATTCCTTTTTGGTCAGGAACCCTAACAAACCTATTCAACTATGCCCTGAGAACCGCAACTATCCCAGAATCATGGCGGGGTGCAATAATACACCCAATTTATAAATCAGAAACCCGCGCAGCCCCCAACAACTACAGACTCATTGCTCTTTTGTTTGTAAATCAAAAATGGACTAGCTAAATTATCAAAAGAAAAGAAAATAAATTGTTTTAATTTATCAAGGACTCAAGTATGTTTCGTCAACGGTTGGTGGCACCTGGTAGGTGTGCTCATAAAGCCCTCACCCACCAACCTAGTTGGTGGCATGCTTCATCATCGGGCCCACCCAGTGACACCTAGCGTGCCCCGGGTGTGCTTCGACGCCTGAAGACAGCGGAGCAGGTATGTCGCTGTGTGTGCGGTGAAGACTGTTATGGATTGTGAGTTTGAAACGGCTTGGCGGGGATCCCAGTGCCCAAGGGCAAACACACTTTATTGGCTGGGTCACCGTCAGCGGTTAAAAATAAGGCTATTGGATGTTAGAGGCGAGTTACGACCTCCCACATCCTGGGGTGTGTCAACATGTTTCAGCCAGTGCCTTATGACTATGCTGGCTTTCTTCAGGACGGGTAAAAAGGGTGTGTGCAGTTAAAACTAGTGGGTGTATATCCAGACTATGTGTATACACGCCCTAAAGTGTTTTTCTATGTGTGAGTGGGGGATTCCCATCTCAAGAAAACACCTTTACATGTAACATATAGGACAAGGACAAAACATTCATGGAAAAAAGGTTAGAGTCACTTGGCTGTATGGTTTATATACAGTTGGTTGCCGGCTCTATAGCGGTGTAGGTGCTGGCTATGAGCGGCTATGGTGTAATGGTATTGGTGGTACCATTAGGGTGGGGTTCGCACTTGATTACGGTAGTGGGGTGGCTAAAACACGAATTGTACATGGATAGTGCACAGTGGTACAAGAGGAAAACATAAGAGTTCATTCTTACGCTAGTTTGTCAAAAGAGCTACTTCATGGTTTGAGAAGTGGCATGGGTTGACCCTGTGGAGTAAAAACATGGGTTTTGCCACAAGTTTTAGAGAGAGAGAGAGAGACCTGTGGGGGAGAAAACGCTTACCAGAGTTGAAGAACCGTCAAAGTACTCACAGAGTTCTTGGTCAGAGGCTGCCGTAGACCTGTACTGCCTCCTTCGCTGCACCGGTAGGGAATGGCTCTGGGAGTGAGCTATTTATACTGTTAGTCGATTGTTAAATCGTTTGCACCTGTATTTTTGGGGGAAAGGGTGAAAAGACTCGAAATACCGGGTCAGTGCGCTCGCGAGCGCTAGTCACGATCGTGGTATGGGTCTGCGCATGCGCGTTGTAGTGCGCTATTACCGCGCATGCGCGTTGGGGTGCTAGTTCTGCGCATGCGCAATGGTGAAAGAGTCGGCACTACTCGCTAGCGCATGCGCGGCCAAAGCGGCGCGATTGAAGGCCATCTGGTGTTGATGGTATAAAGGAGTTTATGGGATGAACTGAGGCAATGGGTAGCGGTTGTTAGAGTAGATGCATGCCTCATTATTACTGGATGATGCGCGGTAATAGCGCACTACAACGCGCATGCGCAGACCCATACCACGATCGTGACTAGCGCTCGCGAGCGCACTGACCCGGTATTTCGAGTCTTTTCACCCTTTCCCCCAAAAATACAGGTGCAAACGATTTAACAATCGACTAACAGTATAAATAGCTCACTCCCAGAGCCATTCCCTACCGGTGCAGCGAAGGAGGCAGTACAGGTCTACGGCAGGCTCTGACCAAGAACTCTGTGAGTACTTTGACGGTTCTTCAACTCTGGTAAGCGTTTTCTCCCCCACAGGTCTCTCTCTCTCTCTCTAAAACTTGTGGCAAAACCCATGTTTTTACTCCACAGGGTCAACCCATGCCACTTCTCAAACCATGAAGTAGCTCTTTTGACAAACTAGCGTAAGAATGAACTCTTATGTTTTCCTCTTGTACCACTGTGCACTATCCATGTACAATTCGTGTTTTAGCCACCCCACTACCGTAATCAAGTGCGAACCCCACCCTAATGGTACCACCAATACCATTACACCATAGCCGCTCATAGCCAGGACCTACACCGCTATAGAGCCGGCAACCAACTGTATATAAACCATACAGCCAAGTGACTCTAACCTTTTTTCCATGTATGTTTTGTCCTTGTCCTATATGTTACATGTAAAGGTGTTTTCTTGAGATGGGAATCCCCCACTCACACATAGAAAACACTTTAGGGCGTGTATACACATAGTCTGGATATACACCCACTAGTTTTAACTGCACACACCCTTTTTACCCGTCCTGAAGAAAGCCAGCATAGTCATAAGGCACTGGCTGAAACATGTTGACACACCCCAGGATGTGGGAGGTCGTAACTCGCCTCTAACATCCAATAGCCTTATTTTTAACCGCTGACGGTGACCCAGCCAATAAAGTGTGTTTGCCCTTGGGCACTGGGATCCCCGCCAAGCCGTTTTAAACTCACAATCCATAACAGTCTTCACCGCACACACAGCGACATACCTGCTCCGCTGTCTTCAGGCGTCGAAGCACACCCGGGACACGCTAGGTGTCACTGGGTGGGCCCGATGATGAAGCATGCCACCAACTAGGTTGGTGGGTGAGGGCTTTATGAGCACACCTACCAGGTGCCACCAACCGTTGACGAAACATACTTGAGTCCTTGATAAATTAAAACAATTTATTTTCTTTTCTTTTGATAATTTAGCTAGTCCATTTTTGATTTACAAACATATAATCCGGGGGATAAGGACTAGCTTTCTGGTCCTCTCTCTCCATCTTGATACACGTATTCATTGCTCTTTTGGACATTGAGGCTAAGCACTATGCAGGCCTCCTTCTGGAAGACCTAAAGCTATGGGCAAAGGAACACAACCGGATTCCGATGAATCAAACGGGGTTTGTCGCCAATCCAGGGACTATGACAAATCTTCTAGCAGTGTCAACCATTGTCGATAAAGCTCTTTTAACATCTAGGACAGTGCTATGCTGCTTTGTCGATTTTAAAGCAGCATTTGACAGGGTTCCCAGGGCGGCCTTATGGGAAAAACTTAGGAATTGGGGGATTCCTGACAAACTATTGGAGGCAATTATCCAACTTCACTCTCGCACCTGGGTCCGAGTGAAGCTAGGGTCCGGCACACATCTCTCGCGCAAAATTATGACAACGAGAGGTGTCAAGCAGGGATGCGTGCTGGCCCCCCTGCTCTTTAATCTGTTCATAGCAGACTTGTCGTCGACCCTGGATGAAACCAATAGTCATCCCCCAAAGGTGGGAGGCACGGCACTTAGCAATCTGTTATACGCCGATGATCTTGTTCTTTTCAGTCTTACCAGGGTCGGGCTGCAAAGGCTTCTTGACTCACTGCTTCGTTATACATTGGCGAACCAATTAGAAGTCAATTTAAAGAAAACCCAAGTAGTTCCCTTTGGGAAAAAACGATATGTTGGTGGTGGGTGGTCCTTTAACAACATAAGCCTCGTGATAGGTCAATCGTATAAATATCTTGGCGTCCACCTGGATTCAAGGGGCAACCTTATAAAACAGCGCCATGAGATAGCAATTAAAGCCACGACTCTTGCAGTATCTCTAACTAAGCTTTCGAAAAATCTCTCAGGTCCAACTTTTTCGCCACTCTTGGAAGTCCTGAGAGCGAAAATCGGCCCCACCCTATCATACGGGATAGAGACATTCAAGGGCAAACTGAATACGGCCCTAAACCAACATACCACCAAAATCTATAAAAAGGTCCTCCAGTTGCCAACCTCTGCATCTGCCGCACAGATAAGATTGGAGATGGGGCTACCAAACTATGAGGTTTCCCATATTGGTGTATACCTTAACCTGTGTCACAAGCTGAGACAGGCTGACCCAGACTCACTAGAATCCTTAGTCTGGCTAGAAATCTCCCAGAAAAACCCAGGAGGAACGTTTGGTCGCCTCTTCAAGGACTATATCCAACAAATGTCAGCAGGAGACCTATGGGCTCTTAACCCTAGTCAGACAGCGTTTAAAACTGCTATCAAAAAATGTGTAAGAATGAGATCACTCATTACAGACAAAGGACTCTTTTCAAAACGGAGCCATTCTTGGGCCCTTGTAAACTCCTATAGTCGGCTAGTTCCTGCCGCTTATCTCTCTTGCACATACCCACTGTTTCTAAAACGTAGCTTTATAGCCATTAGAATGGGTGACTGGCGGTTCCTGCAAGACTTACCCCCCTGGAGACGCACGGCGGAAGATCTAACATGCAGAGGGTGCGGTACAACAGCCGAAACACTGTTACACGTGGTTTGCCTTTGCCCAGCCTTCAACTCCCAACGCAGGTGCAAACTAAAAGCAGAATGGAACAGGCTGGGCGCTCGAACCTGCAGGCAAGCCATTATTGTGGCCTTGAACCCTGAAAACACTGACTTAAATATAAGACTAACAAGGTTCATTCTGCAAGCATATTGCAATTTTAAGTTAAAGAAGTCCTGTTAAATCCTCTCTCTTATTTTCTTTCTCTTTTACCACTTAACGATCGTTATGATACACGCCAAATTTCTAGAGGGATGAATTGAAAAGAATACGAGCAGTACCCCTAGGAAATTTGGGGTCGTCTTTTAAATGTATGATATACAAGTCAGTGAGAGTAAAGAAAAAGGAGTGAAGTTCCTTGTATATCAGGTTTTAACTTTGGTATTATATTATTATTTATTTTTATTTTATTTTATTTTTTCTTGGTTTTTATCTTTCTTTTATTATTCTCACTACGGCTGACTTACCGACTGTTTTGCTGTCTTCATTTTTAACAAGTTGCACATGAAGTTAATAATGTAACCCTCTTTTAAAGATATCTATGTTATATCTAAATAAAGAATTTTCTACTACTACTTCTACTACTTAATCTACCCGTGCCTATGGACAGTACCTGGATAACCTCACGAGTGTTAAGCTGCGCAATACAAATCTGCATTTCCGAGGAGTGTAAATGAAAGACTTTGATTAATGTTCCGTTGAATGCACATGCATTTTTCAAAGGTTTATTGACAGATATTGAGGTGATGACCTCTTGACAAAGCCAGTAGGTTTGCCTTCATATAATAAAGTAGTTATCAATTGTATATTATTATTAATGTTGTAATGCCTAACACTTCCTATAATGATGTGGTGGCTCAGTCACAAAGTCAATGGGTATGTCTTCTATACTGATGTGGTCACCCATGACAAAACAAATAGGCCGGCCTTTTATATAATGATGTGGTGACCCCTGACCATGCCAGTAGACCTGCCTTATTTAAAACAAAAGCCGTTTATACTGTGATGAATTATCTAATTTGCTGGCTGTGCATGAAGGGGTTGTTAGATGCCCTCATTGACACTGGGTGCAGTTCCTGTCCTTTGAATTTTTTCAGTGAATTAATATATATATAGATAGAAAACCTGGCGCCCCCGCAGCCCCGGAGACCACCACCTCCCCAGCGCTTGAAGAAAATAAATGTGGGGTCTCTTGCCCCCCCACACTTCCCCAGGGACCACAACCTCCCCCGGGCATAGATTATATAAATGCTAGGGTCTGTTGCCGACCCCCAGCCCATGGGGACCACCACCACCCCGGGGTTATGAAAATGGTGGGAGGGGTATCGCGTGCCCCCCTCCAGGATCACTAGATGGCCCTGCGGACCGCCACCCCCCAGGGCCAGCCCCAGCAATGTCCTGGGGTACCCACCCGACGGACTTTGCAGTTTACCATGGGATGGCGGGAGCACGGCTCTCACCATCCCATAGCAAATAGTTTACTTCCTTTGAACAAGCAAGAGCACATTTCTCTTGCTTGTTCAAAGTGAGTACACTTTGATTTTTAGCCACAGGGAGCTGCATGTCAGCAGCTCCCAGGGGGTAAAAAGCAATGACTGCCCCTGCAAGAGGCGGGGGCTGGCCAGGACCCTTTAAACATGGCCATGTACTGGGGGATAGGGTCCCTGGGGCCGAAAATGGTCCTGGAGGGGGTCCACACAGTCCCCCTCCCTGAAATCGATATATATATATATTTTTTAAAGGCTAAGCACAGGAGGATGGGGTCCCTGGGGCAAAAATCAGCATGGGAAGGGGGGCGCAAGTGACACCCTTCCAGAACATGAAATTCATTTTTGATGAATGCCCAAACCCTAGTGGATAGGATCGCCAGGGTCGCAAATCACCTGGGAGTGGGGCCAGCCGGCCCCCCTCGCTTAAAATAAAAATAAATAAATAATTGACCGGGCCTAGGGGGTTGGGTCCCCGGGGCCAAAACCGGCCTGGGGAGGTGGGCAGCACAGTTCCTCTCCCCTTTAAAAAAAAAATAAACAAAGGTATAGCCCCAGGGGATGGGGTCCCTGTGGCCGTAATCGGCCTCGGGAGGGGGGCGCGCACCCCCTCCCTTTTAAATATAATGGTTTTTGTTTTTTAATCGCTCAGGCCCCAGAGATGGGATCCCCGTGGCCCAAATGGGTCAATGGAAAGGGACAGCAAAGCCCCCTCTTCATAAAATAAAAAATAAACTGGCAATTTGCAGGAGGCCCACCCTCTCCCTGCACCACTCGGCAAATGCACCTCCTGACACGCTCTGGGTTGAGGGATGAAGTCCTTAGGGGTCAACTAACCCACCAGGTACCACCAGTAAGCCCCACACAGTGGCATTGCTGAGAGTTGGTCCAAGGCCATGCCCCTTTTTACAACACTCTGTGAATATGCGTCTTGGCACATTGCTGGTGGGGCGATGAGGCCCCATTATGTCCTGAGGGCTTCATGACTAAAGTGGACTTCATCCCCCAAACAGCAGTGCACTAAGAGGCGTGTTTGCAGATTGGCGTATTAAAGGGGTGTGGCCTCTGACCACTCAACAATCCAGCTGTGTGGGGCTTACTAAAGTTAACAGGAGGGCTAGTTGGCCCCAGGGGCCCTCAGAAGGCAAAGGGACTTCATCCCCCAACCAAGAGTACGCCAGGAGGTGCGTTTACAGAGTGATGGAGAAATACGAGGAGTAGTTGGCCCCCAAGGATATCCTAGTTGGGCCAACTACCCCTTCTGTTCAATCCACAGTGGGATTGCTGAGAGGTCTTCGGAGGCCACGCCCCTTTCTCCACCACTCTGCAAACGCACCTGCTGGTAAACTACTGGTTGGAGTATGAAGTCCACTTTACTCATGAGGGACTTTGGGGGCTAAGAAGCATTCCTGGTACCTCCTGTAAGTCCTATGCAGCAGAAATCATGAGCACTGGTCCGAGGCCCTCTTTCTCTACCACTCTGCAAATGCGACTACCAGTTAAAGAGGCATTTGTAATGTAATAGGTCTCGCACTTACGAGAGTTAGAGCTATTGGTGTTGTAAATGTCAAAGTTTTTTACTAATGTTTTATGGAGTGGAGTGGATGTACGTTGTGTATAGTGGAATTATGTGGTATGTTGTGCAGTGAAATTATGTAGATAGAAAGTATGTGGTATTTAGTGTATAGGAATTATTTAGAGTGGGATTATGTGTTATGGAGAGTAATTATGTGGTATGGTAGTCTGGGTTGTGGAATGGTTACTTCAAGTTTAGTCTTCCTCATTTCTATAGAAGCTAAACTATAAACTTAATGAGACAAAAAAAGAAGGAACCACTGAGGAGCACTTCTGGACTAGTCAGAGGTATGAGCAGGGCCACTAGAATTATGAGACTGCTGGCAGTACCGATTTTCCCACAATTATAAATGTTCCTCATTTGCCGCATAATCTATCATCTGCTGCATAATCTGCAGAGTTGAACAAAAAAGAACTTGTTTTGAGCTCAAATGAAGCGACAAGTATTATAGTGTGGTGGAAGGCCCTTTGGAAAGCTGGAATGGTCACCTGTTACTTATTGCTAATTATGGGTGTTAAATTGGTACTAATGGTGCGCAAACCACTCTTGCTTCTTTCTGTGCATCTCTTGCCTCTTTCTGCATTTATCTTGATTCTTTCTGCGCCTTTCTTCCTCTTTATGCATTTCTCTTGACTCTTTCTGCACATCTCTTCCACTATCTGCACCTCTCTTGCTTCTTTCTACACCTCTCTTGCTTATTTCCACACCTCTCTTGCTTATTTCCTCTGCACCTCTCTTGCCTCTTTCTGCGCCTCTGTTGTTTCAACACTTCTCTTGTCTCTTTCTGCACCCTCTTCCCTCTTTCTGTACCCCTATTGCCTCTTTTTGCACCTCTCTTGTCTCTTCCTGTACTTTTATGCACCTTGCTTGCTTCTTTCAGCACTTCCCTTTCTTCCTTATGTACCTCTCTTGCTTCTTTCTGCACCTTTCTTGCCTCTTTCTGCACCACCTGACTTCTTTCTGCATCTCTTTTGCATATTTCTATACCCTGTTCCCTTTTGCTGCACCTCTCTTGCCTGTTTCTGCAACGCTCTTGCTTCTTTCTTTTGTTCTCTTGCCTCCTTCTGTACTTCTGTTGCTTCTTTCTGTACTTCTCTTGCCTCGTTCTATACCCCTCTTGCCTCTTTCTATACTTCTGTTGTTTCTTTCTCCACTGCTCTTGCTTCCTTCTGCACCTCTTTTGCAAATGTTTGCACCCCTCTTGCCTCTTACTGCACCCCTCTTCCCTCTTTCTGTACCTCTCTTGCCTCTGTCTACACCCCTGTCACTTCTTTCTGCACATCTTTTGCCTTTTTCTGCAACTCTCTTGCATCTTTCTGCAGTTCTCTAACCTCCTTCTGCACCTCTGTTGCTTCGTTCTGCACTTCTCGTGCCTCTTTGTGCACTTCTATTGCCTCTTTCTGCACCTCTCTTGCTTCTTTCTGCACCCATCACCCCTGTTTCTGCACCTCTGTTGCCTTTTTCTACAGTTCTCTTGTTCTTTCTGCACATCTGTTACTTCTTTCTGCACTTCCCTTGCTCTTTCCGCACCCCTATTGCCTCTTTCTGCACCTCTGTTGGTTCTTTCTGCACTTCTCTTACTTCTTTCTGCACCTTTCTTGCTTCTTTATTCACCTTTTTTGCCTCTTACTACATCCCTCTTCCCTGTTTCTGCACACCTTGTGCCTCTTTCTGTACCACTGTTATTTCAATCTGCACTTCTCTTGCTTCTTTCTGCACCCTTCTTGTCAATGACTGTCCGGGACTGTCTGGGACACAGTCAGGGACTTGGGCAAAGACTGGTGACTGGTTCGAAAATAAAGCAGAAAAAGAACAGCGCTGCCCTGGGTCATACAGAAAGCCAGGGGAGAAAAGATATCCAAAGGGGAAGCCTGCACAAAGGAACACGATGGCTAAGACAGGCACTCATGAGGTGATTTAGCACTCAGAATAACCACACCCAGGACGAATGTGCAAGGCATATATATATATGAAACAACATTAACAATTAAGGGAATTTGGGGTAAAGCACTTGGAAGCGCCACATGGTAAAACTGAAGCTCAGTAAGTTCCTCACCCACAATTGCTGTTATAGATACTGACTGCAAATACCCACATACAGGATATACATGCAAAAGGCAGGGTCTGTGGAGCTGATACCTATGGCGATGTTATAAATGTAACTCAAAGACAAGACTCACAGTGAATAAGAAACACCACCTAGGTTGTCAGCTGTGTCCACAGATCCTAGCGATCAAACAGGAACACGCAAGGCAGCAACAGCCAGAGGGAAGAACTAAACACAAGCACGATGGACAAGGAGGAGTGCTTAACAGGAGAGCAAGGAAATCACAGGGCACACTTGGCAGAAAGCAAGTAACAAACATACAAGGTAATAGAAGCAAGACAGCAGGAATACAAATAAAGCAAACTAGGAACGGGAACCAAGGAAATGGGAAGAAAGGCAGGGACTAGAAAAGGATATACAGAAGGGATGGCTACAAAATTATACTAGAATAGTGCTGGATCTCTTGTTCTTTCTGCACCTCTGTTACTTCTTTCTGGACTTCCCTTGCTCTTTCCACACCCCTATTGCCTCTTTCTGCACCTCTGTTGGTTCTTTCTGCACTTCTCTTACTTCTTTCTGCACCTTTCTTGTTTCTTTATTCACCTCTTTTGCCTCTTACTACATCCCTCTTCCCTGTTTCTGCACACCTTGTGCCTCTTTCTGTACCACTGTTCTTTCAATCTGCACTTCTTTTGCTTCTTTCTGCACCTTTCTTGTCAATGACTGTCCGGGACTGTCTGGGACACAGTCAGGGACTTGGGCAAAGACTGGCGACTGGTTCAAAAATAAAGCAGAAAAAGAACAGCGCTGCCCTGGGTCATACAGAAAGCCAGGGGAGAAAAGATATCTAATGGGGAAGCCTGCACGAAGGAACACGATGGCTAAGACAGGCACTCATGAGATGATTTAGCACTCAGAATAACCACACCCAGGACGAATGTGCAAGGCATATATATATGAAACAACATTAACAATTAAGGGAATGTGGGTAAAGCACTTGGGAGCTCCACATGGTAAAACTGAAGCTCAGTAAGTTCCTCACCCACAATTGCTGTTATAGATACTGACTGCAAATACCCACATATAGGATATGCATGCAAAAGGCAGGGTCTGTGGAGCTGATACCTATGGCGATGGTATAAATGTAACTCAAAGACAAGACACAGTGAATAAGAAACACAACCTAGGTTGTCAGCTGTGTCCACAGATCCTAGCGATCAAACAGGAACACGCAAGGCAGCAACAGCCAGAGGGAATAACTAAACACAAGCACGATAGACAAGGAGGAGTGCTTAACAGGAGAGCAAGGAAATCACCGGGCTCACTTGGTAGAAAGCAAGTAACAAACATACAAGGTAATAGAAGCAAGACAGCAGGAATACAAATACAGCAAACTAGGAACGGGAACCAAGGAAATGGGAAGAAAGGCAGGGACTAGAAAAGGATATACAGAAGGGATGGCTACAAAGTTATACTAGAATAGTGCTGGATCAGGAGTCAAGAACACAATGTAGCACTGAAGGCTATGCTGGACCAAGAACAAGACTTGAGCAAAAGCTCAAGCGCCAAGTTAGCATTGCAGGCAGTACTAGTTCAGGACCAAGGGAAACAGCTGCTGCTCAGAAACTTGGAATGCTAAGGCTCCGGAGTCAAGGTAGCACTGCAGGCAGTGCTAGTTCAGGAACAAGTAAAACAGCAGCCGCTCAGGAACAAGGAATAACTAAAGCTAAGCTCAGGAAACGCTGTAAACAAGGACATCAAAAGCTCAGGAAACACTGGAAGCAACTGTCAGTCTCACCTTTACACAGCTACAATGACCAACGCTAGACTGAAGGGAGCTGGGGCTTAAAATAGCTCACAGTAATCATATGTATCAGGTGTGAGCAGGCTAGCAGCAGCCAGCCACAAGTAAACTGGATTGATCCACCCTTCCTTGGCCTGCAGAGATGGAGAGAGAGCAGTGAACAGGGAATTCTAGGTAGAGGAGTTTCAGGCATGAGCAAGCGGGCTTCCACAAAACCCGGAATGGATTGGGAATGGATGGCCATTTCCAAGTAGAGTCCAAAAGGCTGGAAGTCAGTATGTGCATGTAGGGGAGGGTCCAGCAGCTTATTATAACAGTGGAAAGTCCCACAAGTAGGCCCCATGGTGGAGGGCACGAGAGTGCAGGAAAAGAATTGTGACAGAATGTCTTCTTTCACGACCGGCTCCCGGGATCTGAAACTGGATTCAAATACTTCATTTCCATCAAAGTTGTAGCACAAGATATCAGAAGATTTCTGGTTAAATGTGAAGTTATGGAGGGTAGAATAAAAGGCTGTGTACTAACAGCAGCATCCAAAGCGGTACTTTGAAGAGGGGAGAACTCTGATGCAGGAGGCAGAATAGAATACAGAATTGGAGAGTCGAAATCCATTAATGGGGCCTTAGGAGCCTGAATCAAAGGTGTTTGAAGTACTGATGATGGTAGGCTAGAGTAGCACTCTGAAAACAAAGGCAGATGGACTGTAGGGTCAAAAGCAGGTAAGGAATTCTTGACTGGAGGAGAGGAGTGGAGTAGCCCTTAAAACAACACAGTTTGTACATTAAAGATGGCCGCTGTTTGCGTGTTTAACGTGGTGCGTCACAGTTGCTAAGTGTCAGTTGGCTTTAGTTGGAGAAACGCGGTTGGCTGACAGTTGACAGTTATGACAGTTGCAGGTTTCAGCTGTGGAGAATAGCATAAACAGCTGATAACGTTGCAAATCCACTTTCCGCTCAAAATCAAAGTACGCGAACGTATGATGAATTTTACTTGAAGGGTTCTGATAGTGGACGATGCGGTGACTATAAATTTAAGGCTGAGGGGTTCTTAGCACTAGCCAAATCAGATGTTTTTCGAAAAATTACATGGCTAAAAATCCTAAGGGACGTCCTTGCTGAGCTTGGGCTCTCCAAACTTTGGGAAAATCCCCTCGGGGAAGTATTCCCTAGTAAATCCAGTATCAAAGAAATATATTGGGATTACATTGATCAGAAGCTTTGGAGGAGCGTAACCTCGGATTCCATGGGGGGTAGATTTTTGGAAATTAAATCAAGACCAGCCCTAGAAAAGTATTGGGACTTTATAACTGTTCCACTAGACAGGAAATTATTTTTCCAGTTAAGGGCAGGTTCTCTCCCCTTGAGGTGTTTGACGTCCAGTTGGAGAACTAGTAGTAGTTCGTGCTGCCCGTCATGTGGAGCCCCCAACGAAAGCATCGCACATTTTCTTTTTTTATGCGCGGCTTATGCAAACCCAAGAAAATCTTGGTTGGCTCCTGTCTGTAGGAACCTTGGTGTCCTAAGTGGTATTGAGGGGTTGAGAATTGTTTGTTCTTCCACTGAAATGTCCATCGTAGTTGGAACGGCAAAATATCTGGGGTGGGCATGGTCCATAAGGAGGAGGGCTCTATCCTCTAATGTGTTTTGAATTTTATCTCTTCCGCTTGTTTGATTTATCCTTGCCAATGCCTACTGGGAGATAGACATGAATTTTAACCACAAAATGCTGCTAACATGTATGTCAAGAGTTTTGATTGTATAAACTTGGGAATGGCCCGTAACGCGGAGGATTCTCTACTTTAACATGCATCTAGTTTCAGCACTTTATGAGAAAGCTTATTTTAACTCTAATTGGTAACAATTTTTATGTTTATGTACTATGTATTTTTAATTACAAATTCATTGTTATCGAATGTATGAAGTTTTAAAACTGTATAAATTTATATCTGTGTGCTTTTATGAGTGTATAACTCGAATAAAGCTTTTTCAATCAAAATAAATTTAAGGGTTAAACTGAGTCTTAGGCAATTTCTTCAGTAGGTTCCCTTTTAGAAATGTTCCACGTTTATTTTTTTAAGTTAGCGACGCTGGTTCTCAAAAGCCACTGACCTGATGTGAAAGATGCCAGATGCCTTCTTGTTAGTGAGGAGAGTGTTCCTCACGTTGGTTGATTCCTTTCAATTGATCAAACAATTGCGACCTGCTTGCACGCTGGCTCGGCTGTGTTGGAATACCGTCGCCAGTTCGTAAAGATGACAGTCTGTGGTAAATGTAAAAATGTATTTAAATCTTCAAACACATAGTAGAGAAGGCCAGTGAGGAGAACCGGGAGGAGCATCTGGTCATGGTGATCATCAACTGTCATCTGGCAACATTCCAGAATGCTCAGCTCATGACAGGAGGGAGGAGGGGGGAAAGGTGATGAGAGAGGACAAAAAGGGAAAGGTAGAACACAACAGAGGTCAAAGTCAAACTGGCTGAAGATGAAGGAGTTGACAGGAAGCAGACCTGAAGTTCTGGCAATGGAGGAAAACATACAGAAGACACATATGCAGGAGACTTTGGAAGTAGGTATGCAGGAAACCCAGGTCCTGGAGGCTTACATGTTGAGAGTTTGGTCTCTGATGCTGGAGATTCAGATACCGAATATATACATACTAAGGCTTCGGAAGGCTGACAAACTGGAAATATAGGGTCAAAAGGCAGGCAGCCTGGATGCTCCGGTTCAGCAGGCAGGCAGCCTGGAAGCTCCAGTTCGGAAGGCAGGCAGCCTGGAAGCTCCAGATCAGAAGGCAGGCAGCCTGGAATCTCCGGTTTGGAAGGCAGGCAGCCTGGAAGCTCCGGTTTGGAAGGCAGGCAGCCTGGAAGCTCCGGATCGGAGGACAGACAGCCTGGAAGCTCCGGTTTGGAAGGCAGGCAGCCTGGAAGCTCCGGTTCGGAAGGCAGGCAGCTTGGAAGTTCTGGCTCTGGAGTCAGGCAGGCTGGAAGTTCTGGTTCTGAAGTCATGCAGGCCCTCAAGTTAGGCAGGCTGGAAGTGCTGGCTCTGGAGTCAGGCAGGCTGGACGTTCTGACTCTGAAGTCAGGCAGGCTGGAGACTCTGACTTAGTAGGGAGGAGAGCTGAGGGCTTGGGCTCTGAATGCAGGCAGTCTGGAGGCTCCCGTACTAATGGCAGGTGTGCTGTAGGCTGTAGGCTCGGGCTCAGATGACAGACAGGCTGCAGGCTCGGGCTCAGATGGCAGACAGGCTGCAGGCTCGGGCTCAAATGGCAGGCAGGTTGCAGGCTTGGGTTCAGATGGCAGGCAGGCTGCAGGCTTGGGCTCAGATGGCAGACAGGCTGCAGGCTCGGGCTCAGATGGCAGGCAGGCTGCAGGATGCAGTTCAGAAGGTGACATGGCGGCTGAGGAATCTGGAGACTCTGAAAGCAGCAGGCCGGCTGAGGATCCCAGAGACTCTGCAAGAAGGCAAGCTGATGGCAGAGAGGCTCAAGTATGACAGACTTTAAATTCTGGGAATGTTGATAGCCAGTGAACAGTAGATTCCCTGTTGTCAATCGTTAAATCTTCACAGTTCCTTGGCTTATTAATACGCACTGAAACGCTTTTTTCGAGATGGCTAAGAATATTGCTTATCTTAGAGTCTCTGATGACCAGACTCCCTTTACCATTTGACCGTTCACATGTCCTAGTCAGAGGAAACAGGCCAGGGATTACTTGGTATTTGGAAATGTTCTCAATTTCCTCTATATTACAAGGTGTCACAGGTGCATCAGAGCATAGAGTAATAATATTTCCTGACTTCTCAATATGTGGTGTACTTGAAGGCGAGAGAGCAAACAAGGGTTCAGGATTTTGTTCCTTCTCAGCAAGGAAGTTAGCTTCAGTCACAGCAGTTAGACCAAGAGCGGGGTTGAGTCACAGGAAATTGCCACATTCGGGATTATGTGGAGCACTGGTTCAGGTTTTGCCTGTATGTTGATCCACGGCTCTCCAACAACCCTCAATACTCATCTCACTTAACCCAGGAGCAAGTTATCCTTACTCATCGGCGGGGCCCATAGCACCGCGAGTCACACATACACACACACACATACCATTACTCCTGAATCAGTGACAAAGAAGGCGAGCTGCTGGTTAGCGGGGTACCTACGTTTTATACTTTATATATTTATATACATTTTATAGTTCTCAACTTATGCTAACCTGTTGCCTGGAAAACTTTACATAAAGGTACTCCACTATTTGGTCAATGGATCATCTAGTAGAAGTTAGTGAATGGTGACTAAGACCAGCTTAATCATAGTAATCCTATATCTTTAACAATTTTATTCTGTCATGACATTTCATAAAATTAAAACCAGACTCGAGTTTAGATTTAAATTTATTTTATCTACATCATATAAGGAGGAAAAAAAAATTAAATAAAGATTTATTTAGACAGGCAAAATAAAGCATTTATTTAGTACATGTTAAAGAAATTTAAATATATTACCACGCTGACTCTATTCTCCTCAATGCCTCCCTTTCAAAATAAAATCTCCGCATTTGATCATTCTTCATTGCTCTATCAAAAGTTAGAGTCCAAAAATTTCAAAGTCTCTAGCACCATAAAAGTGTCCCGACAGTCAGCATGTCGTGGTGCAAAATAAATCGGTGGAGCAAGCTTTTTTCACCCTTCCAAATATACTCTTTTATATTCTCTAACTATCTAATTCAAAATTGAAACTTTTAGGGTCCACAGTTCATTCTGATTGGTCCATTCGAGGGGAGTGATGGTCACCTCATTCAATCTCTGTTCATAATAGTTCGTATTTATCAAAGTCATCGTCAGAATTTTCTCATGACACTCATCTTCTGATTTGCTTGTCATTCTCCTTTTGTTACACAATTTGTTATATTTTTCCTCATCATGGTTCCGTTCTCACTGGTTTAGATGCAGGCATTCTTTGGCATATTCCGTGTCTTAGGCCAAGCTGACCTTGGCATCACCCGCTTCGCGTACAGGCCATTCTATTTACTCTGATTTTTCAAGCATGCAAGCGTAGAGGCCTTTTCTTTTTTTTTTTTTTTAAGTTTCAAAAACCTTTATTGAAGCATGATAGCATGGTACATCAATGCAATAAAATCAAAGTGATATACATTGTATTATGTAGCAGGAGAACGGCATCTTCCCATGCAGAGCCATACTGAGCAATTATCAGGTAAACAAAGGAATATACCATGGGTAACTTCAAACATCCCCCCCCCCCAAACATAGGTAGCTAATACAGTGATTGAAAGTCCGAAGTAGTCCTGTAGCAGCGCAGACAAGTCCTGAAGCCGCATATGTGAAAGTGGGCCCTTTGCCATCCAGAACTGCTTAATCACGTAGACCATATCAGTGGGCACTACATTCAACTGGCGTCCCAAACAGAGGCCCAGTGGATGACCCCATTCTTATAGTCAGGCATAAAGTACAACACGTTGGCAAGCAGCTATGGATTGCGTTCAGAGGAGGGCTTTACCAATCCTATACTTAGGGTGTTTATGCTACACTCTGGACAGTGTCTCCCTCTACACTCAACTGGAGGAGATATGCCGTAAAGGGAGCCCATATGTCTTTTGGCTGTGAACTTGGTGGCAGAAGTTCCGCATAGTCGTGTAATCTCTCTTGCCAGGTAGACATAAAACTAATTCAGCAATTAAACTTGGGGGCGCGCCCTCTACCCCAGCGGCATGCGATTAATCGCATAGCCAGTAATAAACTGAGGGTCAGGAGCTTTTTGTGGTTAGTGACCACGGTTTGTGTCAATCCCAACAATGCTTGGAGCGGGCAAGGGGTGAGGTCTACACTTAGCATGCTTGTTAGGCCATCAAAAACGTGTTCCCAAAAACTGGCAATCTGGGGGCAGGACCAAGCTAAGGGTAAAAAATCTGCTCCAGCGGCGCCACAGCGTAAGCAGCAATCTGTTTCGCGTAGGTGAAGTCTTTTCAGCCAGGCAGGTGTGTGATACAACCTATGAAGGAATTTATAATGTAAAAGTCGCGACCTATTATTGCTTGTGATAGCCTGTGTTTGACTGCAGCTGCTTTCCCATTGTTCATCTGTCAATGGTGACTCAAGGTCTTTATCCCACTCTGTTCTAGCCCTACTAAGTGTGGTTCTGGGTGCGGCCTGCACATGTTTGTAAAGCATGGATACTACGTGGCGTGGGGTGTCTGGTTGGACTAAGGCGTGGAGCGGAGCAAACGTGTCTGGTTCAGTGGGGAATGAAGATGTAAGGGCCCGGACGTTTTGCCTCAGTCTAGTGAACAGGAAGGTGTCCATGCAGGACGGGGACATTTCCCCAAAAAATTGATCCGCTGTGCGGAAGGTACCTTGTACATACAGATCTCCCCAGCAGCGAATTTTAAGTTTCCGGAGCAGATTGTGACAAATTACTTCGCAGGTGACTTGTAGTCTCGGGTCATTTAACAAAGGGAGATGGGGTGAGTAGACAAATGGGCAGTCCAGGGGCCGCACAAGACGGTTCCAGGCCTGTACTGTGCAGTCCACAGTGGAGGGGTCCTGGCTTCTTTGGCTCACCATGGTGTGTATATAGCCAGTAGGAACTATTGGGGCCACGTGGCCGTCCTCAACAGCCAAATGTGCCATATAGGGTGGTGGGTGGTACCAGTAGACGACGAAGTGCGCTTGTGCGCAATCATAATATCGTTCAAAGTTGGGCACATTGAAACCGCCTAGGTGAAAGGGAAGCATGAGGGTGTCGAGGCTGAGGCGCGCTTGTTTCCCACCCTAAATCAATCGGGTGATCTGGGACCGGAGGGAGCGGAAGAAAAAATTGCCTGGGTTATACGGGATGTTTATAAAAAGATGTAACAGTTTGGGCAGAATATTCATCTTAATTAACGCAATGCGACCTGCCATGGAGAGGGGAGATGCAGCCATTTGGTGACGTTGTCCGTTATTTTGTCCATTGCAGTGCCATAGTTGGCTCGCATCAGTGCCTCCTTATCTCAATGAATGTGGATACCGAGATATTTCAGGTCATCTTGCTCCCATACTAACGGGTAGTCTAGTTGAAATGTGTGTGTGCTGTCAGTAAGCGGAAAAATAGCCGATTTGGCCCAGTTAATTTGTACTCCGGCAATCCCCCCAAATTTTGTAATTTCACGTAGAATTGGATTTAAATTATCACAGTTTTTTCTATATAGAGTGTGAGGTCATCCGCATAGAGCGAAATGAGGAGCGGTCGGGAGCTATAGATGAGGGAGCGATGATTGTGCTTTTGCCAGAGCATTGCGGCTAGGGGTTCAATTGCTAGGGCAAAGAGGATGGGGGACAGTGGGCAGCCTTGGCGGGTGCCTCTTTGGACAGTGAATGGAGTGGACCTAGACCCATTAAGAAGCACAGTAGCTGTAGGGTGATGATATAACAATTTCACCCAGTCGAGGAAACTGAAGGGTAGTCCTATGTGTTGTAACGTGCCAAGCAGGTAATCCCATTCTAATGAATCGAACGCCTTGGTGGCGTCAAGGAACACAGCCACAGCGTCGCATTTAGGGTTACGGTCTTAAAGCACAGCGTGAAGAGTGCGGAGGTTATGGGAGGTAGCATGATTAGGTACGAACCCGGCCTGGTCGGGGAGAACCAGGCGCTCCATGAGTAAGTTGAGTCGTTTAGCTAACACCTTGGCAAGGATCTTGGTGTTGCAATTTAAGAGTGATAGCGGGCGATAGGAATCGCAATGCGAGGGGGGCTTACCCGGTTTGAGCAGGGAAGTGATAAGGGCCTCGCGCATAGTGTGGGGCAGGCTGCCTTCTTCCATAGCGGCATAGTACACCTTCTTAAGTATGGGGGCCAGAATGGGGGCAAAGAGCTTATAAAAATCGATAGGGAGGCCATCTGAGCCAGGGGCCTTGCCCGAGCGCATGCTCATAATAGCGTCGTTGATTTCATCCAGCTCTAGTTCAGCGTGGAGAAATTTCTGCTGAGCATTTCCCAACTATGCCAGCGCAATACCATCAAAGTATGTAGGGAGGTCAAGGGGTTCTGTTCTGTGTGAGGAATAAAGTTCCTGGTAGTGGTCTTGGAAAGTGCGGAGTATGTCAGGAAGATTCCTATGAGTACTTCCGCCTCCATCCTGTATCTCAGAAACATAATTAGCAAATCTAGGGGGTTTAACCGCGTTTGCCAGGGCTTTGCCCGGTCTGTCCCCTTCCCCATATATCCGGGCCATGTGCGGGCGCCCCAGGAATTTGCTTTCTTTGTCAGCGAGTTGCGTGTATTCCGATAATTTAAGTCGCATACAGATATGGAGCTCTAAGTCCGCAGGGCTGTGAGCAATGGACCTCTCCAAATCCCTCAGGTCTTCCTCTAGTTTATGCAAGTCAGTGCGCAATGATTTTAGGATACCACCGCCTTTGGCAATACACCAACCCCTGATGGTCACCTTGAAGGCCTCCCAGACAGGGACAATGCTATACACAGATGAAATATTGCGCTCAAAGAAGTCCCGGATGTCCTGTTCCAGTTCGACCTTGAAAGCAGGGTCCCGGAGATGTGCCGGATTGAGATGCCAGGACAGAAAGGGAGAACTATCCAAGGGAAGCTGCAGTTCCAAAAGGACTGGCGAGTGGTCAGAGTAAGTGCGGGCTAGGTGTGTTGCGCGACGTAGCCATGGAGCTAAAACCGCAGAGACAAAAACATAGTCTAAACGCGCCAAGGTGGAGTGTTGGGAAGAATAGTGTGTGCCTTGTCGCAAAGCAGGGTGCAGATATCGCCATGCATCTGTCAAGAGATTATCGACTACTTTATCACTGAGCGTGCTTTGTGTGTTGGTGTTTTGTGAGGGTTGCGGACGAGATCTGTCAAGGGCAGGCTGTAGCGCCGTATTGAAATCTCCACCTAGAATAACGTGTGTGATGCCCAATGTCTGTATTTTGCTCCAAAGCATCAGGAGACTGGAGGGGTTATCTACGTTGGGGCCATAGAAGTTAGCAAAGAGAACATCATGCGACCACAAGCGCCCCCATACCAGACAAAACCTGCCTTCTCTGTCAGTTTCAGACCCTGTTGGCGTAAAGGTTACTCCCTTTTTTACCAGAATTGTAACCCCTCTGGCATAATTAGAATAAGGCGAGAAGGTGCGACTGGAGGCCCATCTGGAAGCAAATAGTGGGGCGTGCCCAGGGGCCAGGTGAGTTTCCTGTAGGAGAGCTACGTGTATGCCGTGCCTGTCAAGATACCCCAAAATCTGTCCACGTTTTCTAGGGTCATTTAGGCCTCTAACATTCCATGAAGCCAGTCTAATGATCTGATTTGCCTCAGGACGGGTCATAGTGGACATGTATGTATGCAGCATGAAACAATAGGCAGGTCAGTGGCAGATGACAGATTGAGTAATCATTTAAAGAAAGAGTGCCACATGGTATGCACAGTGAGTATAAACATTGATCCTTCGGACCAAATATCATATTTATTTCCTCCCCCCACTCCGACACTGGCGGCCCCAACTTGCCAGGAAAGAATCATCCCCCCCCATAAACAACACACTGAGACTCGGCACCCATCCAGAACAGTCCCAAACCATAACTAACATTAGTTCTCAGTGGATAATGCCCTCAGATGGGAGGGCCACTAGGGGCTCCCGCCCGTATCACTCTATCTCCTTATTTCACCCATCTACAACCACCTGGGTCACAGGGGTCGGTCTGACGGGACGGAGGCAAGCGGCCGGGAAACAATAAGTGCCTTCAAGGCAATAGGAACATTATACATCACCAGTCAATTGGTCGTCATCATGTCTCCAGGAGGAAGACGCCAGTTCATGGTTGAAGCTTCGTGGAGAAAGCGACTCAGGAAGGTTCAGACAAGGGTGAATGGAAGCGCGAGCGGTGACGGGCAGCCGTCGCGCGTGAGGATGATCTCCTGTCATGTTGCAAGTAATCCTCGGCCTGTTGTGGTGTCTGAAAAATATGTTGGCTGCCTCTATGGTGAATCCGCAGCCTCACAAGGTAGAGCATCGCGTACTGGATACTACGTGTTTGGAGCTGTTTCTTCACTGCAAGGAATTTTCGCCGAGCATCTTGTACCGCCTGGGTGAAGTCCGGATAAAATGACAATATTGTATTTTCGAAACGCACCTCACCTTTCTCTCTCGCTAGGCGTAGCAGGGCATCTCGGTCGCGGTAATTGAGGAACTTTATGATGCTCTGATGCGGTGTTGCTCCCGGAGGGGGTTTGGGCACCAGGGCGCGATGGGCACGCTCGATTACCAATTGCGCCGAGAAGGATTCGCGTCTGAAGA
The DNA here is from genome assembly GCF_964261635.1 of Lissotriton helveticus. Classification (NCBI taxonomy): domain Eukaryota; kingdom Metazoa; phylum Chordata; class Amphibia; order Caudata; family Salamandridae; genus Lissotriton; species Lissotriton helveticus. Next base: position 604,813,499 of record NC_136063.1, read on the forward strand.
GATCACTTAGCAAGCGCTCCATGTAGTCTTCCAATCGTCCGGTGTTGGTGGATTCCGCAAGGCCCAGCATGCGGATGTTGTTTCTTCGGGAGCGCGCCTCCAACTCCTCGTTCTTGTCAGCGATGACCCTCAATAATCTGTCCATTTGTGCTATTTGCTTTTGATTAGAGGTAGCGCCATCTTCCAGATCGGATACTCTTTGTTCAGCTTCTTTAAGGCGTACTTCGTGCCCATCTAATTTCGCCACTACATTATCTAGTCTGTGGTTCATTGAGTCAATTTTGGAGTCAATGGAGGTGAGGCTTTGTTGCATGGTGACTAGGAGAGCTTTCCAGCTGTCCTCTCGTGTTTCGGGTGGATCATCTTCACTTTGGGATTTAGAGGTGGCGCCCGCTGCCTTGCGCCCATCGAACAGCAGTTTAGACTGTCTTGGTTCCATTTTCCCCATCGCAGCTGGTCGGGCAGTGCGGAGGTGCGTTGAAGTAGGGGAGAGGGAGGCCCGTACACTTCCACCCAGCTGTTTACGCAGTTCCAGTTCGAGATAGTAGTGGGAAGGAGTACAACCAGGTTAGGTCTCTTGGGTGGTCGCAGTCCAGCACCTCCCCCACTCACGTGCAGGAAGGGGACAGAGGGGACGGAGGGGGATGGGCGTCCAATTTATCCACGCAAGCCCTCGCTCCCCGATTAATGTGGTCAGGCACAGTATCACCCGCAGCTCTCCCATTGGCGCGGTCTCCTGCGATGCCAGAGACTAAGCGGATACGCTCCCTACCTGAGTATAGCCTGGGATAGTGCCGAGCATTGTATTTCCAATCGAACGTGTGTGCCGCAGGACGAGTCCGGTCCAACTTGCGGCACCTTGCGGATTTAATAGGTCAGGGGGTATTGGTCTGTCGGTCCGGGCAAGGCCCGCAAGCACACTCGCGTGTCCTCTCCAAAATGGAGGCAGCAGGGTATGTATGTCCCGGCGGTGCGGCACGCGTCTCAGGAAAAGGAGGCGGCCTAGCGGGGCCGTGTTGTCTGCCAAGCAGTGGTCTGGTCAGGATATGGGGTCCGAAACAGCCGCAAAGCAGGCATAGCGTAGAGAGGTTCCAGGGCCCGGGTAGTGTGTGATTGTGGAGGATGGCGGGCTAAACGTCCTCCACCGCAGTGTCCCACGCCATTCCACGCAGCTCGTTGTCCTCTGCTCCCCTTGCCACCTAGGAGGATCGTGGGTGCTACTTTGGGCCGTCCGGCTCTCACCACGTCCCCAAAGATGCCCGGAGCTATCAACGGAGGTAGGGGGGGGGCGGGGGCTGGGTCGCAATGTCCTACCGTCAGGTGTCCCGCGCCCCAGGGCAGGGTGGGTCCGCACATCCAGTGGGGAGACACCAAGCCCAGGGCCGAGACCTTCGAGCAATGTCAGAGCTGCGTCATGTGGCGGCCTGCAGGGCCGCGTAACACCGGTCTCGCGTAGTTCCCCAGGCCGCCCGGCAGGCCAGTTGGTTCCGGGACCTCCACCCGCGGTAACTTCGTCCGCCGATTTCAGGCCCGCCTCAACGCATATCGGCACCGGATTTTCACCGAGGCAGCAGTTTGGTCTCCCAAACACTTCGGTGGTAGCAGAAGAATTAGTTAGAAGGCAGGATGGGGATTATGGCGATTTTTCTTCCCGGCAGGGCGAGAGCTCTACACCAGAGCGGCCATTCCGGGCTGGCGCCACCTAGCGCCCCCCCGTAGAGGCCTTTTCTTTCAAAATGATGTCACCATTTCAGTCACCAGCCATTTTTCAATAAACAGGCCGCGTAGGCCTCAATGAGAACTAATGCAAAAATAAACAGAAAATTAGATATTGAATTATAGCCTTTCGGTTTACCTCCCACCATTCTAATATTCACATTTAGTTGTTACCTAGCATAAGAAAAAGAAGTAGCATTCATTTACTTACCAAGTGCATTTTCTTTCTCTTTGTCACAACATATAATTACACTATTAAAGCATAAACACACATGCTTGTTTACTTAAAAATATATCATTATAGCACTATATGACTTGATCACAATTATTAGTATATCATTTCTGCAAATAGCTATTAGTTTCCCACGTGTAATGTAAAATGTCTAAATGCCTTTATTGGTTAGTTCTCATGCATCACACTGTTATTTTCGTTATAGTTATGAGAGCTTGATTTCACAAGGGGTACACACATATTTTCGTCACTCCCCTGTGCCATCAACTCCACCCTTTGGTGATTTTATCACCACACCATCATCCCACCAAGAACATGTTTCAGGCTCTTCAGTTTTAGACTTTGGTATCTCTCATAGTTTGACCCCTTGTATTTTTATAAATTTTGTCCTTAAACTCCTCAAGTTCGATTTCACCCATTAGGCGTTCTCTTTGTTTACTTGTTTCTATTGTTATTTGTATTTTTATTTCTGCTCTTTTTCTTTTAATACAAACACATCCTAATTTTATCATTAATGCCATAATTATTACTAATGTTACTAGCATTAATATTTTCTTCATCAAAATTCAATGAGGATGATTTCAATTTACTTGTTGTAGCCTTTCTTTGATAAATTAATCTCCTGTCTTCTGTTATTTCTAAAAACACTTTTTCTGCTTTCTTTAATTTACATGTTAAATTGTTTCTAAGTGCGTGATCTATTGTCAATTCATTAATTTCTAAGAAAAATTCACCCAAAACTTTAGCAGGTTTCACTTTGTTCATTCTATGTACTACAGGAACTTTAGCAAAAATGTCATCAAAATCAGAATAATAATTCTCTAATTTCCCAGTTTTGTAAAATAAACTAGATATAACACTACAAGTCATTCCATAAGTCAAAGAAAGGTGATGGTAGGTAACCCCCTCTGATACAGATGCAGGAAACTGCATACAGCCGTAGTAGTTTTGTACATCCATGGTTTCCACATATTCTTTCAACAATCTAGAAAAAACATTCTTTGAAAAATCATTAATAGATCTATCTTTATGTAATTTATTTGTATCTATTAGTTCTACATCATTCTATGCATCATGTAGTTTCTCACTTATATTATCACCTTTATGTCTATATGAATGCTCAAAACTTGAATGAAATGAAACCAATATTGCTAGAATAATCCATATAAGCATTAATAAAGGAGTACGAATTAACCACATTCTACTCCATTTATGTAACATCCCACATTTGGACATATTATTTTTAGGACCTTCTTTATAGTGTCTGTTTTTCCCCTATCCACACAAAAATATGTGTCCTTTTTAAATCTGTTATTTTAATTTATAAGTTTGGCTCTTCTTTTACTTTGCCACTTTTACTCTTTTGTTTTTCAAATCATAATATTTAACTCTTCTTTACTCTTGTCTTATTCACTTACTTTGATTTTCTCTGTTACCTTCAATTTCTGGTTTGTCAGGTAAAGGTACATACACCCACTCAGGTGATCTATACTAAGTTTGGGTGTAAAATCTGTTCCGTTCGTGGAATTTGCGGATATTTGGCAATTTCGCGGTCCACCAATCCCGCGAATTTGCCCAAAAATCTGAAAATTCGCAAGCTGGTGGATTTTTTTGCTTGGTCGCGCTTGAAAAATACAATATCTCGCGCGCGGCTTTGACTTACCGTGATTCTGTGTTCGCTGAGTTGTTTTTCTCCCGGTTTGCATGTGCTGCGCCATTTTGGGTCTTGCTGCGTGATCGCGCCCGCCATCTTGCACAGTGAGAGTTTGACAACGCGAGTACGTCATAAGGGCCCGCGATCACGCTTTGCGGGAGTAAACAATTGCAAACACGTAGATGCTGCGCGCAGCTGACTTCCGATGGAAGATTTGAACAGCTCGCTTACCCAAACTTGCAAAAATTACAATTCTGCACAAGAAATCCACCGCAGGCAGCATAAACCTTTTGAAAATGTTGATTTTGATCAGAATAACTGCTCCGATTGACATTTGGCTGTACTTTTTGGTGCAAGGAGTCAATTTTTGGGGGGGTGGGAGGAAGGAAGTGCCCCAGAGTCTCCAACTTCCTGTTCCTGTCCAGCAGGCTCCTCCCAGTGCTTTGTCCATGTCCTAGTCACTTTTGATTTGGATCTGGAGCTGGAAGGATTACTATTTGTGGCTGCTGCTGGATATTTGTATTTGAGGACTTTTTGGACTTTGGAGTTTGGATCACTTTTGCATTTGGGATTTTACAAGTAGGTTTGTTTGGGGCATTGCAGTTGCTGCAACTACAATTTTAAAACTTTCTCACAACTTTAAAAAAAATATATTGTGGGTAGCCACAGTATCCAGTAGGCCCAGGGTTAGTCATGGGTGCATGATACAACTGTTTCTGTGAGTTTTTTTTTAACTTAAATCTCATTTATGTCATGGAATTTTAGCTCACTGTGATATGTGGATTTTTTTTTTATTTTGGGGTGCCTGTAAAGCCTCACTAGCCAGTAGGCCCAGGGGTAGTGAGTGGTGCATGGACCAAGTCTTTCTGTGGGGTGTCTTGAATTTAAACATCATTGTGGGCATGGATGAAATTGGATTGTGGTGATTTTTGTGTGTTTTTCGACTTTTTGGGGTGTTGTTGGGGCCTGGCCATGTGGGTGGGGGCCATTTTGAGGCCTGGTCCAGGGAGGGCCTGGCCATGTGGTGGGGCTCAAGGGGCCATTTTGAAGCGAGGCAGTGTGCTCAGGCCTGCACCCAGTTTGCCTTGCTTTCAACCATTATGCCCAGGGGTACTCAGTGGTCCATGGACCTGGACTTTCTGTGGGGAGTCTTGAATTTAAACATCATTGAGGGCATGGATGGCATTGGATTGTGGTGATGTGTGTGTGGTTTTCGACTTTTTGGGTGCTGTTGGGGCCTGACCATGTGGGTGGTGAGGTTCTGTAAATTACGAATTGGTTCGTGCTCAACCTCCATTTTGTAAATCGCCGCCATTTTGTGTTGCCCTTACTCAGGCAGCGCGGCGAGCGCGATGTTTTTGTCGTTTCTGCATTCACGTGTCAGGTGGCTTCTTTGCTTATGTTTTACTAACGAGTGTCAGGGCCTGGCCGAGTACACTAATTCCTGTCTGAGCTGATTAATCCCCGTCCGGACTATTTGTTGGCTCACACCATTCTTTCCTCCAGGCTATCTTATCTGCTGTCCTTCGCTACATGTCTCATGTATTCTCCTGTTTCACGATTGTCTTTCTACAACATGCAGCTGTGTTTTCTCTACTTGTAAATCGAATTGTGTGGATTCACTCGTAATTTACTCGAGGGGTCGAATAACAAACATAACCGGGAAACTTGAGTTGCTTTTAGACTTAAAGCATTGTCTATAACGTTTGCCTATGTCTCATGCTCTTGTGTAATTGCATTTTGCATTGTATTGTACCGTATATAAACCTGTGCGCCACGAAGTTAAGTGGCAGTCTCTTTTGAACCTCGTTATACTGACGACTTCTAAGACCACTGTACTAGCTGCAGCTAATAAATACCATCTTCTACGCCAGACGAAGAGTCTGTGTCTCTGTATTTGACAAGGCAGGTGAATCCCGGGGATCTTAGGCGTACCCTGCGCCGCCGGGCCTTAAGGTTCGGTTCTCCAACTGGCGCCCAACGTGGGGCGACTTCAGAGGTAGCGGTTAAGCCCGAGGGTCGTGAGGAGCCCCGTAAGAAAATTCTGGAGGACGCGCACCACGTGATCGACCCCTGTATGTCGTAAGTGGACCGAAGGTCTTTGACAGCGCGGCTACTCCTTTCTGACGGCTACTGAAGACTGCTGCCCTGACTGTCGCCCTGCCTTGGACCCTTCTGATGATGTTTGGTAAAGCGAGACGATAGACGGACCTTCGCTGGTGTAGGATGATCCTTAGTTAAGTATTTGGTGGGTCGCTCCCACAATCCTTTGTTTTGTTTTGTTTTTGGGTTTTATTCAGGTATTGCAATACCCGAAGCCAAGGGGTAAATACGTTTGTACTGTTTTAGTGATTTATACCCCTTGTTGTTTGTAAACAGTCTAGAGAAGTAACGATGCCTGGACTGAGTAAATTCAAAAGAATTTGTTGTTTAGGTTGTACAAGGGATTCCCAGTTGGAAGATTCATGTCCGATTCCTCCAGTTGGAACTCCCACTTATGAGCTCTATTCTAAACATGGTATTGTTCCCATTACCTTTAACGAGACATGGGTCCGATACACGAAAAATAGTGGAGTTTTGAGTTGGCCCCAAAATGGTAGTTTTGATTCCGCCATACTAGATAATTTGGAAACGATTCTGTTTAGAAGAAAAGCCCGGCCGGCAATGTTTCACTCTTTTCGCCTTTGGCGTAAGGAAGCCAAACAGAAAGAAATTAAGCAAGCGAAAAAGGATAAGAAAGCACAAAATATGTCAATTATAGAGGCTGCTCAACAGTTTAAAAATAATGAAATGATGGTGCAAATGAGATATTAGAGAGACAACATCGCATGGCGATAGATAGATGCTATCCGGTGTTGCCTACTTCCTCTTCAGATAAAAGTAAGGAATTAGAAGAAGATTCCCTAATGTCTTGTTTATTGAATTCACCTCCGCCCTATGCCCGATTATTCAGCAACCGGCTCAGCCTGTTAATGCTTCCCTGCCTGTTTCTGCTCCGTCATTACAGCCTACAATTCAGCCCCCACCTCTACAAATTCCCACTCTCGTTCCTCAGTCGGCTACATTTCATTCTCCATTACCTTCTGCATCTGTATTGCCTCCCATTCTCTCGAGGGAGTCCCCTACATCACACAGGAGACTAGCTGAGGCTTTCTCGAATTACTTTTCTCCTCTTCTCGGGTCTTTGAATCTGTCTCCAGCTTTTTCTAGGCGACAATCTCGTTGTCAGCTCCCTCTTACGGACGAGAAGGTAGTTTTGGGTTCCCTCGCTCGTAAATGGATTGAGAGAGGATTAGACTATAGTACAGAAGATATTATGAGTTCTTTCTACCAATGGGTAGAGCCCACGCAGAGATATGTTTTTAATGTCATGTGTCAGACTCTTATTAAAGGTTGGGAAGATACAGAGTCAGATACAGTTCCTTCAGAGCTATTGAAGTTACAAGCCGACTTCGATAAAGGGTTTATTGTAGGGCCACGAGTTGAAGACGCAGTGAATAAACTCATTGCGTTTCGAACAATGTTTTTGTCCTTGTCCTTTTCCGAGACTGATCCTGCCAAAAACAAAGGCATTAAGAATTATCCGATGCGTGAAGTTCCTCCCGTATGGAGGGACGCAGTAGTTGGTCTGCCTGCTATCCCTGCTCATTTCCAGCGTATATGGGTCCACGAACCCTGGAAAAGGTCTGAAGTATTGGCGCTTAAACAAACTCTTCCGGATCCTCGTAAAAATCCGGCTGGATATTATAAGGAATTGTCTCAAAGAGTTGATGCCTGTATTATGAATTTGGCCGATATCGATATGTTGTTTGGGAATGTTGTTCCACAAGCATTGTGGGCACAGATTCGTAGGGAAAATCATAATGCTGAATTAGGTGGTGATTGGGCTGCTATTAGAGCCGCTGATGCAGGTCAAGTGGGTGGTGCGAAACCCGATGATCTGATTACAGCTCTACCAGGCAGAATAATCGAATTGATGAAAACTATGATGCCCGCGGTGCGAGTTAATTGGGATAAGCTGGCCGCATGCAAGCAAAAGAAAGACGAAAGCGTTTTGGATTTCTTCTCCCGTTTTGAAGAGACGTTTATTGATCACAGTGGTCAGGATTTGAGTGTAGAGGGTGGCCAGCGGTTGTTTGTGGACAAGTTTGTATACAACTTGCTTCCTGAATTGTCGAATAAAGTAAAGAGTTCTGAAAGTGCATGGGCTGTCTCTTCCCCTGCTAAAATACTGGCTACTGCACAGTATTATGAGAATAGAGATAAGGAGGAGAAAGAGAAACAAGAGAAGAAAAATAAAGATTTGAAAATGAAGGTTCTTTTACAGCAAGCTTATCCTCCGCGTTCTGCACAGCTTCAGTTTTCTCAACCCCCACAGTTTCAGAAAGTGTTTCAGAAACCTGAGTACTTCACGCCACGTCTTCCGTTGGGTCCTAATCAATGCGCATATTGTAGAGAAGAGGGACATTTTAAGAATAATTGTCCAGTTTTATTACAGCGTAATAATGGGATGTCTGCTCCACGAGGTCGTGGTAATTCCCAGTCAGGATCCAGAGGTAGAGGACGAGGTGTGTCCTCTCAGGAGCAGCATCCTATTCCTCCATCTACTCCGAATTATTTTGATCAACAGAGAGTTCAGTCCACGCAGTATTATAATGACGATTATTGTGAAGAAAGGGCTGACGATTTTCAGATCGAATAGGACAGCCATGGACGAAGTGAGGGAGTTGTGTCGATTCCAGTAGATCAAAATGGGCCATATGTCACGATCAATACTATGGATGTTTCAGAACCGTTTCTTTTGGATACTGGTGCGATGAGAAGTTCTATTATGCAAACTAAACTCCCTGGGGCACCTTTGTCAGGCTTAATAAATACTTCTGTAGGATTTTCTGGCGCCCCAGTTTGTAATCCGGTTTCTTGTCCCTTGCCTGTTTCAATTGGTCCCTATGACTTGAATGCTCCGCTTATTCTGACAACTGGTTGCGGCGAGAACTTGCTGGGTCTGGATTTGTTGAAAAGATTACAGGTAACATTCTATTGTTCCCCCTCGGGTGTGCATCTTACGTTGGGAAAGAAAATGACATCTTCTGTGTATCTGTCTCGGGACAAGTTTCCACCTGAGTTGCTTTCTCTTCCTGAAAGTCTTTGTGCTAGAGGCCCAAATGACGTGGGTTGTCTTGCGATTCCACCATATGTTGTCACAGTCAAAGAGAATGTGAGAATGCCACGCATTCCCCAGTATCGTATCTCTAGTGATGGAGAGAGAGCACTTGTGGCTATTGTTGATGATTTCATTCAGAAAGGCGTAGTTGAAGAGACAAGAGGCAATGTTTGTAACAGTCCTGTTCTTCCAATCCTTAAGAGAACTGATCCTTCACAACATCCTGTTTACCGATTTGTTATCGACCTTAGAGAGGTCAATAAAATTGTTGTGCCACAGTTTCCTGTTGTACCGGACATTACAGCTTTGTTGACAATGATTCCTGCTTCGGCAGCTTGGTTTTCAGTTATAGACCTCAAGAATGCTTTCTTTAGTATTCCTATTGCTGAAGAAAGTAGGGATATCTTTGGTTTCTTTCTCGGTGGCCAAAGCTTTAGATTTAAGAGAGCTCCTCAAGGCTATTGTGAAAGTCCCTCTATCTATAGCAAGGCTCTTAAGTCGCAACTTGATGTCTTTTCTTTGCCCCCTGGCGCTACACTTATTCAGTATGTGGATGATTTGTTGGTGGCTGCTGATACGGAAGATGTATGTAAGGAAGTGACTGTTGCGTTGTTGCACCATTTGTCTGCTCTACATCATGAGGTGTCTCCCTCTAAGTTGCAATATGCCCGCCAAAAGGTTACCTATCTAGGTCATCTCTTGTCGAAGGAGGGAAGGCGAAAAACCCCAGAAAGTATTCACGCTATTTCACAGATGTCTGTACCCACCACGCAGAGAGAAGTGCGTGCCTTTTTGGGTATCACTTCCTACTGTAGAAAATGGATTACCAATTTTTCACTTTTGGCTAAACCACTGATGGACCTAACGTTGAAAGATACGCCACATCCGCTCCCTTAGACGGATCAATGTCAGAAAAGCTTTGTTGACCTACGTGCTGCTTTGTGTTCTGCTCCGGTGTTGGGTACCCCAGATTATAGCAAGTCTTTTACACTTTACGTTCACGAGAGAGAGGGTTGCGCATTGTCAGTTTTGACACAGTTATTTGGAGATAAGCAGAGACCATGTGCCTATTTCTCTGCTACATTAGACCCAGTAGCTAAAGCTTTGCCCAATTGTCTTAAAGCCACAGCAGCTGCAGCCATTTGTATCAGACAATCTGCTGGATTAGTATTGGATAACACACTCATTGTTATGGTTCCGCATGCAGTGAATACTTTGTTGAATAGAACCAGAACACAGCATGTTATGAGTGCTCGTTTGTCTGGATACGAGCTGACACTTCTGGTGAGTCATGTGCACATCAAAAGATGTAACACGTTAATTCCAGCTACACTGTTGCCACTGCCAGATGAGAAAGATGTTCAGGAGAAACATGATTGTTTTCTTCGAACGGAAGAAGAAATGAAGGGTAGAATTGATTTGAAGGACACTCCGCTCAAGGACCCGGATGGGATCCTATGGGTAGACGGTTCTTGTTTTAAGCTTCCAAATGGGGAGACTACTTCTGCCTATGCTGTTACCACCTTATGCACAATTGTTGGGATGGCACGTATCGGACATAATTCAGCCCAAGCAGCTGAATTGATAGCCTTGACTAGAGCGTGTGTGTTGTCAAAAGGGAAGAGAGTGAATGTGTACACAGATAGTCAGTGTGCTTTTGGCGTTGCACATAGCTTTGGTAGGTTATGGAGGGAGAGAGGATTCTTTACCTCTCACGGGACAAAGATCCAGCATGGCCAGTTAGTGACTGATCTTCTCGAGTCACTTACCTTACCTGCACAGATAGCAATCATAAAGTGCAGCGCACATAGGAAAGTCACAGATGATGTGGGTCGTGGAAATGCGTTTGCAGACGAAGTAGCAAAAACTACAGCTAGGAACACAGCTAGTCGAATGTATGTGGCAGGTCCTGCAAACTGGGTGAGGGAAATTGGAATGTGTGAAGATATGATTGAGAGTGTGAAAACGATTCAGGGAGAAGCGACTGAGAAGGAATTAAGAACGTGGAAAGAAAGTACGGGAATGTTAGACTCGACGGGGTGTTGGACGGAATTGTCGGAACATCAGCGATGGTTATTACCGGACGCTTATGTATTGCCGGTTGTAACTATGGCTCATGGTCCAGCCCACATTAGTGCGAAAGGCATTTGTAAGCTCTTGGCTCCTGTGTGGCAGAATGAAGGAATTCCAAAATGTGCAGAGACCGTTTTTAAGCATTGTATTGTTTGTCTAATGCATAACCCAGGAAAGGGTACCCCAACTCCGGCAGGTCAATTTTCTCCCCCGTCGTATCCTTTTGAAGTGTTGCAGATCAATTACATTCATATGGATCGATGAAACAACCTTAAGTATGTTCTGGTGGTGGTATGTCCCTTTTCCCGTTGGATAGAGGCCTACCCCTTGAAAGATAACACTGCCCTGTCAACTACTAAAGTGTTACTTAAAGAGCTCTTCCCCAGATTTGGTTTGCCGCAAATTGTCTGGTGTGACAATGGAAGTGAATTTGTGGGTCAAATTATGCAGAAAGTATGTTCTGGTCTTGGGATCAGACAAAAATTCCATGCGGCAAACCATCCACAGTCAGCAGGTTTGGTTGAGTGTTATAATGGTACACTCAAACTTAAACTAGCTAAGATTCAAGCCAGTACGGGTCTTGCTTGGCCAGATGCCTTGCCCCTAGCTCTTTTGTCAACCAGAACTACTGTAAACTCTCGTATGGGACTTAGCCCATATGAAGTGGTATTTGGACGCCCAGCTAATGTTTGGGGTGTCCCTCGCCCCAAGAGATTTTCTGACATACCGTATCGTTTGTTAATTGACTATTTGCATGAGTTGACTACTAAATTAAGTATTATTCGTCAACAGGTACAAAGTGCTTTGCCAGAGGCCTCCACGGACCCAGGTCACACCATTTTGCCCGGTGACTGGGTCTGCATCAAAAATTTTCAATGGACCAAGAATCTGGAGCCTCGTTGGTCTACGCCTACGCAAGTTTTGCTCATCACCCGCACGGCTGTGAAAGTGGTCGGCAAGCGAAACTGGGTGCAAGGCGTGCACTGCAAAAAAGTGCCATTGCCATTACCCTTTGACCAGTGGATTCGCAGTGGTGTAAGAGAATCGGATACTGCAGCGGTTCCTTGTTTTGTGCCTTTCAGTGATGCCCAAATTTATGGAACTCAGTCTGAGAAAGCAGATGACGATATTCTTCAAGCCACCGTGCCTGCGCACCTTCGAATAGACACTACGAATCTAAAAAACCCTATTTCAAGACCAGACCGTGCCGAGCAAAACACGCTATAACCTGAGGTCGAGAGTTGACCAGAAGAACTGAACACTTTGAACATTTTTTGTTTCTCATACTACTTAAAGTCATTTTTTTTGGTTGCTTTGTCTTTTTGTTGTCCTTTTTGTTTTTGTGTAGTATTTAGTATTAGAAGTGCCATGCGTCTCCGTCGCAGGGTCACGGTAGGAGACTCAGACTGTAACCTGATTTTCTGTTCTTTTAGTAAGCGGCTAGCGCCTCAGGATATACAGAAGTATATAGCTGAGTGATCGAGGAAGATTTTCGTGAGCGACATTTTTTTTTTAGATAAAGATGGATGGTACCATAACCATAGGTAGGGAAAATAGGAAACAGGAAATGAGATTGAAATATTGTAAATCATTGCGTAGTCGATTTGGCGTGACTTTGTGTATTTTCATGTTTCTGTGTATTTTATTAGTCTGCATAGGTTGGATTGTCCATGTTCTACATCCGAGAAATGTTGCTAACTCTACAACTTCTTTGCCCTCTCGTCTTTCTGTCTTTTCACATAAAATGCATTCTCTACCCCCTCATGAACAGATAAGGAGAGCTGAATATATGAATAATACGTTTATCCAGTTGTTACACCAGCACCAGTTGGCCATTAATATGACTGACTGTTGGGTGTGCGGTCTTATTCCACACAATACACAAAAAGGGATGCCGTATTTGGTTCTCCCTTTTTTATATGAAGGTTCAGCTTGGGCCTACCTGACTATGTTTTCGACTGCATACCACAACAGACTTAGAAATCCTGTAAAGACTTCCGGGACTGGATTGGATTTCAGTCATAGCTCTTTGATCAAAGGTATAGTGGTGATGGCTAAGATTGTAGAAAAGGGAAAAATTCCGTTAGATGAGAAGAGAGCTTATGAAGGATGGAATGTTACCCACTATGTTTCTAGTCTTGGTGATAAAACTAAGAAAGGTGAGTCTTCTCCAGTATGGACCCGATCAAGGTAATTTCTGTCTCCAAGTCACCAGTAAGAAAACTGACAATAAACAGGGTTGTTTACACACCTACATTTTCTCGTCCCCTGATTTCCCTCCATTGGTTCTGTCGCAAGGAACTTATTTTGTTTGTAAAGATAGAGCTTACACCTGGCTCCCTTCCAACTTTTCAGGAACCTGTTATATAGCCTTCCTTCTTCCCCCTACATATTCGGCTCCGTCAGACCACCACAGAATTTGATATAGCCGAGGTATATTCGATGCCAAGGACACGGCAGCACAAGAGGGGGGGATTTCCTTAAAGGATTCCTCCCCTTTTGGGGCCCAATGGTCAACAGCAAAAACATCAGGCAATTGGTTTGTGTGGTTGAGACCACTATTAATGTTACTGCAGGTGCAATAGGTAACATTACAGCAGAGCTTCAGGCTGATCGTCTTATGATGTTACAAAATCGAATTGCGTTAGATGTGATCCTAGCAGACAGAGGAGGTGTCTGTAAATTGATCGGATCTAGCTGTTGCATTTATATTCCAGACGATGCTCCGGCAGTATATCAAGCCATTTCCAAAGTGCATACCATCTCCGTCGATCCATCGGGACGAAGGGGATAGGTCTTTTATGGGATGGTTTTGGAGAATATTGTCAACCTGGGCATGGAAGATCCTAACGTTCCTGGGGGCAATTTTGGCCATCATATCCTCTTGTTGTCTGTGCGTTCAATGTGGTCCCGCAGTGTGAGGCCTACTGGCTACTTTATGCGTTCCACGTCCTGAAAATCTGAGGACAGAGAATATTAGGATGATGGTGCAACAGCAGCTTGAGGACTTTATGAATATCGATGCTGAGTCCGACTCAGATTAGCATGAGTTGGTTTGTCTTTGCCTGAGTAATGGCAAAAGGAGGGTCTGAGGTTCTGTAAATTACGAATTGGTTCGTGCTCAGCCTCCATTCTGTAAATCGCTGCCATTTTGTGTTGCCCTCACTCAGGCAGCGCGGCGAGCGCGATGTTTTTGTCGTTTCTGCATTCACGTGTCAGGTGGCTTCTTTGCTTATGTTTACTAACGAGTGTCAGGGTCTTTCCGAGTACACTAATTCCTGTCTGAGCTGATTAATCCCCGTCCGGACTATTTGTTGGCTCACACCATTCTTTCCTCCAGGCTATCTTATCTGCTGTCCTTCGCTACATGTCTCATGTATTCTCCTGTTTCACGATTGTCCTTCTACAACATGCAGCTGTGTTTTCTCTACTTGTAAATCGAATTGTGTGGATTCACTCATAATTTACTCGAGGGGTCGAAAAACAAACATAACCGGGAAACTTGAGTTGCTTTTAGACTTAAAGCATTGTCTATAACGTTTGCTTATGTCTCATGCTCTTGTGTAATTGCATTTTGCATTGTATTGTACCGTATATAAACCTGTGCGCCACGGAGTTAAGTGGCAGTCTCTTTTGAACCTCGTTATACTGGCGACTTCTAAGACCACTGTACTAGCTGCAGCTAATAAATACCATCTTCTACGCCAGACGAAGAGTCAGTGTCTCTGTATTTGACAAGGCAGGTGAATCCCGGGGATCTTAGGCGTACCCTGCGCCGCCGGGCCTTAAGGTTCGGTTCTCCAGTGGGGGCCATTTTGAGGCCTGGTCCAGGCAGGGCCTGGCCATGTGGTGGGGGTCAAGGGGCCATTTTGAAGCCAGGCAGTGTGCTCAGGCCTGCACCCAGTTTGCCATGCGTTCAACCATTATGCCCAGGAGTACTCAGTGGTCCATGGACCTAGTCTTTCTGTGGGGTGTCTTGAATTTAAACATCATTGAGGGCATGGATGGCATTGGATTGTGGTGATTTGTGTGTGTTTTTTTACTTTTTGGGTGCTGTTGGGGCCTGACCATGTGGGTTGGGGCCATTTTGAGGCCTGGTCCAGGCAGGGCCTGGCCATGTGGTGGGGGTCAAGGGGCCATTTTGAAGCCAGGCAGTGTGCTCAGGCCTTCACCCAGTTTGCCTTGCTTTCAACCATTATGCCCAGGAGTACTCAGTGGTCCATGGACCTAGTCTTTCTGTGGGGTGTCTTCAATTTAAACATCATTGAGGGCATGGATGGCATTGGATTGTGGTGATTCTTGTGTGTTTTCCGACTTTTTGGGGTGGTGTTGGGGCCTGCCCATGTGGGTGGGGGCCATTTTGAGGCCTGGTCCAGGCAGGGCCTGGCCATGTGGCTGGGGGTCTAGGGGCCATTTTGAAGAAAGGCAGTGTGCTCAGGCCTGCACCCAGTTTGCCTTGCTTTCATCCATTAGGCCCAGGGGTACTCAGTGGTGCATGGATCAAGTCTTTCTCTGGGTGTCTTGAATTTAAACATCATTGAGGGCATGGATGGCATTTGATTGTGGTGATTTGTTTTGTGTTTTAAGACTTCTTGGGGTGTTGTTGGGGCCTGGCCATGTTGGTGGGGGCCATTTTGAGGCCTGGTCCAGGCATGGCCTGGCCATGTGGCTGGGGGTCAAGGGGCCATTTTGAAGCCAAGCAATGTGCTCAGGCCTGCACCCAGTTTGCCTTTCTTTCGTCCATTAGGCCCAGGGGTACTCAGTGGTGCATGGACCAAGTCTTTCTGTGGGGTGTCTTGAATTTAAACATCATTGAGGGCATGGATGGCATTGTATTGTGGTGATTTTTGTGTGTTTTTCGACTTTTTGGGGTGTTGTTGGGTCCTGGCCATGTGGGGGGGGGGGGGCTGTGCTCAGGCCTTCACCCAGTTTGCCTTGCTTTCATCCATTATGCCCAGGGGTAGTGAGTGGTGCTGCATGGGCCAAGTCTTTCTGTGGGGTGTCTTGAATTTAA
Source organism: Lissotriton helveticus (assembly GCF_964261635.1). Lineage (NCBI taxonomy): Eukaryota > Metazoa > Chordata > Amphibia > Caudata > Salamandridae > Lissotriton > Lissotriton helveticus. The sequence continues at coordinate 604,829,352 of NC_136063.1, forward strand.
ACAACATTGAGGGCATGGGTGGCATTGGATTGTGGTTATTTTAGTGTGTTTTTCGACTTTTTGGGGTGGTGTTGGGGCCTGGCCATGTGGTTGGGGGCCATTTTGAGGCCTGGCCCATGCACAAGTTTGAACAGGACTGTGTGTTAACCAATCGGAACCCCTTTTTGGCATCGATATGCTCATGGAAGAGGTATATCGATGATATACTGGTGATCTGGCGTGGTGATGAACGCTCTCTCAATGAGTTCCACAGCTGGCTTAACGAACAGAATACATACCTACGGTTTACCTTGGAGAACAGCCAACACTCATTGGCCTTCCTAGACCTGTTGATTACAGCCACACCAGAGGGATTGAAATCTGAGCTATACAGTAAGCCCATGGCTCGCAATTCTTTGCTACAATACACCAGCTGCCATCCCAAATCGCTACGCGACAACCTCCCGTATGGACAGTTTTTGCGAGTGCAACGCAACTGTACCACTAAAGAAGACTCAATCAGGCACTCCGATGACCTGGCATCCAAACTTGCCCAACGAAGCTATCCTAAGAAACTGATTAGGCGCTCGATGAAGAGAGCAGCAAACAACAACCGGGATGCTCTCTTGGAACCATCTGTTCCAAAGACAAAGAACGATAGGCTCACATTCGTGAACACGTTCAGCACGAGATCCAACGCCATTCAGCGGATAGTCCGGAAACACTGGAGTATTTTGAATACCGGTGAAGACTCCCTACCACAACCACTCTTTGCGTTTAAAAGAGCTGCCAGTCTGAGAGATAAGCTGGTTCATACCAGACCTCCTCCTAAGGAGGTCCTACACGCGGGGACGATATGGAACATGCCACCCTTGACGGGGCACCATCCGTGCGGGAACTGCGCAGCATGTCCACAGACTAAAAAGACCACCTCAGTTGACATAGGGACAACTCGCCCTTGGGAACAAAAGAGGTTCACCAATTGTAACAGCAAGAACCTGATCTATCTCATCACCTGCCCATGCGCACTCAGGTACGTCGGGATGACCACCAGAAAGATCAGAGTCAGAATCTCGGAACATAAAAGCACAATAAGGTGTAAGAAACAAGCTACAAGAATGACGAATCATTTCATCCAAGTTGGACATGGACCAACGGAATTTGAGTGGACTGTGCTAGAACAACCTAACATTCCAACTCACATCACGGACACCTCAAGATACCTTTTCAAAATCGAGCAGAAATGGGTGTACAAGCTCAACAGCGATAAGGACGGGTTAAACGAAGATATCCCGTGGATGACACTGTAGGTTCATTCTTCGATTCCAGTATTCAATGTCTGCTTGTACATTTGAGTGGCTATTGCGATGGGCCACCGGCCACTGTCCTGAGGTCAGTCCAAACTAATGAGGTTTGGACCTTTCATTTCCATTACATCTATTCAGGCCACACAACCTGATAGCTGTCTGGCTTGTAAATATGCTTTGTAAATATGCTGAGAATCTGGTGAACTCTGCACTATTAACAAATTCTTTATTCACCATACCGGTTCACTCAAGCCCCGAGCAGGAGCCCTGGCTGCAGGAGGTTGTTGAAAATCAGACACTATGAGACTAGTAATCTATTCACCGCGGGTCATCTTTCACTTTTGGTGTCACCGCGCTAGAAGGCATAGGCTCGAGATGAGCGGTAGTCAATAAGAATAAAATTATACGCGACCACGCTCAAGCGTGCCAGACTACATTTCCCATGGTTTATGTAGTTTGGACCTGCCGAGCGTAAGCGGGACCACATTTCCCGTCATTCTTTGCATCTTTCTGTAGTTCCATGAGCCGCGCGCGTGTCTTACCGCGCAGGCTCAGAAACGATAAGGAAGTGCACGGCGCCCCCCGCAGCACCTCCCCAAACAGCCCGGACGGCTGATTGAAGAACCGACGGAGAGGTGAGGCGGCAGGAGGGGCTTTGCCTCACGCATGAACTCTTTGCTAGCTACTGAATGCCTATTAGACCCCGTTTGCTGTTATAGGCAGACGGCGCTTGTTAACACAGGGCGACCGTTCTGGGGTTAATAGGCTTATGGGCTCCTCCGCGATTATCATTATGAGTCCATCTAAGCACCATGAGGGGCTTTACTTTTTTCTCGCTAAGAAATGCGCGTTTGACGCAAGATTTGGTAATGGTTAGATCGCGCGTGTTGACACAGCGCATTTAATAGATAACATCAAAATTCACTGTGCCCCTGATCACTGACCATCTATGCTTTTAGACCCTTGGTGCTAACGGCAAGATCGCTACCGATTGATAGATTAACAATATTGGGTAGTATTGATCGGCACCACAGGGCGCCCGTATAAACGCTAAAGGCTGTGACTTGCATCCTGATGAGGCTGTTACTCGGCATTTGACAGAGAGTGACGCTTGAGGCTTGAAATATGCTTGAAAAGACACTCTAAATTATGTCAAACAATAGGCCATCTTTATGAACAATGATAAGCAAATTGACCCCTATTGGTGCTGTCTGGCATCTTTTAGGGTTGACTCTGTACCTGCCTGACACTGTCATTTTACACTGACTTTTGTATATATATTTTTTCCGCACTACAGAGCGGTGCTTCATTTTCCTGAGCTGTTTGCCAGGTGAGGTGAGGCCATCCCCCTTACAAATTAAGGTGAGACTTTGATCACGCTGACTTAGTTATACACACTAGAGTCATTTGACCCAGATGTAGTATCTGAATATTTTGTTTAATAATGTGTGCATAGCATGAACTAACATAAATGCTGTGAATGTTTGTGTTTTCATTACATGTGGATTCGCTGGCTTTGGCATAAAACGGACACTCACAGGAGGATAATGGAAGTGTACAGGTGACACTTTTTTCATTCACTAATGTCCTGTTTTTTCACACTCACTTCGTTTAGCAGTATCAATTAAGTTTATGGGTCCTGAGGAAGCGGATGGTCTAATGACTGACCAGGCACCGCAGAAACATGTCGACCAGATAGCCCAGTCAGAAGGTATTTGCTTGAACCACCTGACTTTTTTGCACTATTGTTTTTAAACTTGGAGGTGCTTGACTCCAGAATAAAGTAATAATTGCATGCACCATCCAATTTTACACTTATATATTCTTTTCACACTCATTTTTTGTGCACTGCTCAGAGTTACGATTAAATCTCATTTTCCAGACATCCACCCATCACTCTGTATCCCCAATATACATCTATGGAGATAGAGTGGTGGTGATACTACTGTGGAGTAGACCAAATGATGTACTGGGTGCCTAAAATCGCGTAACTGATGGACATTTTTCACAGTGGTTAACTGTCCAGTCTGTCTTCTATTGTTCTTGTAATAGCAGACACATAGCCAGCACTATTTAGCATGTCTCGAGCTCACTTTTTAGACCCACAGTTATTTGTTGTTCTTTAATACTTGTGTGGGGAGTATAACTGTGCTCCGGTCTTTAAATATTTCCCTTGAACCCTAAAAAACTGTTTGTTGTTTGTACCAGGCAGGACCTGGCCATGTAGCTGGGGGTCAAGGGCCAATTTTGAAGCCAGGCAGTGTGCTCAGGTCTGCACCTAGTTTGCCTTGCTTTCTTCCATTAGGCCCAGGAGTAGTGAGTGGTGCATGGACCAAGTCTTTCTGTGGGGTGTCTTGAATTTAAACATAATTGAGGGCATGGATGGCATTGGATTGTGGTCATTTTTGTGTGTTTTTCGAAATTTTGGGGTGTTTAACTGATGTTCCTCTGGCTTCCATTGCTTTTAGGTGCACAAGAGAACCACCAGTGCCAGGAAGAAGTCACAGTACAACGTCATGTGTGGCCACAGACAAGACAACTCTGCAACTCGTGCAACTGCGGCCTGCTGTTCTGACATCTGAAGAAGATGGGCCCAAAGAAAGGTGGCCATAGCGCCTCAGCGAAAAAAGTTTGCCAGTGCCACTGCCAGTAAGAAGGAGCAGAAGAAGCAAGTCGCACCACCTACCAAGGAGACTGGTGGGGCCACCGACACCTTTTTTTGGGGGGACAAAACTACGCCTGCAGCAGCAGCGGTGTCCGCCGGGGACCAAGCTGGAAGCAGCACCTTCACTTCATTGGGCTCAGTGCCACCACGCCAAATTAGGTCCAAGGCCATGAGTGCTGCTGAGGTAGCCACTTTAGTTTCTCAATCACCATCGACCAGTGATGTTGGCTCATCACAAGAAAGTACCATCCAATCAACGCCGGGTGTAACTCAGCTGACGAGTGTTCAACAACCACAGCAGCTATGACAACAACAGGTGCAACTAGTACAAGCGCAAGTAAATGGGCAAGGAGAGGCGCAAGGAGAGGCGCAAGTAGAGGCGCAAGGAGAGGCGCAAGTAGAGGCGCAAGGAGAGGCGCAAGCAGAGGCGCAAGCAGAGGCGCAAGTAGAGGCGCAAGGAGAGGCGCATGGAGAGGTGCATGGAGAGGTGCAACTAGAGGTTCATGGAGCGGCACAACTGCCTACAACGCTTGTTCCTCTAGAAGTAGGGGCACATCAGGAAATTGATATTCAAGCGGAGGTATCATCCAAGGAAGCCACTCCTCCTGATGATGATCCATTGTCTTCCAGATCCCCAGCAAGAAAAAGGTCAAGGAGGGCTACTAATAATACTACAAGTTCTTCTTCAAGCCCCCTTCATTCTGATGACCTTGATCTTGATTGGAACCCACCAAAGCAGTCTGAGAGTGAGGCACGCCATGAGCCGACAAAGGTAGCTAAGCCTAAAAGGAAGGTTCACGCAAGGCTTCCACTTATGGGTGATGACGACTAACAAGAAGTGGTGTCTTCTGCTGCTGATGAACAGTCTGACGACGACTCAGTCATCACAGTCGTCACTCCAGCCCCAGCGGGCATGCAGCAGACAGACATTTTCACCCTATCTCGAATGGCTGCTGAGCGGGATGTGGGCGGCGTGGCACTGGTTCCACCACCAACGCAGTTAACTACAACACCAACACGACCTACAGCTTCCATATTTTTTTGTCGGCAGGGACTTCCATCCAGCTCGACCTCTATTACCTCAAGTAGTGGTGCTGTAAGTGAACAACAGAAACAAATTCAGCCACGCCCATCCTCCACTTCATTTGGCATTGAAACTCAAAGTAGCACCTCCACCGCCAGCAGACATCTCCTGTCCCCAGTTTGGGACTTCTTTACTGTTTGCCAAAAGGCGGAAAACATGGTCGTTTGTTTGATTTGTAAAATAATAGTTAGTCGGGGTAAGCTTGGAACCAACTATGGTACCGGAGGCCAGAGAGGTCAACTCAAAAAACACTACACTATCCAATGGGAGGTGCCCCTAAGGAACATCCAGGAAGCCAAAAGTAGAACTGATCCAAATGTATCCATTCACATTGCATCTGATGCTGACGAGTGGCTGATTGTGCAGGGGGGAAGTCAAGAACCGACTGACATTTTTTCTGGTTCACCCAGTACCCCTGGCAGCAGCACTCAGTGGTAGAGCCCACACCCTCTACCCCTGCAACAATTATGAGGCACACTAAGAGTCTGGGAGAGATGCCAAGGCGAAAAAGTACACCAATGAGCCTAAATGGTTTGAAGAAGTCTGCATCATCATCATCACGTAAAACGGCCCAGCCCACCATTAGAAGCATGTTTTGGTCGGATGCGCCATTTGAACGCAACCACCCAATGGCACGTCTGTATAACGCAAAGATGGCTAAAATGCTAGCGCTGGACCTTCTCCCTTTTTCTTTCGTGGAAGGGGTGGGTTTTCTAGAATTTGTGGCAACAGTCTGCCCTAAATGGAAGGTTCCTAGCCGGTCCTATTTTGCCAGGGTTGCTGTTCGAGCACTACATCAAGATGTGCTAGAGGTGATTGGCGCAGCTATTCTGAAGAGTGCTGTTCACACTATCCACCTGACAACAGACATGTGGACCAGTTGCCAAGCCCTTGATTACATGTGCATCACTGCACACTGGGTCTCTTTTGCAGGGGTTAAAGACCAGTTAAAAGCAGGTGTTGGCACGGACACAGTTATTCAAGCTACTCGGAAACATGCAACAGTAGCCATGTTTGCCATGGAGAAAACTCATACTGCACCTAACCTTTTGGATGAGTTTGATAGGAAGGTCTGTGAATGGCTAGATCCAAGAAATCGCATATTTGGTTATGTTTCCACGGATAATGGCAGTAATATAGTTAAGGACATGCAGGATGGTGAGTACTTCAGAGTGCCGTGTTTGGCGCACAGTATTAACATCGTGGTGCAAGATTTCTTGAAAAAAGAAAACACAGTCAGCAAGTTCCTGACCACCTGCCAAAGAATCTGCACACATTGCAGCCATTCTTTTAAGGCTATGAAGCAGCTGAGGAGCATTCAACATGAACGTAGACTGCCAGTCAAAGGACTCATCAAGGAGGTGGCAACACGTTGGAACTCAATCTTTTACATGCTTGAGCGTCTGTCTGAGCAGTGGGGGGTAATAAATGAATCTGTCTATAAACTGGGTTCTACTATGAAAGAAATGAGGCTAGAGTTGGAGGAATGGAAGCTAGTTGCAAGCCTGACAGACATACTTCATCCTTTTGAGGTCTTCACGCGTGAAGTCAGCAGGGAAGACTGTTCTTTGGGCAAAGCTATCCCATTGTTGGTCATGCTAGAGCACCAACTGAAGGCAGTGTCTTCAACGTTCCGAGATGATGCTGAAAAGCAAGCTGCATATCAGTTGGCGGAGAGGTTATTAAGTTGCCTAGTTGACAATGAAAGGCTTAAAAACATACATACAGAACAACAATACATTTGTGCCACTATTCTGGATCCACGGTACAAAAAGGCAGTGGCCAGCAAAGCATTCTTTCCTTTTGATGTAGCAGATGTTTCAAAGTACAAACATTGGCTAGCTGTGTCAGCCACTCGGTTCGAAAAAGAGCGGCAGAAAATTCAAGGAGCCGGCAGAAGTACAACTGAATCAGCAGGCCATCCGGCGTCAAGTTCCACTTCGGAATCTGTGGCCGAAGGGAGTCACTTTCCTTCACAGCCGTTAACGACACCAGCAACCGTGTCATCATCCTCACCTGCACCAGGCCCAGCCATAATATTGTCAGAAGCGGATTGGCTAACTCATCAAGGGTTTGCTCGTTCCAGTGCTGCAAAGGCCACAGATGGTACGCAAAGTGGAGCAACCGTGGAGAACCTTGAGTCGATGGTGCAGGCCTATCTGGATGACCCAACAGAGGTCTCTGTTACTCAGAACCCATTGCTGTATTGGTATAGGGAAAGGCCTCTATGGCCACTGATCACCAACCTGGCTCTAGTTTATTTGTCTTGCCCACTCACAAGCGTGTCTTTGGAACGTGTTTTCAGTGCTGCTGGTGCCATTGTAACTTCAAAAAGGACCCGCCTCTCGCCCAAAAATGTGGAGAGGTTAACACTGATCAAGATGAATAAGCACTTCATACCACCAGATTACAAAATATGTGAATGCACGCAGGAAGAAGAGGACACCGACTTAGGTGACGGAAGTTCTTCTCTGTTAGCTGACCTACTCCCATCTCAATTCATAGAGTTTGAGGACGAGCTCTACTTCCCGGACACCGAGGCCTGAAAATTACTTCCTTTTTTTTCGTCCTTATTCACTTTTATACCTGTGTGTCTTTCTTTGTTTTGCAACTTTCACCGCAACAAAACTCTAATCACCTAATCACAACAAGTCCATCAGCAGCACTGTCTTCATCTTATTTTCCTTATTGATTTGAAGGTGCCGCAGTCTGCATTCCTGAGGTTCACAAGTTCACAACTCAATCATGCTCCTCTATCCTCCTCCTCTAGACTCCCCCTATCCAGTTCCCTCAAGGTAGATGGATGGATTACGAACAATAAAGAAACTTCGTCTTCGTAGACGAGTCCCCTCAAGTGGGACTGAAAGTACGGACCTACTACATGCTTGCTGATTGCTGACATCTGAAATTGACAGGAGAAGCTGCCCTGTGGGCCCTCACTTTCCGAAGAAGATACGGACAAAAAGTAGAACAGGTAATGAACAATGAGAAGATGCAGTGAACAGCAATGGCTGTCTGGCTCTGATGAAACCAATTGCTGTTTGTTTTTTGTGCATGAAATGAATCATATGTCTTGTCTTAGTTATTATTTAATCTTTTGCACAGTAATTGTAACTCATGTCTACTACTCTGTTTTTTTTACCTTGTTTAATTCAAATTGTACTTCAATTTCAGGGGCCACTATGTTGCATTTACCAATATGCAAAATGTCCTTGGAGTGGACTCACTTGCCAATATACCATGATGATCGATTAAATAATATATATTTTTTCTTTACAGTCACTCACTGGGATGGATGGATCATCAGCGTCGGTTTACGGAAGAACTATGGCCAATTTGTGAGTGGCAAACAGGTAAACCAGTCTACAACAAAAACTACAGCAGAACTACATGTCTGTCTATTCGTGGTATGTAGTGGTCGAGGGCAAGGCAGTGTACTGTTGTTGTTATGTCAGGCAGAGTCCACTCTGTCTGTGTCAAAGAGCCTACGTATGCTACATCAGGTTGCATCACTCAGTGGTGCCTGTCTTGGCTGTCTGCATGGCCCTGCCTCAAGCTTGGGCCAAATATCCGTTATGTTTGCGAAATTTGCTGTTTTTAGTTTTTTTGCGAATCTCTCGTAATTACCGAAAATTTGCAAATTCTTGAGCGGAACGGATTTTTGGCCCATGCTTGTCGGCAGGGCCATGCAGACGGTCAAGACAGGTACCACTGAGTGAAGCATCCTGATGTAGCCTACCTAGGCTCTTTGACACAGACAGACAAAGCATATCTAGGGTTTAGGGTTCAGTGCGATTTACTAGGGTTTTTGGGTTTAAGTTGGTAGGGTTCCCGCTGAGTCTAGGGCTCAGGGCCCGATGCAGGCTCGTTCATAATGATGTTGGCAAGGTTTTAGGGGGGTGTGTCGTTCTTTGGTCCAGAATTGGCAGAATTTTGGCCTTTTTTGGTGTTTTGCAGGCGCGTTTGTTTGGGTGAAAAGGGAAAACTAGTCGTAGACCTTCTTCTTCTTCAAAGAGCGCAGTGGATCGATTTTGTTCTGCCTTGCTGAGATTCTTGGGAATCCCTGGAACAAGTGTCCAGGTAAGTTTCAAGAGGATCGAAGTAGTGGAAGTGCTGAAAACAGCAATTTTTTGTGAACAGCGCAATTTGCCATGTTTTGGATATACCAGTATTGCATGTTTTAGGGGCGCTGTTTGGGGGTGTTCTAGATTTGTGGGGGTAGGTCGGGGGGTCTTGGAGCACTGCTGGGAAGGTCTAATTTTGATTGCAAGTGGTTTGAAGAAAATCCATGGTGGAAAAGGGAGGTTTGGGCCTAGTTGCAGACAGCATTTTGGCACAATTTAAACTGAGGCCTAGCAGTATTGCATGTTTTTGGGGGGCTGTTTGGGGGGGTTCTACATTTTTGGGGCTGCGTCGAGGGGTCTGGGAGCACTGCTTGGAAGGTCTAATTTTGATTACAAGTGGTTTGAAGAAAATCCATTGTGGTAGAGGGGGGTTTGGGCCTAGCTCCAGAGCGTGTTTGGAGCGATTTTCAGGTAGGCCTCTGTAGATTTTCTAAGTGTGGCATTTTACATTTTTGCTTTTGGCCTGTTTGGGGGGGTGTTCTACTTTTTGGGGGTGGGGTGAGGGATCTGAGGACACTGCTGGGAAGGTCTAATTTTGTTCTAAAATCGCAGTTTACACTTTACACCTAGCTTGAGGGGAAAGATCCGCAAATTTCGCCCACACTTCTTTATCCTTGAAAAGGAGACTCAGAGTACGCACTTTCGAAATGATGCTTGTATGTATTGTAATACTGTCGATATTTTTGCACTACACAGCGTACCTTATATTTTTTTCTCTGTGGTGTTTTAATATCACTTCCTGCTTTTCCAGCAACAATTACAGGCCGGATTTTACCCTGTGCAATGGGGAAAAAAATGAACTCAGGCTTACCATTAGTGAGCCGCAATTCAGCATCTGCCAGGCAGGCAGTGGACAAGGTGTCTTATGGTCTCCAACATTGATCGACTGAGCATCAGATGGAATGGAGGAGTACCACGAAAAAGAGGAATGGCTGGATGCATGCAACTTCCCAAATTCAACAGGACACCTACAACAACATACAGTTACAGTATCCATCTTAATTTCTACTTATCTTTTAAGTAATGTTATTGCTGTGAACTTCTATGAGTGTGACTCTGTGCATTTGTTTGCTCTCTGCTTCAATTCATCCCTCCAGCCATTGTATACATTTTTTCCTTTCTATTTTTTAAACTAATTTAATGTACTAAGTGGTTCTTCTCTCTGAGGGCAGATAGGCCAGTGAAATTGCGTAATTACTGCAGCCCTGTACTGTCACATTGTTTCTTCATAGTTATTACATTGTAGAAAGTACTACTTACTTTTCAGTAACCTATCCATTTAGCAAACAACTTCATGCATGCAGTAGTGCATGCTCTTCCTTTATGTCCCTGAAAAGATTTATGGATAGCTTCGTATCCAAAGATTTGTTTAACTTCATTTGTTGTTTGTCCATGCTGTGTTTTTTTTTTCCTCTCTCCACAAAACTTTCCCCACAAACCCCATTCCCATCCAAGTTTCAAACCCTAACCCTCTTCCCCCGGGCTGTGTGGTTTTCATTGAGGTGTGAGTAAATTACAACAATAATTCCACACACTTGCTGGGGAGGATATGGTGCAAGCAACCTCCTCAAATCAATTTTAAGGCAGCTAGATGAATCCTAGGATATTGTAATTCTGGTTAAAAAACAACAATGGGTATTTTAAAATAAATTCTGAATTTCAGGCCCACCATCGATTGAATCCATCGTCAACATCATCCTCTTACATGTCAAGAAGACTTGCTGTTACACTGCTGTGTCACTGTTCTTGTTGTAGCCATAATCATCCATGCAATTCTTTTTCCCCATACTTATCTTCAACATTGCTTAGGCTACTGTTCCTTCTAATACTCCTCTCAGTCCACTCAATGTCTAATTTTTTTACTTTGTTTTTCATATGCTGCTACTGCTAGTGTGGTACCACTCCTACTAACACCACAACAAAGGAATTTCGATCCGGGGAGGCGTAATCGCCATTTGTCATGCAGCCAGCGCTGTGCCTAGCTCTATTCTCAAACACGAATCACAGGTAAGATAAGCATTTTGAGGAGGTAGAATAATGGGCTAGGACTCGGAGGAGAGACTGACAGTAGTACTGGTGAAGTACTAGTAGGCCAATTGAATTCACTAACTCTGTTAGTGGCACTTTTGAACATTTTTGGAGGTTTTAGATAATACATGCTGGTACGTTTGAGGAAACCAAATGTGCCGTAACCCACGCCCACCACCCCACAAAATAAGATCAACGCGTACACTATGTTGAAGTATGTAAAATGAATAATGATATTTTTCCCCTAACAAAAATAAACTAGTCCCACCCCTCCCTAACCCAAACAATTGTCCATTTCAAATAGTCCACTAGTCCCAAATAATCCTCAAATCCCGATTCCCACCCCCAACAGTCTTTAAAAAAGGGCAAGGGACACAGTCACTTCCAGCGGTGTCTGGACAGGCGGTCCCGCCGCTCCTTGCGGAGGTCCCGGAGCTGTTTTTCAAAGTCATCCACCTTCGGCTCCAGGTAGTCTACTCTTAGGCTTAGGCGGCGCATGCGTGCCTTCCAGGCTCTGGGGGGCCAGCTGCTGGTGTTCTTGCAGCTGAGCGGCGGCGTGGGGGCTGTCCGAGCACGGCGCCGTGCTGGAGTCTGCTGGCTGGTGGACACAGGGGCAGTGCTGGAGGAGGTTGTTGACGCCCCCTCCTCCTGTTCCCGAGCCCACAGCAGGCAATATTCCACCCGAATGGCCTCCAGCTTTCGGGCATTGGTCCGGACTGCCATCTCCCTTCTGGTGAGCTTTTCGGGAGCATCTATATGAAGAAAGAAAGAAAAATAATGTAACCAATACTCTTTAACAATAACACAAAATAATTCAACAGAACGTTGTCTCACAGTAGCACTAGCAATTTGCAAGCACAGTATAACATTTTGGCATGTATCTTTTCGCCGTCTTTGTAGGCCTGTAACAGTGGGAGTTTCAGGAATTCTACTACCAGGCAGCACTATGGACTCAATACATAGTCAGAGAGTCAGAGAGTAGACCAGCATTTTTCTTTTTTTCGCTAGTTTTGCGAAAGAAATTACTTGTACCTGAACGTGTGCTAGCCGGCATAATGCCAGCTCAGCCAGCTTGCACCCAAGAAAAAGAGACACAAGCCATGATGACGCAGACGTGCATGCATTACTTTAAGCAGTACATGCAGGTGTTGATAGGGAAGCTCTTACTTTTGTATAGGGGAGGCACTGGCCATACTCGGTTACATCAAGGGCTACTGCTCAGTGTAATTTATATTTCGCACTGCCCCCACTAGGCCTTTAGTACTACAAAAGGAAAATGAAGATTATTCATTTCTGATCATGTATCCAGCCGATCACATGATCTCTTTGCTTATATGATGGATGAATTTAGGTGCTTTGTTGTGATAGATTAAGTGAACAAAAGCGATGGTCCACCCATGATTAACACAGGAGAAAGAAAATTATGAACATAGGGAGTGAGTGTGGTAACCATAATTGCCGTAGGAAGGGACTTGACTTGATATAATTGTCAACTATACAATACATACACAATATATGCTGTGCTTACAAAGTAAACTACAGTACTGTTACTTTAGGCAAGGGAGAGTTTCTGAACAATCACAACTTGTAGTATTTGGATTTCCTCTGCTTTGCTACTCTGGCATGGACATGCTGTTCGAACAAAGTAACACTCTTCATGCACTGATCGTCTGCTCTACATACATCTCTGCTATGTATGAGGAAGAAGATACCATCCAGGCTTCCAAAGTAAATGTTTATCATTCTTCTTAATGTCTCAACTGTAACAACTTTACTTTTTTTCAACAACCAAATAACACCCTTTTCATTTTATTTGGTAAACCACCGTCTTGACTTGCATTTGAGTTTCACCAAAATGATATATTGCAATGCACACCACACATGAATTTTATGATTGACCCACACAGGCAGTCATTTTTTCTTTCTCCTCCAAGCATCCTTGCTTCAAGCAGCCATTCATCTGATTCCTTCCTATCAGCCACCTTTGCCCGCATTAAAAAACACGTATCATTCTTTAGTCATAAATGTTACAACTCGCTCGTTCTTCTATTGACCCTAAGTTCTTTCCCTTTTCGTTCATCACATCCCTCAAGTTCATCTGATATGACTTGGCTTCACGATAAAAGTTTCCCAGCTGATTTGAAGTCAAATAGAGGGGTACATTGCTTACTCGAGAACTACTGCCGCTAATGCTATTGCTAAGTCAAGGGTGACTGTCTTCTCCGTGATTGGCTAAAAAAAATGTAGTTCTAAATCAGTAACTGTTCTTAACAGTACAGTGTACTTGTAGTAGTATACTGTCTACTGTCTATACTGTCTACTGTACAGTACATCATACACTCCTTTGCGAGCCTACGCTAAAATGTCAATAAGTAAGGAGTATAATAATAACTTACCACCATCCGCCTCTGCTGAGCCATCCCCCTCAGCTCATCCTGGTGGCGCCGCCGCATCCGCCGCTTGAGTGGACCCCTCCCACTGCTGGCCCCGGCACTGGTGGTGGCAAGTGCTGCATCCGATGTTGTGACGCCTAGAGTCCTGCACAGTTACTTCTGACTGAGGTATGTGGAAAGTCGAACTGCACCTATCTTCAACAATGTCCTATTTCTCTTGTCCATACTTCTGTATGTGCAGAATAATCCCTGAAACACTAGCGATATGGTATGTGCTACTATCAAATCAAAAAGCCAACTACTAGCTTATTCTTGGGGGACATTGACATTTTGTTGTTGGAAATTGTCAAAGCACTAACATTAAGAAGACTGGAATAGACAGCATGGGCAACCCAGAGGACTGCACTGAGTACCTCTAGAGCTATTGCTGGATCAGAGTTTTGTTTAACACCGTTTGCCGACTGGGCAAGCTTAGCTACGTACACAAACCGACTCATAAATAATAGTAAATAGTATAGTAAATAGTAGTAGCACAGAGAGTGATGGTAGAGAGGCAGGACAAGAAAGTAGAAACAGTCTACAAGAAGATCAAAGACTATTTTGTAAAAAATAGAATTCGGAAACAGTTTGGAATGAATAGGAGCTGTAAAAGTTAGGGAAGTATAATTATATTAACAACAGTACAACTTACTGGGGCCAGCAGAAGAACCTGCAGAGGACTGTTCCTGACCACTCTGTTCCGCCGGAGTCTGGGATGTTGCTGCCTTGCCCCTGGCAGGTGCTGATGATCATGAAATAAACACAAACATAGATGATTGTTTTTTGGAAATATTTGATTTCTTTGACCACAATCTAAAATTATCTCGGGGAAACAAATTAGCAACAATTGCACTACATGTATTGACCTATCTGATCTGGTCAACTAGGAGGATACTAGTACAGTATTGCTGGATTCGCAGACTGTCTACTTGGAAAGTTATGTAAATCACTAACTAATCCAACAACAAAAAGGTTCTACTACAACTGCCAGCACTCAGCAGCACGCACCGTGACAGACACAGTCCGTCATCATGATTGCAGAGCACAAAAAAATGTCCTACTACTAATAACAAGTCATAATATACTCAGCCTTTCAATCCATCACTATCCCTTCTTCTTAGCAGCAGGAGTACAAAGGAAGGACAAGACTTGAGTCTCTAGTCTCTCTAGCATTACGCAGTTCAGTAAAGTACTAAACTCATACATATTCATGCCAAATGAGCACAAAGTTGCAAACAAGTAAGCATAGTAGCAACGCCACTGAGGAGGCGAGCACCTGCAATCACAGAAGCTATTTAAACACTATTTTACCAGCAATGCAATTGAATAGGCAGCATTCTTGCTCTTCGGGAAAAACATATATTAGCAATATAACACAGAGCAGAAGAATACAAAGTAGTTATTAAATAGCTACTCACCAAGGCCAGGGATCTCCACGCCTAGGAGGGGGAGCAACTCCTGCTCCCGGTCGAGGACGTAGGCCCACCGGTGCGTTGCTTGGTCATAGGTGCGCCGGGCCCCCAACTCCCTCCACATGGCCCGGCACACCTTGTCCCACCGCTGGCGACGTTCCCGGAGTCCATACCCTTGACCAGGCCTACCCCCTGCTGCCACGGTCTTAGGGAGGTGGCGCAGAACAAAAAATATAAGAGCGGCCATCTCCACCGCGGTAAAAACCTCCCTGGCCACTACATCCTCCACCCTCAATCGCCCTCATGGGAACCGGGTACGGGGTGCGGGACCCTTCCCCTTGCTTTTCCCGGCTCCCTTTGCCATGGTCCTGGGCGAAAGAAGAAAAGAATAGGGGAAAATAATAATAAAAGAGAGAGCTAAACAAAAAATTTAGTTATTACAGTAACAAAAAGTTGAAAAAAACACAAAATATAGATCTAGACAAATAGAGAGATAGATAATGAGCATAAAAGAGCAAAAAAAAGTTCAAAGAAAGAAAGGATTGCAAAGATTGAAAGAGGATAGAAAAGCCATGCCCAGAACCATAGCAATGAATGAAAAACAAGAGGGCCGCGCACATTGAGGACCGCGTGGGTAAGTTCGCGCGACATTTCCCCCGCGAGCACGTAAAAACACAAGCGAACTTGTAATAGCGAGCCACACACAACGCGAGCTTGCCAATAGCGCCCGGAAATGGAAATTTGCAAAGCGCACAAGATGGCCGCGCCCATGTACGACCGCATGGGTAACTTCGCGGTCGGTGCGCTGCAAGCAGCCCGCAAATACGTAAAAAACCCGGCGAACACGCAAATAAAAATTAGCCGCACATTCGCACAAATTAGCGGATTATGCGGATCGCGAATTCGATTACGCGCAAATTCGCGGACCACGAATTCGCAAAATTCGCCCAAACTAAGACATAACCAGAAGACAAATCCACTAGGGCTGATGGGAGAGAGACAGCGCTTAATTAAGAAGATTATATCTGTGGTCTGGACTGCCTGGTGATATACAAAGATATGTGCTCCACTGAAATGGGTGAGCTGGTTCTTAAGGTGTTGCCTGACTGAGGGACAAATGTAGACTTGATTTCAAGACTGCCACTACCACCAATAATCAGCAATGGGCTGGGGCACTTAGGCCTCCTAGAGGGTGGGCTGGAAGCCTAAGGATTGGAAGCATAATAAAATGGATGTTAGCGAGGGTGGGAGGACTGCCAGTCCACACCTTTCAGTATTTGTGGGGGGAAAGAGGCACTCTGCCTAGTTGGGGAGTGGATAGTTTTAAATCCACGGGCAGGGGGGCAGGGAGGGGGGTGGGGTGGGGGTGGGGGTTCGGGTGTTTTAAGATTTGTTCAGTCTACAAATTAATAATCACATCCTGCCATGTACATGTTCCGTTGCAGAAATCAGCTGCAGGGGAGAACACAGGCCACAGCACACTAGCTATACTTGTCGAGAATGCTGAGCCCATGGCAATGTTGGAATGTCATACTCTGATTGTCCTAAAGCCTGATCATGGGAGGTCAAATGGAAACATCACTCTCTGTACTTACTTGGAGTGTGAATGGGATGGGGGACAAAATTAAACGAGGAATAGTCCAACAATATCTAAAACGACAGGCACCTGATGTGGTATTACTACAGGGGACGCACATGGTTGGCAATAAAATCAAGGCCCCCACAAGGTGGGGTTATAAACTCCTAGTGCTTGCAGACTACACTACTGGATCCCGGGGACTGACATTCTAGTCAAGAAGAACCTGGCTCTTATCGTAAAGCGTACATGGGCAGACCCTGGGAGCAGATTTGCTGTCCTAGAGGCCCAATGGGAGGGGAGGGCGCTCAATGTGATTTCATTGTACCTACCTCCAGCACTGGGAAAGGAGACACTGACGGATTTAGGTAAGATATTAACAGACCTTCCCGTAGGCACCCTGATCCTGGGGGGGGGAACTACAACATGACCGTGGATGACCGAATAGACAGATACCCACAACGACCAGGGGCGTGACCAAATGTGTTAATGGTAGAATTCACCATAGCTATTGGTCTAACTGATGTGTGGCATACGCTACAACCGAACTGAACCTAATACACTTATTTTTCTAACACACACAAAAGCTTATCTCGCATAGACTATTTTCTAACACACACATTCTCCATTGGCAACTTCGGTAACACTCACGCCCTGCCAAGAGGTACCTCTGATCACTCCCCAGTTAGAGTTGAATTTACACATTGGGAACAACAACTGTTGGTACCGTTGAATCGGTGCTAACTATATGGGAAGCCTTTAAAGTGGTCATGAAGGGACAGACATTGTCTCTAAAGACGGGTTACATTCAGAATAAACACCAACAGATAGTCCAATTAGAAAGCAAGCTCCACCAATTGGAAGTCGATAGCGCCAATATGCCATCAGAAGACACTCTCCACCGCCTCACACTTAAGCAAGAGGAATACAAGATTAGGGCTAGGGAACACACGATGGCCAAACTCCTCCACACTCAGCATAGAATATATGAACTGGGCGACAGGGCCGGTAAAATTTTGGCATGGCTAGAGAAAAGAGATCAAGGAGAAAGATGGGTGCCACGACTGACCCTAACCGATGGCACCATAATTACACACCCCAGAGATATAGCGGAAGCCTTCGCAAATCACTTACAGCAAATCTATTCCCCCTCCACTACATATAAAATGGAAAACTCAACTCTTCTAATTTCTTTACCTTTGATGTTCTTTGCCGTCCTAAGCGCCGAGATACCCTCATGGGTGATTCAGCGCTATACAATAAACTTAAACTTAAACCAGGTCCTCTCTGATAGCGACATACAGACGCTCTCTGACACTGGTAAAGATGCCCTTGACGAGGACTTGACAGACGAGGAGATCAAGAAGGCCATAAGCCACATCCACTCAGGGAATGCGATGGGGCCCAACGGGACTCCCATTGAATTTTTAAAAATAACTGCCTCTCAGGTAGCCCCACACCTATGGCCCATGTATAATAAAAGTTACGAACAGGGGGTTCTGCCAAATGCCGAACGCCTGGCATCCATAGCTAAGATTTGTAAACCAGGGAAGCCCATAGATAATTGCGGTTCATATAGACCAATTTCATTTATTATTGTAGAAGCTAAGATTCTAGCAAAAGTACTTGCCTCACGGCTGGTCGCAGTCATCTCCTCCTTAGTTCATCTGGACCAGTCTGGATTTATGCCAGGAAGGAACACAGCACTCAACATCCAGTGTCTCCACAACGTGCTACCACGTCGAGAATACATGGAAGAAGACGCAGTAGTGCGGTCTCTAGATGCCTTCATGGCGTTTGCTTCTATAGAGTGGTCATACTTATTCGAAGTCCTGAAAAGGATGGAGTTCGGCCAGAAGTTTTTGGGATGGGTGAAATTGCTCTATACAGATATACAGGGCCAAGTGTGAGTAAACAACTACACATCTCGTACATTCACAGTAAGAAGGGGCACCAGGCAGGCTGTTCTCTGTCCCCACTGATCTTTTCCCTCATGTTGGAACCGTTGGCTGCCTGGGTGCGGCGAGATGTCATGGTAAGGGGGCTTAAAATGGGCAGAGGGTCGGGAAGACCGAATATCTCTCCATGCCGATATCTTACTCTACCTCGCCTCCCCCTATAGATATATTCATGGGGTGCTAAATATCTTCACAAATTTTGAAAAATACTCTGTCACACAATAAACTGGAGCAAGTCGGTGTTGTTCGTGCTTCGGGGCCAGGTCCCGCGTCTCCCAGTGGATTGCACGGTGGAGGTGGCCACGGAGGGCTTCCGCTATCAGGGAATACATGTAACTTCAAGCCCCACCCTTTTTTATAATCATAATTTAGCCCCCCCATTGGCCCGGCTGCATGCAGATGTGAAGCATTGAAGGTCTCTACCTCTGTCCTTGGTGGGCCGAGCTGGCCCTCCCACATTTTCTATACATTCTTCAGAACTGCCCGCACTGAGTCCCAGATGCCTACTTTTTGGGAGTAGAGAGTGAAGTCCGAACGCTTCTATGGGACGGTAGGGCCCCTCATATTGCGATGAAAAAGCTGACGAAAGGATGGTATGACGATGGCATCGCCCTCCCAGACCTTAGACTTTATTACAGGGCGTCATAGTTAGTGGTAGGAAATCACTGGATATACCGCTCCACTGATGATCCTGCCTACCTACTGGACAGATACCAAACTGGCCAAACAGGATAGTTGGGGGCATTGTACTGAAAAGTTAGCAAGGGGTGATATTTTGAGTTTACCTCTCACACCATATATATATATATATGATCTGACATCAAGCAAAATCCCATCTGGGTTGGTCAAATGTCCTCACAAAAGCAGTGCCCCTGTGGTATACCCAGAGACTGGGTATTCTCTGTCTCCAACTTGGCTTTGAGAAATGGGATACTATTGGGATTTCCGTGGTCAGAGATTTGATTAAAAAAGGTTTGATCCTTAGGTTTGAGGAGCTTCAAGGAAAATACGAAATGGCCCAAGGGGAAATGTTCAGGTGCCTGCAAAGCAAATTAGACACACCCTTACCACAGCTTTCCCCAATCTCACAGACATACCAGAGTCGCCAACCCTAGAAGAACGTTTGCTTGACGGGCCGCTACACTCAAAAGCCATATCGCTGACCTACAAGAAACTATGCAACAACCTACCTGACACATTCCACAAACTTAGAGAGCTGTGGCAGGGAGAACTAGGACCCATCGACGATAAAGACTGGCAAACGGCACTAATGTCCCCCAGGGAAGCAGCTATCACCCTCCTCTTTAGACTGATACAACTCAGAATTCTACATGGATCATACTTAACATGGGTCACCTTGGCAAAGATTGGCACTAGATCAGATACACTTTGACTTAGGGGATGCCAACAAACTGCTACCTTCTATCACACGATTTGGGAATGGCCTGAGCTATGGCGAATATGGGAAGGGGCCACGACTCATATCCAGACTACCCTGGGAAAAGAACTAATCCTTACACCGAGACTAGACCGACTCAACATTTGGGCCCCGACTGACCTCACAGAGGTGGAACAACAACTGACTACACTAGGCTATACCCTGGTTAAGCGGGAAATAGCAAGGGGTTGGGGGGGCGGCGGATACACCTTCTCCCCAAATGTGGGTGAAAGAGTTAGATAAGTGTATGATTGCAGAAACAGAAGTATTTAAAACACAAGGGCTTCCGAAGAAATGGGATAAGAAATGGGGCAAGTAGAATGTCTATCGTGGAAACATGTGTGTATCCCCATCGGTGGAACTTGAAATGCAGCGTGGTGGAGAGCGAGATGTTGAAATATTGTAGTAATTGCTTTTCTCCCTCAAAGTATTGTAATGATGCAGTATGTGATTATTCGAAATACCAAATTGAATGTATATGTGCTTATGCTGTTGAAATTAATAAAAAGTTGTTTTAAAAAAATAAGTTAGTCTAACTGTCTAACACACAAATGTACAGTTAAATCATGAAATTCAACCAGAAGGGCACTGCCCCGGTTCCCACAGAGAAGCAACCAATCAAAATTTAACATTTAAGAAACATTCGATATTTGCCCTCTTCTCGCAAGTCATACAATTGAAGATTTTCATTGCTGCTGGCTTAATAGATATTGCACAAGGTAGGCTTCTTCTCCACTCGGTCGTCACACATTCTGGTTTTAAGATTTACTGCTCAGATTGTTAAAAGATACATTTTGTGGCTTTGTCATGCAATCTAAAGTACATTGCTGGAACTTGGCTTCTGAAAAGAGATAAAAGATTATGCAGAGCAAGCAGAAACACAACATTTAATTTAACATGGGCCTTTCAAATCAAGGCCTACAGTGACTACAGCTAACTTAACATGAATACAGCCAAACTATAGCTAAATATTACTGTACCTTGGAGGCCCTGGGGTGACAGAGGCGGCAGGTGAGCCTTAGATTTGAGGCTATCGAGCCACCTGCATCACTTTCAATACTGGGATGGCCTCCCAGCACTGGAGGGTCGGACCTAGTAGCATTTGAGAGACCCACCTGCAGGAGCCCACCCGGGCCCACCAATGGGGCCTAATCAATCAGGTGGCAGGCCTTGACCTACTTCGAGTGGAGCCCTGATGAGGGGCGTTCATTCTACGAATTATTTGCTTTGTTTACAGCAAATGGCCTGTACCCGCACTCAGCTGGCTCCCTGGTCCCATTAAGACACATTGGATGCGTCCCAGCTGGGCTGGGCGGGGTACTTGGATTACCTCTGCGGCTTACACTGTAGGAAACATTCTGGGGCTAACAGGCCACAATGTCATGCACACAAGGTGTGTGGGGAACCCTCTTAATCATTCTCTGCTAATTGTTGCTGGCTGAGCCCGCTAGGAACATCATGTCTAGCTGAAGTTTGCCTGTCGGTCATCCCTGCGGAAGTGGCCTTTGTCGGTCGTGCTTGGGACTAACTCTTCGGCCCTTCATATAACTGAGTAGAAAGAAATGCATGTTCACCAGGCATCCTTGGGGCCACCATTTGTCCCCGCTCAGTTGGCCGCACTTTGTACAACACTAAATGCCCTGTTGGGCCCTTGGAGGAGACCCCCAGCCTTGCAGCACCACAGCTTACCTGGCAACAGTTTATATCATATCCTTAGGAAAGTATAATCATCAACCCTTCATTTTTCTATGAGGCCTAACTTTACTACTCCTAAACTGAGAAAAATTCTAACTTTAAAACTTTCGGTATTCACAGAAGGCATTTAGGAGTCCTAAAGTTAGGAGTCCTAACTTTACTACTCCTAAACTGAGAAAAATCCTAACTTTTAGACTTTTGGTATTCACAGAAGGCATTTAGGAGTCCTAAAGTTAGGAGTCCTAACTTTACTACTCCTAAACTGAGAAAAATCCTAACTTTAAGACTTTCGGTATTGACAGAAGGCATTTAGGAGTCCTAAAGTTAGGAGTCCTAACTTTACTACTCCTAAACTGAGAAAAATCCTAACTTTTAGACTTTTGGTATTCACAGAAGGCATTTAGGAGTCCTAAAGTTAGGAGTCCTAACTTTACTACTCCTAAACTGAGAAAAATCCTAACTTTAAGACTTTCGGTATTCACAGAAGGCCTTTAGGAGTCCTAAAGTTGGGACTCCTAACTTTGTGAATAGTATGAGTAAGATTCTTCTGTGAATACCAAAATGGTAGTAAGTTTAGGATTTTGTCTTAAGGTACTTCTGTGAATCGGGCCCTATACCTTTTGACCTATATAAGCTACAGACACATTTTTATATATTAATAAAATCCAATCTAATGGTGAAGTTGGATTTGTATTAAATAAAATGAAAACGTAACCTTTAAGTAGTTACCATTACTGTGCGTGAAGGTGCTGAAATCAAATGTTTATTAGCTCTCCATCCGCTGCCCAGCCTGTACCTGGACTGAATAAGGTATGAAAGAGGTATGAAAACGTCTCCCAAACCAGAGACAATGGCCTTGGTGTGAGAAGGTGTTTTCCTTCTCCTGGCAGAATGATTGTCTCAGTAACCTATTTAACTTGCCCAGCCCTGTAACAAGTAAATGTTAGGTCACACCCGGAAACACCCTCGCTTTTGCTACCTAGTCAGAGTGGCACCAAGCTTAGTGAGAGAAACGATACCCCCAGACCCTGTTTTAAATATTCACAGAGGAGGGGGCTGCTTATTACCCATACCATACCTCTGAGTGGACTCACAAGCTCCGGACAAGGAAAGAAGGGTTTCCCCTTCTTGGATTATGAAAGTGAGGTGCACTATGAGACTGTGTGCAGTAGCGAAAACAGAAACTACTGAAAAAGTGAGTTTGATTGCCAAAGGAACTTTTGCCCCAGGAGCCAGCCTCACCCACTAGCCGGTGCCAAGCATAAGGCAGGTGATATTTATCCAGATGGCCAGTTTCTTAGCTGTTCAGTGCTAATAGATGATGAGCATCACTCTGCAATGGGCCTCTTCATAAACCTCAGTCTCTGTTTGCTCTGTAGGGAGCACTACCATTCCTTCTGATTGAAGCCTACATCCTCCAACCCGCTAGGGCTGCGCATTAGTAATACATCCAGCGAGCAGTTAATGATAACATTTTACTGCTCAATACAGGATGGGGCTTGCTGGTCCTGCCCAATGCTAGATTGAAAATAGGTGGAGGACGTAGGTGCAGCACTCACAAACATAGATTGGGCATACTGTTATGAGAAAATTGGAAGATTATTCCCTAGTTGCAGGTTATGCCTCATGCATTCCATTTTCTTACGTTAGCTATACAAATTCCCCTAGACATGGCAAGAGCAGAGTCGTATTTGACTTTCACTGTCTCAGATGTAGAGCCCCAGCTGCTGACTACATACACCTTGCATGGCATTGCTCACAGGTTAGTGATTTCTGGTCTGATGTGTTCATCTTGGTCATGACTGTTGTACAACTGTTAAATGGACAGAATGCAGAGCAAATCAAACACTCTCCCTCAGTCAATAGAAATGGGTAACATCTATTGTTCTTTTGCTCACCATGTCACCCCAGTTTAGACCCAGCAATATGCAAATGAGTCTTGACCCTGTGCCTCAAGGGAAAAGTCCAGACCGAACCGCCACGCCAGGTCCTCCCTGGCCCGAAACAAGCAAGTGGATAGATGGAATCATGGGGAAATGGGCTTCTAGTGACATTAGGTAGGCTAAGGGAAATTGTAAAATATCTTTTATCAAATATGTACTATAAATTTGACTTTAATTATGAATTGTAATTGTAATAAATATTTTAAAAAGTCAAGAAATTAATTTTTATATGGTGTCTAGGTTAGATAACTTTATTGACTTTAATAAAGCATCCCAATACTTTTCTATAGAACAGCTAACCTTACTACCATGGAAATAGCTTTTAGGATATTGGCACGGTAAGATCATGTTTTACGTGTCCTACATTTGAATATTACACACTCTGCCTCATGGGCATAATAATGCCTTCTTTGGGGTGATTGAATAATATTTTAAACAAGGTTATAGGCCTGTCAAATGGAGTTATTTTGACAGTTCGAATTTGCAATTTAAACCTGCACAACCGGCCTCTTGAAGCTTGCTGTGAACCTGTACTTGAACAGGAGTTCAGCATTATGACCCTTGGAGTCCGTTTATTTGTTCTGGGTAGAAAAGAAAGCAGTTCTAGTCTTTCAGGGCTCTTCTCGGGGCACAGACAGCAGGTTCAATCCTCTTCTGATCTTCCTCCGGTCCATTAGTGTTCAGAGGGTACTGGGGATGCCAAATTCATGTCTGGCACCAGCTTGTGGTTGAGGGTGACTTCTGGCACCCCCTAACCAATGAGATAATAACCCCCAAAGGTTATCTTAGTAACTTTTGCAACAATTCCTGTATGCCCTGTAGCAAACAATTCCACAATTCCTTGCAAGAGTCCAAGTTGGCAAAACTATTGTCTCCTTGTACAGAGTCTGTGTGGTCCAGGAAATGAGCAACCCCTCCTCTGCGGTCGCTCCAAACCAATTCTGGTGGCAGGTCCCTCCCAACTAGTATTGGTGATTCCCTGACTAGGGGAACAGTTGTCATCTCATATCTACCTGTGAAGTAAATTAAGTTCCTGGGCACTGCCCAAATGGTCATCCTGACAGTGGAACAGAAAATGCATCCTCAAATCCATGCCTTTGTCGCTCCCCTGAAAGCAGTTTAAAAAAATATCAAAGCTTGAGCCCCTAAAAGGCTTTTGGCACGCAAAAAGGTAAATTTCTAAAAGTTCATTTTAATAAATATTTATTTAAACAGCTGACTTCACTATTGAATTGGGCTTTAGTAACTATTATAACATTACAAGAGTACAAAAAGTATGTCTCTAGATGTTTCCTAGCCAAAGATAACATTATTAATATTAATAGTACATTCAAGTGTATATCTACGGAACTGCTAACCTTGCTACAGTGAATATAGATTTTTAGGTACTAGTCAGTGTAAGGACATGTTTAACATTATCTGTCCCCCTGTCCTACGTTTAAATACCATGAACCCTGCCTTATGGGCTATGTGTAGGGGTGGGCATAACTCAACTAATTTCATGTAGCCTAATCACAATGAATATTCCATAAATTCCATGAGGTTACAAAAAATTACATGAGAAGAATATTTCTGCATTTAGTGCTATATTCCTAGCACATAAATGCCCTCCCAGTTCCAAAATGAATGTGAGGATACATTTTGTGTTAAGAAAGAGCACAAAATGCAACTAAACATGAATAGCATAACATGAATCGCATTGTGAGCAGCCACTCTCTAAATGGGCAATTGGGGTATAATCTCCTCCACCTTACTCTAGTTCCTTAGTGCAAAATGCACTCTCAAATCCAAAATAGATACAGAGATCCATTTTGGCCTAAGAAAATAACATTGAAAGTAACAAACCATAAAGCGCAAGCAGCAACTCATGCCCTCTAAATGTGCTATTGCAGTAGGATTTTTCTTCCAATTTACTTTTAACTATGCAAATGGGCATAACTGTGTCATTATCTGTAATTCAGCATCAAAGAGTAACATGGAATTACCTAAATTACTTCGGCAAATTGGAATTCCATCCTGGCCTAGCCATGAGACCTTCTCATGGATAACATATTAATACTTAAATGGAAGGTTTAGACCTATCAAAAGGTTTTATTTTAACGGGTCCAATTGAAGCTCTTAAACTTCTCTAGTTAGGCTACAATGGTAGGCCTGAAGTTATGTTTGCGCTGCCACTGTAGCGGATGGCACAATAGGTACTGAAGTCCACTGGCGACATTTGACTTACAGGCTATGGGTACACATTTACCATTTACTAGGGACCTATAGGAAAGTTAAATAGGCCAATTAGGGTTATTCAAATTAAGCCATGATAAAAGAGGGTGCACAGTCCCTACTATTGGTTAGTAGGGGTAGAGAGCACAGTTTTACACCGATTAAAGACAGATGTTAAAAAATCTAGGGGACACCACGCAAAAGATGGTAATTTCCTATACAGTCATACATTCTGGTACATCCCGTTTTTATTTTGATTGGTGTCAGACAATAGTGGCCACCATTACTGTGGATTAAACAGTCCATATACTATATGGGTTTAGCCAGATATGACAGTGGACCCACCACAGTGAAATGTTATGTCTTCAGTGAGATGTATGTGTTGTCAATCCCAGAGAGACAGCATCTCAACCCCTGGAGGCATAGTTAAACAACTAGATAATACACTTCGAAGCCCACCCAAGAGTGACAAAAGCACAGCATATGAAGGCATTGTGAAGCAATCAAAGATTTCAATGGAGTCCATCCAGAAACAGCAGAGGAGCCTTCTTTACACAACCTGCATCCCTCACACCAGGCCCAAATTATTCAGCACTACGCCTGGCATCCAAATTCCAGCAATCTTGCACTTCTCCTGAATCATTCTCCTGCATCCCAACTCCACGCCATAGCTCCACATGATTGGCCCCTAATTCTTAAACACCCCAACATCCATCCCACCCACCTTCCTTGGAACTGCCCTTTGAAGTTTGAACCTTAGGTTGTTGCTGGGGTAGTGTCAAGTTTATCTTAGCACTTCTGCACTTTTTTTCTGACTTGTACTTTGCACTTTAACTCTATGGCCCCTCGCAGTGCAGTGGCAAGCCACCACATCCGGTTTGGATCTGTCCTCTATCCATAATGACTGAGTACTCCATATATTTCTTAAATCCAGTAGGTATCTCAAAGAACTGTCCCTGTCCCCAATGTCATTCTACTTACACCTCCTCCTCCCCTATGATGCCTCCACACGGTATACATCCTTTACAACGCAACTTTTACCATGCAGTGCCTTTACGACGCAACTTTTACAACGCAAACTATTACAACGCATTGCGCTGGGGGGGCGCTCTAGGATAGGGAATAGGTTTAATGTACTATCCAACACCTTCCCTACTATCCACGGGGACTGGAGTTGGAATAGTAAATTAAACTATTCACTATCCAGCGCCTAAAAGCACTATGCGTTATAAAGGTATGCGTTGTAAAACTTGCGATGTAAAGGTAGGCGTTGTAAAAGTATGCGTTGTAACATCATACATCCATGTCACACACACACACATGTGCCCTCACTGCATATAAAAGCTGCAACAACTTAAAAAGTCTGTAAAATGTTTTAAATATACAGCTTTGTTATGACTCAACCTAAATTTCATAGTATCCAGCTAAAGGCATCTATAACAAAAGCTTCAGATATTTTACGTTTTGTAACAATTTTAAGTAATAACACAATAAACTCAATGTCTTTGTGACAATCTGCCATATAACATATTATAAGCTCTAAGGAGGCCATTCAGGTGATGGTAGGGAGCAAATCATAGCCATAGGTAATAAATATTCAGCTGAAATATATCAGCTTTGTTTTCACTCAGGAGGGGTGCTTAACAGTGCTTAACAGTGTCTCTGGTGTAGGTGATTTTAAGGAATCTGAAGCTTGGTGTGCAATTGGGCATTCTAATGACTGAATTAATTCAGATGACTATAAGTAAGAGAGAGAGGTGGGATGCGCCAGGGAAGAATGTAAGAGAAGTGAATCAGAATGGAGGTCTTTTTTAATAGTTGGCTGTGATACAGTGGCAAAGAAACAAAAAAGTGGTGGAGGGTCCAGAGGGGAAGTGTTTTTATAGACCAAATGGTACCTTGTCCCCCGGCTAGACAATTGAAAACACGGAAGATACCAACAGTCTGAATTAGATAGACTCAATGGAACCTGAATAGTGTCCCACATTCATGCTGAGACCACAAAGTTAGTCCAGAAAAATATATAACATTGTTATACCAAGAAAAGAGAGGGAGAGAAGACACAAGGTGTGAAAACTAGAAAAGTACCCATCAGCCCACTCAAAAGTGGAAACTCGTCATCTGGGTTGTTTACGTTGGAAAATGGTGTCCAGTAGGCTCCTCCCCAGGAAGGGCCTGAGGCTGCCTAATGTTGGACCCACTGGTTGAACAGTCAACCAAAGGAGATGACAGTGTGTAAGCTGAGGGGGCAAAAAGTTGCAGTGCTCGAAATAAAGAAAGGAAAACAATTCAAGTGATTTAAAAATACCTACTTTGATGTCATAAGGAAAACTTTATTAGGTCTGTCCATCAAGGTGGTATAATTAAAAGCAGTGTAATAATAGCATGCAAGGAATTGCTTTTTACCATGTGTGACTTGATATTTGCAAGGACACCATTTTCCAACGTAAACAACCCAGATGACGAGTTTCGACTTTTGAGTGGGCTGATGGGTACTTTTCTAGTTTTCACACCTTGTATCTTCTCTCCCTCTCTTTTCTTGGTATAACAATGTTATATATTTTTCTGTGATACAGTGGCCCACTTTCTACTCTTGAAACATTAAAATTGCGCTTTTAATTTTTTTGTTTAAACACACCCCATTTTACTTTAAGTAAACTAGTTTGCATTTCAAGAAGCAAAATTGCTTTATTTACATGGAGTCACAGACATGGTAGTCAGCTAATGGCTGCAATTCCTAGAGGGTCACAATTTGTGACCTACATTATGAATATTCTAGAAATAGGTCGAATTACGACCCACTATGATCTATAATTTGAACATATATAAGTTGGTTTGCAAACTACCATAATGGGAGCAAAAATACTGGTCCCAAATTGCAACCAGTTTTATGCAACCGCTTATACATATATCTGACCCTTTGTTCATCTCACATTCTTGCATACCCTAGATGTGTTTGTCCCACAGTCTACAGCATCCGTCGGGCAGACCGAACACAAAAGTAGGGGGAGTCATCTCTGTCATGCGTATGTTCTTTTGGTCCTGCAACCTGGTGAAGCAAGTGAGACTCAAATCCACTGAATTATACTCATACCACTTCACACTCTCTTCAACTTAGTCTACCACCTTCCTTCTCATCCTCCAAACAGAACAATGATGATGACTTTTAATAGCTCCTTACCATCTCAACCATTTGATATTTTCACACCATTATTTTTGGTGACTTCAAAATCCCATACAATGCAAGCTAAAGTTAACTAGATGCCCCTTCTGAAGTTGATTGGCACACTCAACATGATATAGCAAGTCAGTTAACCAACCACAGTGGTCAAAGTCCACATCCTTGACCTCATATTCTGAAAATCACAAACATTCCAGTAAAAACCACTCATGTATCTAGACTGGACGCAATACCCAGCCATTCCTATCTTCCTGTATTACATCCAACCAATAAATCGTGGATATTCAAAAGAGAATTTCAAAACTTCCTCAAACTTCAAAGACTTCTCCAGCAACAACTTAAGGGTCAAACTCATCTCTCACTCTATTAGCTCCATGTCCACCATAAAGAGTCTTCTAAACAACTTCAACTTATCTGGTAAACCACATGAATATCCATCCTTTAAATAAAACATTGAAATGCAAGCTATTGAAATTCAAATGTATTGATTGATATGGACCTCATACGAGATCCACATTATGTTGAAATAATATATACAGATTTCCAGTCCCATAGTATTACAATTTATCATGATTATTTTTTATAAGCCAAAAAATGATTGTTCTTATTTTTTATATCTCTAAAAAGTTAAAAGCTTTGTAACATACAAATTCATCAGGTGGAGTTCTTATAATACAGAAAAAAAAGAAAAAAAAAGTTCTTATAATCTCAATCAGATCCATAGTTCTAAAAATTTATTTTATACCAATAGGTTTTGAGATTCAAGAGCATGTATCAACCAAGTTGCTATTTGGACAGACAGATAGGACATGTGCCAAATCTTGGAATCCTCAGTTACACAAATCACATTGACTGGTTTTATTAAACTATTTGCCCCACTTTTTTGTTATATCTTTTAACTATAGTGTCCTCAGCCTTAGCATCAGGATGCAACACCTAACCTTATGGTCCAGTGTAAAACTCAAATATTTTGGGATCTCTTTATACTCCACCCTAGCTAGCTCAAGCTTGTAATACAATAACAGTTGACAATAAAGTTTATCCATTTTGTAGCTCAGCCTCGGAGTAGATTTTTTCAAAAAGAAATACAAGAGTTCCGGGGACCAACTTTGTAAAAGGTTTTCAGAGCATTGAAAGTGCTCCAAAGAAATCTCTAAATTACGTTTGAAAGTATATACTCCTGGGTCAGCCATAAAAGTTTCCTAACGTATAATTGCTCTTAATATATCATCAGGTGCATGTAGTATATTATAAGTCCATCTGACAAGGTTTGCCATAGCTCCTGCGTATGCCCTCACTACCCCTAATTCCAATCAGAGTGCCTGAACAGGAGTGACATGGCTTGTAGTCATAAGCATATGCAAGAGTTTTCCCTTCTTGAGATTTAAAAAACCCCAATGATTTATAGGACTATATTCTAAACCATATGTTAGGATAGGGGTAATCTTTGTTCGATAAACTGCCAGAAGAGCTCAAATATAATGCCTTCCAGTAGATAAATAAAACTTTTTTATAGCACTAGGATGGGAGACTGTTTTTAATTCAGTCCACTGAAAGTGTGAAGCAGTACCAGTGGACTGAAAGAAAACTCTCCCTAAATAGATGTAAGTAGATGCTATTTCTACTGTAGTTGCTTCTAGTTTCCAGGTAGAAGGTATAGCTTTTGTCCTGCCCCTAAATGGTATTGCTTTTATTTTTGAAATATTTATTCTTAAAAAAAAGAAAATTCTGTGTAATTAAAATGAGCCTTCATATTAAGCTGCAGTCCAATTGGGGTTAAATAAAATAAAACCATGTCACCATCCTACATTAAAAGATGGATTTTTTTGTAATGCTAATTGAGGAGGGAAATTATTTAACTCTTGGGAACAGTCCGGTAAATTGATGAGGAATAATGAAAAGAGGAGGAGACTAGTAAACATCCTTGCTTGAGACCGTTTTGCTTAGAAATCTCCTGGGTTAAGTCCTTATCTTCTCCCATTTGTACCTTACACAATGTGGTTGTGTGAATCGCTACTGTTATTCTTAGAAGAATTATCAGAACACCTAACTTTACAAGTTTCTTCCACAGGGAAGGCCTATCCACCTTGTCAAAAGCTGTAGAGAAATCTACAAATAAGCTATAGACTACCTGAGCTCTACTAATTACATATTTATTGATAATAGTTTGCAGGATAACGCTATTATCAATCACAGAGTGGTTTTGACGAAAGCCTTCTTGTACCATAGGAATTACCCCACTAGCTACGGCCCAGTCGTTCAGGTGTTCCAACATGCTGGCCACAAATATTTTACCCGTGGCTTCACGGAGGGCCGTCCGCCGATAGTTACTGGGGGAAAAGCGGGAACCTTTCTTCAAAAGAGGAATGACTGTACTGTCCGTGGATGAGTTCAGAATTTGGCCAGTCGATAGCAGTACATAAATAGAGGGGCCAAGAATTTACCCCATCCTTCAATGTTTTCTTTTAGGGCTTTCACCAGAATCCTGTCTGGTCCCATTGCTGCTGTGTCTCTCGCTTTCCTTATGTATACATCAATTTGCTGATCAATAGGCAACTTTATCTGCCGGTTTTGCTGTCAGTTCCATCGCATAGAGATTTCCCGATATCAATAGATGGTAGATTTTCCACATATCATTTGGATAAATAAGCGATCGATTCTTTTTGTGGGACTCGAGTTGCTCTCAGTGGAGTTTTATTTCCACTATCTTCTGGAACTATATCCCAAAAGGCTTTAGAATGTTTTAGACGCACTGCTTCTTGCAGGTCTACCCAATATCTATCCATATTTTACTGTTCTATTCTCTTATGTGCGAAACCTTCTTCGCCTTTTCTTCAGGGAGGAAATTTCGGCCTTCCTAGCCGGAGAGAAGTTTGTAAATTGCAACATGATCTGCTGATTTAATTTCTTAGAAAGGAGGTTTACTGTCGGACCTATAATCATTGGTAGGCTATTTTTACTGAGAAGAGGCTTCTTCTGCTAGTAGTAGATATCCGGATTTTAAGGCTTTCAAAATTAGAGATTGGGCTGACTCTCTTGTTCATTTGCTCCTGCAGCTGGAACTCAATGGTCTCATTAATTTCTTAGTAAATTTGCTTATAGTTCTCGCTGCTCCAAAGTCTTCGGGCTGGCTTTTGTTTGAGTAATACCTCTCCCCTACCATGTGATAAAGACCTTGTAGAGCTGGTTGAAGATGGAGGTCTATTTCTAGAAGAAGTATTGCATGGTCACTACTTTGAACAAATCTTGTAGAGAAGCTGTGAAATGTATTTAACAAGTCATAGCAGCTGATGACATATTCCAGTATAGATAGCCCCGTTGGACCTTTTGGGAATATGAACCCGGCACTCTTTCGCTCTCCCATTAAATTCATTTATTCATTCCAATATCATTTTCCCCCTTTCATTAAATCTCATATAGTCTGGGTATACTGCCGCTGGAATAGAGCAAGACTCTTCAAGTCTGGAATTCAGAAATGCATACAGTAAAGAAGTAGAGATTTTTGCATCGAAATCTCCCATTAGGAGTATCTGTGCCTTCTCGTTTGAACCTAGGGCGATATCTATTTGGTCAAATAAATACATTTAGGAGTATTGTGTCATGTTCAAACCCAGGAGGAACATACACATTGAACAGAAGTATTGGCTTAGTGCCAATATTTTTTATCTAAGTGCTTTTTAAGACATTGGACATTAGGGCTAGTTAAATAAATTAATTCAACATCCTAGTTTAGATCTTCTGATAGCAGGATAGCCAAGCCTCCCTTTGCATGACCTCATCTGGTCCCTGTAGCTGAAGTATTAAAGACAAAGTAGTTTTTTTGGTCAAAGTTATCTACTAATCAGGTTTCCTGTATGCAAACTATTGAGGGTTGAATATTAACAACCAAGATATTTTTTCATGATTTAGGCCCGCTAGATTCTATGAGAAGATGGTGGAGATATTGTTAAAAAGGAAGATTAGCAAACTTTTCTTGATTATTTCCATTTAAGTTGTTTGATGACCACAACCATGTTATCAGTTTTAGTGTTACTTGAGTGATGATCATCGTCTTGATTCCATATCCGTCTACCTCCGTCCTCAATGCTTATTAATAGTTTATCCGGCTGTCCGAGGTTACATTGTTCTTTTAACATTTTTTGTGGTCTGGTTATTAACTTCGGACCTCCTTTGAGGCTCTGGCATGTGTTTGTTTCTTACCGTTATTACATCAAACCCTTCTTTATGTAATTGTTTGCTTTCCTTCAAAACAATAGCTGGAATCACATTAGACCAGAATTCCACTCGGGCTATATTGTTGTCCAGACTATCAGGGAAAGTCACCAACTTTATCTTAGGTGATGTAAGCGATGGTAGAGAGGACAGGCTTCTTAGTAACTTTAACATTTTCTGTCGAATTAATGGATCATAGGATGTGGAAAAAAGGTCAGTTATCTCAAGCATATTAGTGGAGATTTGAAGGTCAGTTTGTGCTCTTCACACTGTACTTGTGTCAATGGAACTTATAGACTGTTGCGGCCACTGATTGCTTTAATTGAGCCGATGGTTTTAAAATCAGGTACCAGGGGAATTAATTCCTGCAGAGGGGCATGATTAATTGGTGGCCATATAATAACTTGCTCTGGGGTATGCACAAGGGAACATATTTCTCTATTCCCGTTAGTCACTTTTTCAGTTTTTTTTGTCTCTAGTAGAGCTATCGAGTCCCACAAATCTTTTTGCCACATTTATGTCTTTGCGAGTCTTAGTTTGCCCTTTGAATTACCCTTTCTGGTCGCTATTTTCATTCTCGTAGGGGAGTTCCTTATTGAAGTTGACTTTTACTCTAACTCCTCGTCTGGCTTTACCTCTATTGATGGATCCATTATACTTATTTCTTGATGAGTTAGCTTCTTTTTAAAATTAAAGATCAGAGAAATAGCGAGGATTTTCTCTCCCAATTCTTTTGTTGATGTTGTTGGTTGTTCTTGATTTACTATTACCTCTTTAAATAATTTCTGTAAGGAGTACGCTATCTCTATCTTTTCCTTGTTCCTCTCCTTATTTTTCTTTCCTAACTTTACAGTTAGCTTATCTACTTTAAGGTCAGTATTTGCTGTTCTTTCATTTAGGGTCTCTATTTCCTCGGTGCCTTGAGTAATTTTTTTGTATCTCTGGCTCTTCCCTTGGGTTTGTTTTGGATTCTAGTCTTCCACCAAGGAGGCTAGTTTGATGGTCCACTAGATATTGCAACACAGGTGATTGCATTTCCAGTAGATGGTCTATATTTATTGTAGATCACTCTAACAGTAGTAGAATTGATTCAAGTATATTTTGAAAGGTGAAAAAGGCATCCAATAGGATTTCTTGTTTGTGGTAGTAATCGATCTGGACAGGAGACAGAAACTGGAAAACTGGAGAGTGGGATAGATTATCTTCTACGTTTGTTGGATTACTTAGAGTACTGTTAAACAGTTCAAGTGCTTATATCCAGGTGTGTAAAGTCATGGATGTCATTTATTTTTCTAGGATACATTTGGGACTGTCCATTTGGGTCTTTCGGGATTGAGATGACTAATTGATTGCTTTCTTCATTTGATTCCATCCAGGCCTTCTGTGGGTTTTCTTTGTTTTCTCTGTCTCCCTCCGTGCCATTTTGTTTTCCTTTTTCTTCTAATTCTATTCTGACTGGCTTGAAGCTCCTTAATTTTTGAATGCCATCCTTTGGGTTTTATGTGAGACTATATTTCCTTCCCTGGTGACACCAGTGACACAGGCCTCCAGGGTCAAGAGTGTCTCAATATTTATTTACCCCTCACTGCTTTGTGATTGGGTGATTTTCGCCAGTAGGCTTATAGGTAGGATGTGTAATGTTTTCGTTACAGCTTTACTTAATTGTCCCAGGGATTACACAGTTGCAATTTTTAGGCAGCCAAATCTCTGGACCTCTGGTGACAAACCTAGATTGCCAACTTTATGTCTAACAAGGCTTCGGATTGAAGGGAAGGGGGGAGGCTATTTTACTCACGAGCTACCCCTACTTCAGAGATGGCCACATCAAATGTATGAGCATTCGCCGCCCTCCACCTGTACCACTTATGAAGGATCCCCGCATTCTCCTAAAAGCCACCCCAACCTCACAGGTGTCAGAACAGCAGGCGCTGGGGTTAGCAGACAATACTCAGCCGAAAGGTAGAGACGATATTCACAGGGTCAAGAAACCAGGACCATAAATAACAGGATCACATAAGCCCATAAACAGGTCAAAGGACTACCTCCAGTAATTGTCCTCCAGGATTTCCCCCACCAAAATCCACATGGTCGCATTCATAGGCTCCTTTACTTTCTTTTTTTAACAATCCTCTCTTTCTCCAGAGACAACCAAACACCCATCTGTTCATCGGCTAGACCATTGGAGAAGCAAAGTCCAAAGTAATGCACAGCTAGCCTGCATGTGCCCAGGCTTTCAGAACCCTTATCTATGAGAAGGCTATTTTCCTCTCCTTGCAGTAGCCTCTTCCTCTAACAACTGTTCCAGGACTAGCAGCCCTACTGAAGATGAGGCTGCGACTGAGGCTGTCTCCAATCCCTCTCCCGAACCGTAGACCACACACGGTCTCTACTTCACCGCCACACCTTCACACCGGGCCGACACTGCGGGGTGGAGGGGGCAACCAACTCTGAAAAAATTGAAGGAGGCACAGCAGGCCGACAAGTCCCCTGCTGGGGAGTGCGGAGCCTCCACCGGCAGTGCCTCGCCCTCTCCTCCAGTTCCTCCGGGGGCGGGGTGCTTCAGAAGCAGTGACCACACACCACTGTGCACTTAGGCAGAAGCACCCAGGCAGCGCGGCCCTCATCGGTGGTCCGTAATGGCAGGACACGAATTTCGCAGGTTGTGTGTGAGACACAGCCTCACTCAGATCACCATACCAGCTCTTCGCTGTTTGCTTTTGAAGGGAACAGGAAGAGGAAGTAATTACCCAAGTACCTTCAAAGAATAAACACTTCATCCGCTTACACGAAAGAAAAAGGAAGAAGACCTAAATACCCAGTGCTCCCACCCTACTCACGTCACTGTGCCCACTATGTAGATATACAGACAACCCTTCACATCAGCAAAGCAATGTACTATACCAACACTTTCGAGGAAGCTGCTGCAAAATAAGGACACTATTCAAGACAATCAAGCACTGGAACAACACAAAGTCTGCTTCTCCTCATAGACATACACATTTCTCAGAACTTAATGAAATAGACATTTATCAAAGCCTTATCTCATGCAGCTGTTGCCAACTCCCTCAAAGCCACCTCCTAGGAGGAGGAGGTCTTAGCCTCTCCTTCATCAGAGCTCCCTCCGGAGAAGTTCTCTCTACGGCACATCCCTGTGTTTTTAGAATGGCAGAGTGCGGTGTTAGCAAGGTTTGCTTAACGCCACGCTTTGCCATTCCCTTGCAAATATGACCCGAAGTATCTTCCCAGAACCTCCAAAGGAAGGTCAGATCCCAAAGAAACTTACATCAGACCCATATGACCTCTGCAATTATTTCCTCATCACGCATCTCTACTTTATCAAGAAGGTCATTGAACCACATTATTGGTTCTTCCTAAAGATGGCTTCTGATTTTATAAGAACATACACACACAATGTGATGTAGGAGTGCTTGCAAAATCCTCTAGCATCTGCCAATCGCTCATGGTAGCATTCTAAGCCATTGTTTTTTTTTACCCACCATGCCACCTCAGATTTGACCCAGCCATGTGCAAATGTGCAAATCAGCCTTTGTCCTGCTCCAAAAGAACCGTCCAGCCCAAACTGCCAAGTAAGGTCCTCCTTGAACCAGAGCACAAGCAACCCAAGACAGTTTTTCGCTTATTTGGGCCTCTTCTATCAGATGCAGCTTGATACCAGTGGCACAGTGAGCACGGGGTCCATTCAGAGCCTGATATTGAGGAAATGTTCTAATAGGTTGGGAAGTGAGACGGTGGAATGTTATATTGATTTTTGTTCTGCCGTATCAATGCTGAGGATATCCTGGCACTTTGGAGGTATGTGGGGCTTGCCTCGAGGGGCTTTACTTGAAGAACCAGGTCTTCAACTTTTATTAAATTCAAGTGTTGGTACTATATTGATGTGTCTAACAGCATTGGTGCCACTGAGCCACGTTGAACTAAAATTACACTGAGGTGTTCTCAGACAACCAATTTGGCTGTTTCAGTACTTTGTTCTGCTATAAAATGTAATTAGTGGAACAGTTGTTTATTGGTAGCTTTTTCTAAAAGTTTTGTTGGTAGAGATCAGAGGGAAATTGGCAAGTAATTACTTAGGGCGCTGGAGTCACCCATAAGCTTCTCGAACAAAAAAAAAAACTGACGTATTTTTCCGGAAAGCTGCCACAGTGGCCTTGGAGAAGGGTCTGATTAAATTAGTGAGGACAGAACACAGGGAGTCGGCAATGCGATGATACATGTGAGTAGGACTGATATCTGTGGGCAACCTGGACTTACACACCTTAAGTCCTGCCAGTGTGTCATTAAGTGACAGAGTTTTAGATAGAAGGATGAGCCCTCCATAAAGGGTAGAATATAAAGAATCTGATGTACAGATAAATTGCCATATACTTGAGATTTTGTTCTACAAAAGCATGCTAACTCCTCCCAGAGTCTAGTGGAGGATGTCATTGTTTGCCTCAAGGTAGAGGTTTTAAGAAAACAGCTTCCTATCGGTGACATCTCTCTAGATGAGGTTCACACAACAAAACAAAATTCAAAAACAAAAAGGAACTCAGAACAAGCAAGGCAGTGCTAGCGAAGGAGTGCTCATGTGATAAAACATCACTCTTAGTGTGGGTGAGGGGCTACATCCTTTTTTAACCGGAAACCACCAAACTTGTTTGACCAGTTTAATAAATTCCCCAAATGAGGAACAATGAGTCATAATACATTTAAGATCAGAAGAACACAGTATATTGGTGAAAATACTTCAT
This sequence comes from Lissotriton helveticus, assembly GCF_964261635.1. Classification (NCBI taxonomy): domain Eukaryota; kingdom Metazoa; phylum Chordata; class Amphibia; order Caudata; family Salamandridae; genus Lissotriton; species Lissotriton helveticus. Next base: position 604,867,351 of record NC_136063.1, read on the forward strand.
CCTTTGAGCCCCCAAGTCTTTTGGTATATAAAGGGGCATATCATCAGGGCCCGCGATAAAATTATCGCCCCTTTAGCGTTTGTTTTCGGGAAAAAGCGGCAATAATTTTATCGCACTATCAACATGGACACGCTGACGCGTGTTTCCATGCCTCAGCGCTGGTTTCCCTAACACCCATCTTTGCATTGCCAATGAGATGCAAAGTGGGCGTACCATGCCAAACTAACGTGGAGAATGTCGCTAACCGACACATCTCCAATTATCAATGTAATCGCTAACCGGCTTAGCAATCATAAAAGTAGCGCTAACCGCGCTCAACGCAGGTTTCTTTATGCCTGCTTACAACCTGACTTAACTAACAATATAAATGCCAGTACTGGAGTGGGCTTGGCTTCGGAGCCGTCGGAGATGGCCGCTGTCCTTGGGAGCTCCGCCGAGACGTGAGGTTTCGGCACGGTTCCAGGACTTATTTCTTCACTCCGGACCAGGAATTTCTCCTTACCGGACGTCGGAGCTTGAGCTGCTTCCAATGCAGCGAATTTCTGCTCTCATGGTGATTTCGACGACCTTTTTTTTCTTCAATTTGTTTTTTCCCTTCAGCATAACGTCGCGGCCGCCATTTTGTTTTCGGCGTTACCGCGGACTTTCGCTCCGGTTTGTGTACGATGCTTCTCTCACTCAGGAAACATTTTTCTCTGCATTTGCGACTCTTTTCCTCTTATATTGGGTAATTTTGACCTTTATTTCTCCTCATTGACTCTTTATTTTGCTCTCTGCTGACTGCCTCATTTTTTCATTGTTACCTCACAACTTTGAGATTCTCCTCATAATTTTCCTGACGAACTTATCTTTGTACGTCTCTTCATGGCTGCATCTCGAAATCCTCGAGGCTCGTCTCTTTCCTCTAAACAAGCTGGATTGGAGGACTTTAATCTGTTTAATGTTCTTCAGGAGACTGTGGACGATTCCAACACTGCTTCCTCTGTGTCTAAGGGTTCCGCATCCTCTTCTAGTTCTCGCACCAGCTCGAAATCAAATACTAAAGCACTCTCGACGTCACCGTCTGCACCGGGCAAAAGAGTGAAAGTTAACCCGCCATCTCCCACTACTTCCTCCTCCTCAATATCGATGGAGCTCCTTCTAGAGGAAATTCGTGCCCTTAAGCCACATATGGAAGAGACGAATACCCGCCTACAAAATTTTGAGTCCTCATGGTCCCTTACTGAACAACGAGTTGGGGATTTGGAACATCGTATGGACTCAGTTCAAGGACTTGTTACTCAGGTCCCTCTCATGTCTAAGGCGATATCTCATCTTAAACTGCAGATTGAGCAATTGGAAAACCGTAATAGACGCAACAACCTGCGTATTTATGGTTTGGTTGAAGGTCTTGAAGGTCCGAACCCAATATCCTTTTTTCAGTCTTTCCTACCAACCCTTTTGGGTCTTCCTGATACTCCTCCTTTGAATATTCAGCGCGCTCATCGTCTTGGTTCAGCTTCCACGTCACCTTCCGCCTCCTCGAAACCCAGAGGTGTTATTCTTTATTTTTTGGAATACACGGAGTTACTCAAAGTCTTGCATGCTGCGAAACAACGTGGGAAACTAGTATGGAATGGTTCTACTCTCTTTTTTGCCCAAGACTATGCTAAAGTCACTAATGATTGTCGAAAAAAGTTTTGGGACCTGAGACCTGCTCTGCGCAGTTTGAATGCTAGATATGGCCTGTTCCATCCTTGCCTATTTCGAGTGACTTACAATAATAAGACTACTACTTATGAAGACCCTGCTCTTCTTCAGAAATTTTTGGACAACTGCAATGGCGAATCTATGGAAGTTCCTCGACCATGAAGACTTACTTTTTCTTCACTACAAATTTTTGTCATCTTTTATCACTGTTTCTCTCTCTCTGTTGTTCGGTGTGGTGATTTATCTATTATTCGTTTGTTGATTTTTCTTGTCTTTCCTTGCAGTATGCGTTTCAATACTTACCTTGTTCTTTTTCCTCATATTTCCCTTTTTTAGGTAAGATGTGTTGTGGTCCCTCCTCCATTTTCACCACACCTGTTTCTCCTGGCCGTTGTTCGTTTCATCATGATCCCGCTTTGGAGTTCCCTGTTCAGCATTCCATCTCCCTTATGTGGTTCCACCACCCCTGTTCTCTCCGTTTTTTTGTGGTATGTCTTTTGTTACATTATTTTTCCTCCACATATGTTCTATTTTCTCTTTCTGTATTTTCTTCTTATCTGTCTGTTCTTCTATATTTTTCTTCTCTCTCCTTTCTCTCTTTCCTTTCTCTTTCTTCAGTCTTCCTTTCTTCTCACTTTTCTCCCTTTGCAGTATTTTCTCACTTATCTCCTCAGTTTTTTCTCTCCTTCCTTTCACCATATTCTCCTATCTCCTTCTACTTCGATTACCCTCATTTATTGTGGTTAACTTGTTATTATATGCTCATGTTCTTATTTCACTGTTCTTGCATTTTGCATATGTTTCTTATTTACTTTAAATGTCGATTAATGTAATTACATGGAACGTTAGAGGTTTGGGGTCTCCTATTAAGAGACAACGTGTTCTGTCCCATTTAGCTCATTTGAAAGCTGATATAGCTCTGTTACAAGAAATTCATGTTAAAGATGTTGAAATCCCTAAACTGCGCCGTAATTGGGTGGGCCATGTTTTTGCTTCCCCTGGTTCGGGTAAACGTAATGGGGTTGCAGTTTTATGCCATAAACGTTTGAATGTTCAATTGATTTCCCAACATTCGGATACTGAGGGTCGGTGGGTGATTGTATCTTTATTGGTTGATAAAATACCTCTTACTATTTTCAATGTTTATGCTCCCAATGCTCCTGATAAGTTATTTTGGCCCCAAATTCATTCCTCCTCCATGCAGTATACGGATGATTATTTTATTCTTGGTGGGGATTGCAACATGGTTATGGACCAATTTCTTGACAGGAAATCTTCCTCACGTTTTTCTCCCTCTCATGCACACACTCAATTTACAAACACTATTTCTCAACGAGCTCTGGTTGACTCATGGAGGCTTTGTAACCCTACTTTACAAGAATACACATTTTTCTCTCCCATTCACTCCTCTCAATCTAGAATTGACTACCTTTTTATTTCTAAAGCTTTGACTCAACACATTACTCACTCAGACATCGGTTCTATTTTAATTTCCGACCATGCTCCTGTCTCCCTAGGTCTTGATTTACTCCCTCCTGTTACGGGTACACGACGTTGGAGATTTAATAATTCTCTTCTTTTAGACCCTTCCTTCACTACTGCTTTCCCTGAGTTTGCCTCCCGATTTTTTACTGAAAATGAATCTCCTCACACTTCTCCTCATTTACTCTGGGACACTTTTAAGGCTGCCTCTAGGGACTTCATTATTTCATACGTTGCCAAGAAACGTCGTCTGTTCTCTAACTCTATTTCCTCTCTGACATCTCAAATTAAACGTCTTGAGCATTCATATTTTTCATCCAAATCTTCTTCTGTTCTAACTCAACTTATTTCTGCAAAACTTTCCTTTAATAAACTTTCTACCAATTCTGCCAATTTGATTTTACTTAAATCTAGTGCCAAATGTTATTCTTCGCAAAATAAAGCAAGTAATGTTCTTGCTAATTACCTTAAAGTTAAAAAAGAGCACACGAAAATTAATTCCATCGTGTCTTCTTCTAATGTATCTTTGCATAAAGATGACGACATTTTGGAAGAATTTTCTAAATGTTATCAAAATCTTTATACCCCTGAATCTCCTCCCACTTCTACCCTTATTGACTCTTACCTTTCATCCATTCCTTCCCCTTCAGTGTCCAATATTGATTTTTCGCCCCTCAATAAAGATATTCTTCCTCAAGACATATTAGAGGCAATCCGAGTTCTTAAAAGAGGCAAGGCTCCTGGTCCGGATGGATTTTCGATAGAATTTTACTCTCATTTCTCTTCTTTCCATATCCCTAAATTACATCAGTTATTTTCTTCCTTTATTTCCTCCCAAAGATCTGAGGGTACGTTTCAAGAAGCATTAATCTGTCTTCTTCCCAAGGATAATAAGGATCCCACTCTTTGCAAAAACTATCGGCCTATTTCTTTAATTAATTTAGACTACAACATTTTGGCAAAAATCTTAGCTTTATGTCTAGATAAAATTCTCCCTCAGCTCATTGGTCGAGAACAATGTGGTTTCATAAAAGGTCGTCATCTCTCGGATAACACTCGTCTTTTCTTTAATGTTCTCAGTAAATCCCCCTCCTTTCCTCGCTCCTTGGCTGCTATCGCACTAGATGCTGAGAAAGCTTTCGATAGAGTCAACTGGTCTTTTATGCTATCTACTTTATCTTGGTTTGGTTTTGGTCCTAAATTCATTTCTTATATATCGTTATTGTATTCCTCTCCTAGATCTTTTATTTTTGTAAACGGTCTCATTTCTTCTTCTTTCCCTCTTCTTCGCGGTGTTCGGCAAGGTTGTCCTCTTTCTCCTCTTCTTTTTATTTTAGCGTTAGAACCCTTTTTATCCCGGATTAGATTAAATAAAGACATCTCTGGGTTCCCATACGGTGAAAATCAATTGAAGCTATCTGCTTTTACGGATGATATTCTTTTATTTATTTCCCATCCGCAAACTTCTGTCCCATCCTTTTTAACCGAAGTATCATCCTATGCAGAAGTTTCGGGCTATAAGCTTAATGTTGACAAATGTGAAATTCTCCCGCTCAATAAATATTGCTTTCAAGCTGATTTTTCAACCTCATCATTTCATTGGAACTCTTCTAAAATAAAATACTTGGGTCTTTGGTTTACCCCCTCTATTAAAGACACCGTTGCCCTAAATATTAAAAATGTGCTGACTACTTTGACTGATTCCACTAATAGATGGCATCCTTTGTTTCTTTCCTGGTGGGGTAGATTAGATTCTATTAAAATGATGTTGGTCCCAATTATTTTATTCTTTCTTTCTAATCTTCCCATTAATATCCCTAAAACTTGTTATAAATCCATTTACTCTATTCTGTCAAAATTCTTATGGCAAAATAAAAAACCTAGGATGTCCTTTGCCAAACTGAAACGCCCTCAATGTTTAGGTGGAGTTAATTTCCCAGATTTTTCGTCTTATCATACTTCCTTTTTTCTCTCTCATTCTGTTTCTTATCTATTACATTCTTCCGCTGATGTTTCCTCTTTTCCTTTATGGGTCACACTTGAATCTTCTTTCTTTCATCCCTTTACCTTTAAAGAATTTGTCTCTTTACAATCTATTCCACCGAAATTGTCTCTACCTATTCTTAAAAATTCTAGAAAAATCTTTCTTCCTCTCTTTCTCCACGGTCTTGATGTCTGTGATCGTTTTTTACAATCTTCCGTTTGGTATAACCCCTTGACTAAAATAAACAATAGAAAGGTCTTCTGGAGTGATTAGCATTCTCTTGGTCTCTTTTGGATTCATCAATTTTTTCAGGATGGCTCCTGTCTTCCTTTTTCTTCTCTCCAATCTCGCTTTTCTCTTCCTGATTCTTTCCTTCCTAAATATAACCAATTGTGTGTGGCTCTTCAATCTGGTTATAATTCTCTCTCTGTCTCTCCTCCACCTCCTTCATTATCTTCTCCTCTTAATATTCCATTTCTCCTAGCTTCTTCTTCAGCTTCTCAGATCTATACGAAATTACAGAGTGTTTCTCCTCTTCGTGATAAATCTAACATTGAGCTTGCTTGGGAATCTGATTTGAATGTTTCCTTTGATATCCCTTTATGGCATGATATATGGAATAAATTACGGAAGTCCTTTAGAGCAGCCAACACCACTCAAACGCTATTTTTTGTTTATAATAGACTTCTTATTACTCCTTCCAAATGACATAATATTGATTCATCTATCTCCTCTTCCTGTTGGTCCTGTCCTCATACATCTACGGATCTTAAACATATGCTTTTTACATGTCCTTTGATTCACCTTTTTTGGTCTAAAGTTTGGCAACAAATTAATTTGATTTTCTCCACTCACTTTCCGTTTTCCCTATCCCACATTTTTCTGGGCAGTTTAGCAGATATATGGTCGTCCCACACTTCCACTGTTTCCATTATGGATCTTCTCTTAGCAGTAGCTTTTCAACAAATCACTAAGTCATGGAAGAATACTGCAAATGTCTCTTTTCAGTCTTGGTGGTATGGTGTTTGCTACAACCATAGACTTGACAGAGCTTACGTTTATCCTGTTCAACTTGCCATCAAACGAGATTTATTATGGTTACCTGTTACTGAATTTTTGAATGTTACTGCTAAATCTTATCCCTTACATACCCCTTCTCGTGAAGAAGTTTTGAAACCTCCATGATCTGTTTATATTTTTCCAGTTTCATATATTTCATGGATTTTTCTCTTTATTATGTAACAGCTTTGGTTGAAGTTCTACTTATTTTGTATTCTTACTGCATTTTTTATTGGAACTTTTGTTCTGTGACTCCTTCTTCTTTCCCTCTTCCCTCTTTTTCCTTTTTTCTTTTTCCTGCTTTCCCCTCTTTCTGTCTCCTTTATTCTTTTTTCTCTTTTCTCCTCTTTTCTTTTTTCTCCTCTTCTCTTTTTTCCCTTTATATTGTACTTCTATTCTTATTTTGCCACGATTGCTTTTCTTTTGCACTAAGAATATTATGATTTATGTATTGCAATCCATTTTTCAATACATTTTTTCTTTTAAAACTCAAATGCCAGTACTGGGCTAACTTCCTATGTAATAGCCAGAAGATCTGTTATGAATAAAGCATAGCAGTCTATTGTAACATTTGTTACAGATTTATTCGAATAATTTTTAAGACAGAAATTTTGGTGCATATCATGAATATATACAAAATGTACAACTACATACAAACTTTTTACAAATATATTTACAAAACAACAACTTTGTAACACAACCACACTACAACTTTCACGCTCCAAGCATACCATTTATATTCATTCAACAACAACAGATACCTCTGAGGTATGGGTCCGTGTCAATATTTCATTAAATTGTATGATAAAACAAACATTTATCATTAGTAGCGTAGATAACATCAGTAATTTAATCAAAACAGATCATACTATATTTTTTCGGTACTTTAATCTTTTAACTGACACTGGACCTACAAGGTCGACCCGTTTCGAACCCCCCTAGTATAGGGGTTCTCCTCAGGACCAAACACGATTTCTACAAGACAAAAGACGTGTACACCAAGTTAACCTATCTGCGCTAAAAACTGCGTTTAAAGAACTGCGTTTAAAGAACAGCCACCAACCGGCTAGCCACCGCCTACCTTAATTCTCCTGTGTATGGAAGCACAGTCCGATGTAACCAAGTCTACACATAAAAACAAACAAAAGGAATGACATGTATGACATTCTATAATTGTGACTTACAGTTGAAGTTTTGGTTTTGTCATAAAGTGGGCTCACCTTCACTCTTTTTTATGTTGGCTTCGGTTACCTAAATAGAAGGATGGAGTCAGTGGGAACCTATCAAGGGAAACGCGCGGAATATTAGCTAATGAGGAGCAATGCGAATCTAAAAAGCTTACCCGGTATTGGCGTGGTTGTCATTAACCCAGGGGTTTGCAAGACGTAGGTGAACTCAATCCGAAACTTGGATAGTTTGAAGCGGCGGAGCCTTCAAATAAACTAAATTACGTGTCAAAGTTAAGTAAGGATGTCACAAAGTTGTTGGCGTGTAACTGAGATTAAGCGAACGGGAGCATGCTCACTTGTACCGCCGAGCGTTATCCTAAACAAAGCGCGTCATCACTAGGAAAGCGGGCGTCCTTCCTGGAACTCATCATAAGATCGCGCAGCTTCTTAAAGGGCCCAGACCATTTCACAAGTGTAGTCACTATGTACACCAGATAGTCCAAAATATCCAGATAAGCGGTCTCCCAGTGTACCTAACAGTATAAAGGTTATTTTCCCAAAGGGACCAGGTTTTATCAAAAAGGTTGCATTACTGTGATCGAACCATGTGCAAAGCATTGTGGTTGAGGTAGTGCGCTAGCAAGGAGACCTAACAAACAGCAGATAGCCACTCCAGTTTTTTGGTTGTGATACTGTAGATGGAGCATCACACACTAGTGGGCATGAGAGAGTTAACCAGGGGTCCCCCTGTAAATCTCAGAAATTTCATTAAGTCCTGATGAAGCTGTATTGTATTTCATTATTAAAAATGCTTCTCTCTGAGCTAACTTCAATTCCATATCACCACCTCGTGAATCGTATTCAATTTTGGAGATGATCGTCCAGCGAAGGTCATTTTCTTTGTGTTCATGTGTAGTCCAATGATGGACTAAGGGTGCATTCGGTACCTGTTTCCTAATCCTTGACTTGTGCTGGGTGATTCTCTGTCTTGCCTCCTGTGTCGTTTTGCCAATATAGAGTTTTGGGCATGGGCACCAGATGCCATACACTATATTTTTTGTTAAGCAATTGGTAAAAGTTGTATGTTTCCAGTATATTCTTTCAAAACAGAAGACAGTACCTTCTTCCGTTGAGGCACAGCAGGTACAGTTCCCGCATTTACGATGTCCGGTAACTGGAGGTAGACCCATCATACCTCTTAGTGTCAATTTCGGTTCTCTTGGCAAACCTGCCCTTACGATATGATTGGCCACACATTTCTCCTTTTTGTAAGCAAAAAGAGGAGGGTCCAATAATTCGCAATGGACATCTTTCACCAAATGCCAGTTTTGCAATACCAGTTTGCGTAATTGATGTGTGTTGGGACCAAAGGTTGTTACACACACAATCCTTTTCAACTCATGGCGTGTTTTCTTATGCAACAGTGTCTCTCGAGGGACCCACCAAGCTCTAGCCTTGCTGGTTAGGAGTCAAGACCCAGTTTTGTTCTACAACCTGACTTAGCCATAATATCCAATGGAAGGTTGATATTATGGCTAAGTCTGCCCTGCCCTATCATCAAGCTATCGCCGATGATAGGGCCCTTTCCTGTGCGATTATCTCTCAATTACCAGCGATAATCCCACAATTTTCAGCTAACTCTGGGATTTTTATCGCTTTTGAGATAAGCGTCGCTGATAGCGAGCTATCTCAGCGATAAAATACAGCGTTAGCCGGTGATAATTATCCTGTCGCTAAGCACGCTGATCGATAATTATCACCGGCCCTTGCTGAAATGCCCCCAACACATTTGGGCCGTTTTTAGATGGTCACCAGGGATGATCAAGGCATGCAGAAACAAGCCATAATTCAATATAAAGTTGATCATGCCACGTATCAGATGAGAGTGAGTGAACTCTTAGCTCAGGCCAGCTCAGCCCTCTAACCACCTGGGGTCAGACAAATGCATACCATGAAAATGTATAAAAGTAACAACTGTTATTTACCAAAACAAGTTAATAATAAATACAGTACTTACCATCTATCTAAAAATGGTAGAAGTAAATGCTATCCTTACCAGAATAATCACGGGTGTGCAATGCAATTTGATGTAAACTGATGTGAAAGTTTTTCTAAGGAAATATGTACAACAGGGTCAAAGCAATATGAATGGAATTTTTTAAGTCATTTTGAATTTCACATTCTTGGACAATTTTAGAATGTTATACCTTCAGCTGCCTGATTCATTTTTATGAGTGTTTATACTGATTCCATCTAGGGTGGCAACCTAGCCCTTCTCAGTAGTGCTATAATCTTTTTCATAGAACGATATGCATCAACTGTTAGAATTACTCATTTTTCATGCAATGGTACCCAGCAAGGCAACTTGCTGCATTGTTTTGTTTTTTCTTCATTGGAGTTTTAGAAAGCGCGAACTGGACCCGAAAATATGAGAGCGCTTTACATAAACACCTGTTGCATTACACATGGACACATTCATTTATAGGTTGAGCCCAGTGCAGCGCGCAAGCACTACTTAGGAGATGACCCCTTGGAATTGGTCTGTACTTTTTGGAAAACTCATGCATGTACTGCACTGTTTCCAATGAGTACTCATGCATGTACAGCATCCACCTTGCAGGAGCGAGCAGCTGCACCATCTTTTTCCAATTATCGCACCTGCTCTTGTTTACATTTGCCTGTCTTGCGGTCGCGTTAATTGAAAACAGATGGCCCAAACATACCGTGGATAACGCGTGTACACGCCTCACATTTACATGTGGTCAAACAAAGTATCAACTAATTGGCTATTTATAAACACTATTACAAAGACTCACAAAACAATCCTCCGCTGATTGCTCAGTTTCAAAATTTCTGTTCAACGGCTACTGTTAAAATCCAAACCAGATTATCTCTTACTCGAATAGGAATCAAGATGATTTCTATGTTCAATTATTTTTCATTATACATTCCCATTACTTCGCATAACCTAACTTCCCACTTATTTTCAGTTAAAATAAACAAAACAAAACCTTGCACTTTTAAAAAATTAAAAGGCTTTTCAATACACATTAGTACCACAGGGGACCGAACCCCACCATGTCGTTAAATGCACCATAATGAAACCATTTGGTTAGCCATCTTAGTTCAGCCTGACCAATCCTCCAGACAGTGCTGCTAGTTGCCTCTTGCATTTCTAATTTCCCTAACCAGGTCGCAGGGTGCAGCACCTTATGTGGTCCACCTAGGTCCACTGGAACACCTAGTGACAGCTTGTGGTACTGAACGCTTTCACTGCTTCATGCACAGTAGAACAGTAAATGTAGTGTGGACCCACAATAAATAATGTGCTGCATAACTTATAAAGTCCCAAAAGCGAGACCATTCGCATTGCAAATGCTTGTGTTTACTTCCAATGGAAAAAGAAACGCTAAAAAGGTTAGTAGTGTATCCGGCATGGGAGAAGGGGTAGACAATCTTTACAACGCAACTTTTACCACGCAGTGCCTTTAAACCGCAACTTTTACAACGCAAACCATTACAACGCATTGCGCTGGGGGGCACTCTAGGATAGGGAATAGGTTTAATGTACTATCCAACACCTTCCCTACTATCCACGGGGACTGGAGTTGGAATAGTAAATTAAACAATTCACTATCCAGCGCCTAAAAGCACTATGCGTTGTAAAAGTATGCGTTGTAAAACTTGCGATGTAATGGTAGGCGTTGTAAAAGTATGCGTTGTAACGTCATACATCCGGGAGAAGGCAGTTTACTAAACAGAGCCAGAACGGGACAGAAGCAAACAAGCAATGGCATAGTGTTAGATTTGGGGGTCTCTAGTTGGCATAGGTAGGTACTTGTGACAAATAGGGACCCTTTCCTCTAGTCAGGGTAAGTGGGTACACTCCTAAAATAACCCCTGCTTACCCCCTTGGTAGATTAGCATGAGCAGGCAGGCTTATCTCAGAGGCAGTGTGTAAAGTATTTGTGACCACATACAGTAATCAAGCGACAACACTACTGATGGACACCACACAGGTTTTATATAAGTATTCTTTATATAGATTTAACACAAGACCACAAACGACATAAAACCACAATACTGTACTCAAAATGGTAGTTTTAGCTTAGTTTTCTTTAGTTCTTAAAATGCAACACTTTGAGTCAATGTACCTTATGATGCGTCACGCTTCCACAACGAAAGTGTTGCAGAGATGAAGATGCAGTAAAGATCCGGTGCGAAGAAATAAAAACGTGAAGTTCTTCCTGATGCGGCACACTTCTCCGATGTCGCGAGAAGTCTCAGCTCGATGCGTCAGCTACAGGGCGACACTCTTGTTCAGTGATGCGACGAGAGCGGCTTTGGCGGCGACACTCTTCTCCGACGATGCGAGACGCTTAAGCTCGATGCGACAACTGCAGTGGCAACACCCTTGTTCAGTGATATGACGACAACAGCTCCGATGGCAGCACGCTTCTCCGTGGGTGCGAGGCGCTTTTTGTGATGCGGTGCAATGCGACAGTTACAGCGGCGACACCCTTACTCAGAGATGCAGCGGCTGCGATGGCGACACGCTTCTTCCTCAGTGCGAGACGCTTCTCTTGATGCGGTGCAATGCGACAGCTACAGCGGCACCATCCATTACTCAGAGATGCGACAGCAGCCGATGCGATGGCAACACACTTCTTCGGGGTTGCGGAATGTTTCTTGAGATGCGGTGCAATGTGTCAGCTACAGCGGCGACATCCACGATGTGACAGCAGCGGCTGCGACGGCGACACACTTCTCCCTTTTGAGTCGTGCTTCCAGCTCCTTGCAACATGCAGTCCCTCAGAAGGCCCAAAACAGCAGCAGGCACTTCCAAATAGGTCTGGGGAGCTGGGGGTTGAAGTCTGTTGTCCCTGAGACTTCTGCAGGAGGCAAGCTCTTTTCTCAATCCCTTGGAGATCCTTCACAAGTTGAATAAAGTGCACACAAAGTCCTTTCCCTTTTCTTTGGAGGTCAGGCAACCACTGCAGGCCAATCCCCCAAGCAGCCCTTCAGCTTAGGGATAGTCTCTCCTCAGTTTCTTCAGGTTGCTCTCCTCAGCAAAGGTTTCTTCTTGTTGTTCAAAAGTGATCTAATTTCTTAAGATCAGGTTCCCAATATTTATACCTCAAAGTCATTTGTCCTCTGAGGGCAGAGGGACCTTTGCCTAGTCCATACCAGTTCTGGAGCACTCTGTTTACATGACTCCTTCTTTCCTTTCACAGTGCAGGGCAGAAACATCAGACACCCCACAGGAGGTGGAGCCAGCATTGTGGAGCAAAGGCACAGCCCTGGAGCACTCTGTTGACATGATTCCTTCTCTCCTTTCACAGTGCAGGGCAGAGACATCAGACGCATCACAGGGGTTGGAGCCGGCATTGTGAAAGGCAGGCACAGCCCTATTCAGGTCCCAGTTACAACTCCTTCAACCCATCTACATGCAGATATCTCTATTCACCACTGAGCGGACTCACCCTGTCTCCTGGAATCCCCCAGCCCCTGTCACTCAAACTTCAGACAAGGACTACACAACCTAGCAGAGGCAGGCATGGAATGTTCAGCAAGATAATACCTACTTTCTAAAAAAGGTATTTTCAAACACACTTCTCTCTCCTAGCCCTGGGGTACCATGTGCTCCCTAGCATCATCACAGGCACGGTTGTGCAGTTCTGTGAGGGTGCCTGCTTACAGACATGACTCTTTTTGTGCAGGCATTGATACTTTCCTGCACAAAAACAATTCTAAGAGGCAATTGTCTCTTTTTATGTGTGCTGTACACTGCATCACGCAAAGGAACAGCAGGTAAGAGAATAAATACATCTATTTCTCCTCCTTACGCCTCTCTGTGGTAGATGCACTGTTTTGGCACAATCCCATGTTTACTGTCCTAGATAATCTGGGATTGGATCAAATTCCATGGGTGGGTGCACAACAATACCTATGGAAAGCCTAGCGCACCAAAATGTAACACAACGCAGAGCAAGCCGCTGCGTTGTGTTACATTTCTTTACAGAGTCATGCAAGGTGGCCAAATCGCCCGTTGCAGGGGTTTGTAAATCACAACTAAGAAATTGTGATATTTTGCGATGACTTGCGTCATGCAAGGACAACACAAGTCCTTACTAGATATGCCGGCGAGTATTCACAAGGACATTTTCCATCACCAAAAGCTTCCTATAACTTTACGTAAAATAACATAATTTGCATTTGTAAAGCGCAACTTTCTGGAACTGATTCAACATGACCTTTTAAAACCAATCTCTCCAGGCAGTCGCGTTGTTTCCTGTAATATGTAAAAGGTATCCTGCTTATATTTGTACCCATGGATTTTTATAAACACGAAATGACTCTATGGGCACCAATATTGACACGCTATCTTAACGCGGCAGTGGAAGATAACTTACCACTAACATGGGGGCAGTCAATTATTGTACCACTCTACAAAAAAGGACCCAGGTCCGAAGCCCGAAACTATCATCCCATTTCACTTCTGGACTCGACAGTTAAAATTCTAAGTCGAGTCCTATTAGTGAGATTGGAAGCCTGGGTTGAGGAAAACAACATCTTATCCCCAGTGCAGTACGGGTTCCGCAGGGGGATGGGAACAATGGAGCAGTGCGTGAACCTGGAACTTATAGTCAACAAGTATACTAAAGCTAAAGATGGTAATCTTTTCTTGTGCTTTGCTGACTTGAGTTCAGCATTCGATCTGGTGGAACACGCACTGCTCTGGCCTATCCTGCTGGCGATGGGTGCCCCTATTGAAATTATCCATCTGCTTGCCAGGCTGTACAATAACTTGTCCAGCAAAGTTAGATTTGGAACAGATGGAGAGTGCACCCCACTTTTTAGAATTAAGAGAGGTATCCGACAAGGATGTGTACTTGCCCCTCTCCTGTTTTCCCTTTTTATAAATCAAGTAGATCAAATTTTAAGACAGACTAATTCAGATGCACCTATTATTAATGGCAACTCAATCCCAATCCTTTTATACGCGGATGACGCGGTCCTTCTTTCCAGGACTCAAAATGGATTGCAACATCTAATTAATCAGTTCCACATATTTATCGAAAGCAGGAAGTTGAAAATTAATAAAGGAAAGACGGTTACAAAGATATGTGGTAAGAAACCAAGAAAATGCAAGTCCTTTTTTTTAGATGGGGAGAGATTAGAATCTGTCAGGAGTTTCTGCTATTTAGGCATCACTTTTTCAGGAGACGGGAGATGGGCCAGTGAACAAAAAAGTGTCCTTTTTTAAAATGGCTAGGAATACAAGTTGTGTTTTTGGATTTGCTGCCAAATTAGGGTGCCGCAGAATTCATGAAATGTTGTCCATATATAATGCAAGATGTATAACGTCAGCCATATACGGGGCCGGGATATGGGGATATAATGCCCAGAGCGCTCACTTGATCCAGCGCGAGGAGAACGTGTTTTTAAAACGACTAATTTGTGCCCCGGCTACGGCCTCAATTGAGATAGTACATAGGGAATTTGATATAAATTATGTTAACGATGTAATTGTTTTACGACCTTTGTCCCTATGGCGCTCAATCTGGGCAAAGGAAGAGACAAAATTTACACAGGATGTAATTACTGACTGTATTAAGCTCGATCGCCGATTAAATATTCCCTGGTTAAGCCACATACAACATTGGTATAAGACACTGTATGGTCTAAACATCTTTAAAGATCTAACAATGGGGTCTGTATTGCCGGAGCGGGAGCTTAAAGTCTCATTCCTTAAATATACAGATAGGATTAGAATGGAAAGATATGTAAAACAAAGCACGGTTAATCTCTATCTGGAATATAACATCAATGAAGGCTTCCAAACTTACCTTACTGTTGTTAATATTAGCTCTCACCGTTTTGTACTGACCCGTCTCCGGTTGGGAATTGTGCATCACCTAGTGGCATTCCCTGTAACAAAGAAACCCGGTACCTGTCTTTGTCCCTGTGATGACTAATCCAAACAAAGCACTTGTCACTATTTGCTATTTTGTAACTTTTATACTTCTTTTAGGAAATTTTATCTGAAACCCATCTTTTTAAAATACAATACGCGTAGTACACAAACAGTGATGCAACTGATGTTTAATTTAGAGACCCCAGATGTATGTTTCCGTGCGGCCACTTATATTTTAAAATGTATTTCTGTACGAAAATCAATTATTGTATGAATTCAACCAATGATGCTAGTAGCACGTAGTGAGATACATTCCTAAAGTATTCGGATTTGTGCTGCTAAATGCACACTGCACTTTAGGAAGGATGGTATAGTCACTTCGCACTTTATTATGCTAAATTGCACATCTATTAATAACGGACAAGTGCTGCTATTGTATATTGTATACAGAAAGAACGGTATAGTTGCTTTGCACTTTATCTTGCCATTTTGCACATGTATTAGTTGAAGTATGCTTCACGGGTGGCTATGCACCTGTAAGGATGATATAATTATTTTTGTATTTTAAAATTGCTAAATTTGCACATACGTTAGTAGACAAATGTATATGTATTAGTAGAAGTATGTCCTAATGTAACCAATACATCTGAAAGGATGATATAATCAATCTTGCACTTTGATACTGCTAAATTTGCCCATACATTAGTAGACATATGTACCACAAAGTACTCTAAAGATTGTTGGATATGTGTGGCTAAATGTACAATGTATTCAAGCAACCAAGACATTTGGCAAATCAAACAGACACATATGTATGTTGTATTTAATTTTATGTTTGTTGCTATATGGTTGTATTCTTACATACCGAATAAAGCATCTTTGAATTGAATTTATTTGTATGTCCACGCTGAATCGTGCGGTTAGATAGTAGGTAGTTGTTAAGGGACTGCCACTAAGCAATAACTAATCTTTATATAAGCATCATTTCAATTTTGTACCCGGAGATTCAGAGCACCGTAGTGAGAGAACTATTTCACTTTATCACGTACAATAAACAAAATCAATAAACAATAAACAAAATCTTAATAAGTTAATAAGTTAATATGCACCAGTCATTCTTCCCAGAATTATTAAAACCATTTCTTCTATTACGCTAAACTCAACACCTCAGAATACATTCTACATATAGTCAAAAGTACTATTTCATAAGCAACTGCTAGTAGAATGCACAGAAATACATTTTGGGAAGAGTACAACATTTTACATTAATGGCTTTTAAAGCTGGGGAGAAGTTTCGAATTCTAACCAGTCTTCTTTCCCCCCTCTTTGTCTGCGTGAGTCAGAGAAATATTTACATTCGGAATGGGATGCAGTGCTCAATATATTTGTCCTTCTGCGCTGGTAGCTTTTAAAATGAACGCTCTAATCTGTATCACAGAGGATCATTAATTCCTGCATTTTACACTCGAGCAACCGCATTCTCATTATCTGTTGCCATGAAAAGTAAGCAGCTCTCCTCCCGCGGATTCTAATTATTTACTGCAAGGCCCAGCCCCTCCTTGCGATTTTCTGTAATCTTCAAAAGGGTCAGACACATTATTGGAAAGAGAATCACCCTCTGGACAAGGAAAGCAAACATGCAAATAAAGATTTAAGGATTATTCTTCAGGCTCTGGCCTTCTTTGCAGATCTTTTTAGAATCAGGCGTTGCTACAGATCATAAAAAATGACTTAATAATCAAATACATGTGGAATGTAAATATGAAAACATATCAAAGGAAAATGTGTGCTGTTCAGGAGACGCTTGCAGCAGAAACAACTTGTGTAAACATGTCGTCATATTGTTGTACATTTAAGAGAACGCCATCTGAAAAACTTAATACAGTGTATCTGAAATGACCTGCAATAATGCAGAATATTTTCTAATCTAGCCTCGCACAAAATATATTTTCTAAAACAACCATTGGCATAGTAAATAGATAGTGTGTGCCAATGGCTATTTAAATATGATGTACAGGGGGCGTGTCCAGCAGTGTCCATGGGAGCAGGAAGTGCCTCTGGCTTGCTCTCCAATAAAGTTACTTGTTACCTTCTATTTGTGTATTTCTCCACTACAAATTTGGTGACGAGGATGGGATGCATCCATGTGGAACTTTGGCCATTCGTGGTTGCTGTCATTAGTGAGAGAGAGCAAGCATGGGTTGCCTGGATGCCATTCGTAACTAGCAGCGGGAAATCTTCAGAGTCTTGTCTGTTTCTGTGTTACCAGGCCTGGGATCGTGTTGGAGAGGCATGGATTTGATTTTGGGAGTTTCGCCATTCCCTGTGCGCCCGGCCTCCCCTACCTTTTTGTGCGTGTGACCTGCCTCTGGTGTCAGGCACGCCTCGAGGAACTTCCCTTTGTGACATTCGGCTTGTTGAAGCTCATCGCGCACCTTTAAAAATGCTATGATGATCAAGCTACAGTGGCGCTCGTGCGAGCTTACATCAGCACGTGCGGATGCCATTATAAGGGGAGAAGGTGTCGTAACGGAGATGTTGGGATCCGACAGTGTGGGCGACTGACAGTAGGGCAGTAGGACCCTGTGGGTCCTCAGGCAGAGTGACCAGGTCACCGGACACCAGATCCGGTGACGGGACAGGAAGGACACAATGACCAAGACAGAGACGTGGACGGACGTGGGAAAGAGCAACTGCATGATGTAAGAATAAAGAAGTGGCAAACCAACCTGCGTCCTGTGTGTGGTGTACACCCCTGCGCACAGCATGAACACGACAACTGGCGACGAAGGCAAGAGACGGATCGACGCGAGTCCACCGAGGCGCCATAGGAAATGAAGGAACACCCATGGATGCGCAAATAGTGGGACTTAGATGGAAAAGAAGAAGAAAAATTGGAATACACCTCGACAGCCTCCGAGAGCAGATCCGGCCGACAACGGTAAGCGCTGAAAACAAGAGCGCGATTAGAAAGTAGTGGAGCGAGCTCTCGCGAGATGTGTGGAAGAGGCTGGCTGGCGCAAGTCATCGCGAGAGTATCAAGAGCACCGGCGGCCATACTTGAATGGGGCGAGCTAAGAGAACAGCACTGAGAACAACAGTGGGCCGGCCCCGGCGAACAGGGTGCAGAGATGCTGATTTTTTACGAGTGGCTGGCTATGTGGTAGGGGAGACCTACGTGTACACGGCCAAGTGATCTCGTATGTATGTGTCAGCCAGGGCCCAGGCTTGAGGGCATCTAGAAGACAGCAGTGGCTGGATCATTGATGAGAGCATCATTGACTGTTGGTGCGAAATGGAAAAATAAAAACAAACAAAAGTGAAGAGAAAGTATATTTTAAGTGGCGGCCATCTTATGAACAGGCAATGCAATTGTGACCGCGAAACTGCGCGAAAACGGTGGCGGCCATTTTGGATGAGGAAAGAAGGACAAAAAGAATGGAGCGGCCATTTTAAGGACAAATAACGTCGGAAAGGAAGAAAATGAAAAGAACATAAAGACAAACTAAGGGGACGAAATAAGGACGGAAAAAAACAAAATATGGAGCTTGCTAGCTGGAGAGGAGAGCCAGAGAAGTGACAGGGCAGCTGCAGGTTACGGCAGTTTGAACTCACCCAGCAAAGGACAGTTGTGGCAAGGGGTGTAACTGCGACAAGAAGAGCTGAGCAGACACTTCAAAGCCAGGCAAAGGGCAAATAAGAAGAATAGCATAAGACAAGGTGAATAAGGGAGAACGCGAAAAAAAAAAAAAAAAGGAATAGAGAAGAAAGACAGAAAGAAGAAGAAAATAAGAATGGAAAAGTTTGAAAAGAGAAAGAAAATAAAAGTTTGAGTGAAGAACAAAGGATAAATAAAGCGCAAAAAGGGCGCACAAGTGAAAAAGGGCAACAAGAGAAAGAAAGAAGACAGTGCAATAAGAAGAAAGGAAAATAATAAGTGAAAGGAAGAGCACGGAGAATAGAAGAGTGCCAGGAAGAGCACGGAGAATAGAAGAGTGCCAGGAAGAGCACGGAGAATAGAAGAGTGCCAGGAAGAGCACAGGAAACAGAAGAGTGCCAGAAAGAGCACGGGAAACAACAAAAATAGAAGAGTGCCAGGAAGAGCACGGAGAATAGAAGAGTGCCAGGAAGAGCACGGAAAATAGAAGAGTGCCAGGAAGAGCACAGGAAACAGAAGAGTGCCAGAAAGAGCACGGGAAACAACAAAAATAGAAGAGTGCCAGGAAGAGCACAGGAAACAGAAGAGTGCCAGAAAGAGCACGGGAAACAACAAAAATACAGAAGAATACCACCATTCAACTTGTCGGAGCCACAAGTAGGAATAAGGTGGGAGAATTGGATCAGACATCTGGAGAGATACATGGAAGAGACTGATGCGACAGAGGCAAAGAAACTGGGTCTATTACTAAATTATGCAGGCGATGACATTGGGGACCTCCTAGTGACGCTACCAACAAAGGAAATAACTACTTATAAAAAAAAGTAAAGAAATTTTTAATAATGAAATTTGACCAGCAAAGAAATATTGATCTTGAAAGATACAATTTCGCAACTGCGTCTCAACAAATAGGCGAAAGACCAGATGACTTTGCGACCAGACTGAGGAAACTTGTAACGCATTGTGAATTTGACAACACACAAGCAATAAGATTGCGAATAATAGAAGGATGCCGTGACAGGAGCAAAGAGCCAACATCACTAGAAAACATCCTGGCCCTAGCAAGACCGGAGGCTAGAGCGACAGCAGACGCAAAAGAAATGGAGCGAGGAAAGTTCACAGAAGAAACAGCGCCGTGCCTGTTGAGCAACGTCACAACGCAAATGATGGGTCTCATGGCAACTGAAAGACTGGAAGAAGATATTGCCATCACAAGCACCCCACCGAAGGGGCTAACAAACAAAGGAAAACGTGTCACATGGACCGAAGAGCACCACAAAGAATTGAAAGAGATCAGATTTGCTATGACGGCCGAGGACGACCCAGCACATGCTAACAGGGGACAGCGCAGAAAGACAAATTCAGATGGCAACGAAACAGAACTGGTAGCAAAGGTGACACAACATCAACAAAAAAACAAATAAATTACCGAAGACAGGTGGTGGCAATGAGAGAATGAAGAAGAATGAGACTATCACACACAAGAAAGGAAAAAGCGTGGAACAAGAAGACACTGCTGCAAGAGCTCAAACAGCAAACGCAACAACAAAGGCTCAGGAGCAAAAAAGAAGGACAAGCGAGGAAATGGAGCAACGAGATCCCCGGAGGCAAATTGAAGATGACAAAAGTAAAAGAACGGATGGCAAAGGCGGCAGTTTGGCCAGTGTCACGTCACAGGGCACCTTTCGCATGTCAGCAAGGCAGACGCAAGAGAAGCGGAAAGGTCAAAGCAAGAACTATAGAAAGGCACACAAAAGGAAGAAGCTCAAGGGGATATCAGAAAACAGCGAGGAAGAAGGAAACACATGGAACTAAGGAGACTAATTGAAGAGGTGTAAAGGAAGAGGCCTCTGGGCCATCGAACAACATCTCTCTCTCTCTCTCTCTCTCTCTCTCTCTCTCTCTCTCTCTCTCTCTCTCTCTCTCTCTCTCTCTCTCTTATTCTTTCACCTTCATCAATATAACTGTGAATGAGGACTATGATAAATGTGTCACGAACATTTGTTTGCAACAAGGGGGGAGATGTCGTGACGGAGATGTTGGGATCCGACAGTGTGGGCGACTGACAGTAGGGCAGTAGGACCCTGTGGGTCCTCAGGCAGAGTGACCAGGTCACCGGACACCAGATCCGGTGACGGGACAGGAAGGACACAATGACCAAGACAGAGACGTGGACGGACGTGGGAAAGAGCAACTGCATGATGTAAGAATAAAGAAGTGGCAAACCAACCTGCGTCCTGTGTGTGGTGTACACCCCTGCGCACAGCATGAACACGAACACGACAGAAGGGAGGGAGGAGCAGCTGGGAGGCGGGAGCGGGCCGATGAATGGGAGGAACAGAGGGCGGGCCGCAGGGACGCAGCGGTGGGCAAAGAACAGGCGAGACCGGGCACAAGGGAAAACAACAGCAAAAATTAGGAAACAACACAGTGAAACAGGAAATACAAACGTGGGGCCCAAAGAGGGACAACATCGGCAATTACCAAGGAGAGACAAACAGTGAAAGCGGAAAATACAACGAGGCACAGGGGCCTCGAACCTACGGCAGAGCAGAAGCAGTAGCAGAAGGACACTGACACACAGGTGGTGCTGTGCGGTGTGGGGGAGCAACCTGCCTGAAATCTGGGTCAAAGGTCATTCTCCTCACCACGCAGTGGCGGCCATTATAAGGGGAGGAGCAGCTGGGAGGCAGGAGCGGGCCGACGAATTGGAGGAACAGAGGGTGGGGCTGCCGGGACGCAGCAGTGGGCAAAGAACGGGCAAAACCTGGCACAAGGGAAAACAACAGCAACAATTAGGAAACAACACATTGAAACAGGAAATACAAATAAGGGGCACAGAGAGGGACAACAACAGCAATTACCAAGGAGAGACAAACAGTGAAAGCGGAAAATACAACCGAGGCACAGATGCCTCGAACCTACGGTGGAGCAGAAGCAGTAGCAGAGGGACAGGAACACACAGGTGGTGCTGTGATGTGTGGGGGGGCGACACAATATTGTATTGGATCATATGATGGCACACATTTTGAATTAGGACCAACATACCACAAGAACAAGTCCAATAGATGCCAGGTAACTTGCACCCTATCACTGTGTAAGCTATCTTGGTATCGGTTTTGTACATCTAAGCTCTGTGACAGACATTCCCAGGACTAATCCATGTCCACTTTGTACATCTGAACAGTGTCATACACCTCCAAATGTCACAACTCTGAAAAGTCCAAATGAAGCCGACATGCCGAAGGTACCTAAAAAAGACCAAAACAGAGAGATTAGCTAAGAAAACATACAAATGACACACATCACATTGTCAACTTTAAGATAACACTGTTGAAAACAACATTTACAGCTGAACAAATCTACACTTACAATAGAAAAACCTTTCCCCAGATAATTCCAAACCCATACCTTCCTAGTATGTATCATTAACATCCTCCACATAACATCACTACAAGAGTTGCACGAGCAGTCAAAGTCATCACATCTCACACCATACTTACACTCGGGGGAAGCCGTTTTGGATGAGATCTTAATGCATGTCAGCTACTTCCTCTTCACCACTATCATCATCTACATTTGCCATTTCAGGGTATCCCCCACTGGTTCTCATTGGCAAGCATCCTCTGCGATGTAAGGTATGTTCCATCACAGGGCAGTTTTGTGGACTATGATTTTACACATCTCCCCTGGTGAGTAGAGGAGGACACCCAGTTCTGTACAGACATCTAATCTGGCATTCAGGAGCCCAAAAGCCCACTCCACTGTCCGCCATGTTCTTCCATCGGCCTCATGGAAGCAGACTTCTCTTTGTGTTCTAGGATTACTCAGCGATGCCAACAGCCAGGGCTAGTTGGGATCTCCTACATAGAAGATAGATGGAAAGGCAGAATTTAGTTACACACTTTCAGATCATAATACCTCACATTTCCCACCCAAAGTTAGGGTAGATCACACTTACCTTACCTATAAGCCACGCTCTCTCCAGTAGAAATTGTGACATCAGGTGGTATATGGAGCTGTTCCGCAGTACGAAGGAATCATGTGCAGATCCTGGGAACTGGGCACAGATATTTGAGATGCATAAGTCCGGTAAGCAGACAACCTTTACTTTCATTGAATGGAAGTGCTTTCTGTTCAGGTACACTTGCTCGCTGGCATGTGTTGGTACTAACGCAATATGGGTGGCATCAATAGATCCAATTTAAATGTGGGATGTGACCAAATCCATAGAATTCTGCATTCACAGTAGCTAAATCCTCAGGTCTGGGGAACTGGAGGTAGCTGGTCACATGTTTCAAAAGTACTGCTAGCACCTCTGTGAGCACCCAATTGAAAGCAGGCTGTCACATTCCACCTGAAATAGCCACGGTGAATTGAAATGAGCCTGTGGCCAAAAAATACAAACTTTGCATGAGTTTAACAAGTGGTGGTATTGATGTTGGATTATTGATATGAGGTAGGGGGTCAGGCTCCAACTGATGACATTATTCCAGGATTGTTTGACGATTCAAATGGAACTTCTGGATAACATGTTGCTCTTCCATGGACTGTAGGTCCGGATATGGGCGTTACACTGGAGCCTAATGTATCCTTCCTCTCCCAGGGCACCTATGTGAGGAGTAACACAAAAATGTATATTGGTAATGGAGTGCACAGTATTATATGTGAAGAGTAAGGCAAAAGTCATGTGACTGAGCATTAATACTTCATGAAGCATTAGACATTTTGCATCATCATTGTTACATCCACCATCTCCAAGGTGGCCTTCATAGGTCTGTAAAGAAACAGTCCACACAATCAATTCAGAAATGTGTGATGTTAGCATAATTTTCAATTTGAAATAGCGCCAAACGCAGTGTACAGTGCAACACGTGCATTTTACCTATGTGCACAGTAATACACTACACAGATAATGTTTTGTACTGGACATGACATGGGAATGGAGCATTTTAATTGTAAACATATTTGGCCTCATTTGTACTGGTGGTGATGCACTTAACTGTCACCAAAACAGTTTTCCCAACCACTAACATGGCAGATGCCTGACCTCGTTAATAGGACATGGCAAACATACTCTGACACTGGTAGCCGCCTGTGCGGTAGGTGGTCACATGCATGGCGGTCGCAGCCATGAGATAACATTGGGGATAGTTGTGGTGATGTCCCAATGGCTGTGTGAAGCAACGTTGATGACCGCTAAGGTGACGTACATGTATAAGGCGGTTGGAAAAATCTCACTTGCCTCCTGACACTGCTGCTATCAACAACTCCTCCATTTTAGTTGCTGTTTGCCAACTCTGGGAGCAATCACGGCACGTACTACCGGGGAGAGGGCCCATGCCTTCACTCCAGAGATGCTGGATTATCTGGGGGATGAGGTGCTTCCCCTGTATGCCAAGCTCTATGGCTCACCAGAGGAATAGGTAAGTTTCTCAAATATATTTTTAACTCCATTTCACTTCTTCCAACTTATTCCGATAGCCTACAGTGCGCCTCTGAGTGTAAGGATTATCTTGATTGCATACATTGGGTAGCACCTGCATAGGGCACACACATGATGAATTATGGGGCCCTGGAATTTGTGGAGAGACGGCCACCATTGGAATGTGTGATAAGGGTGATTTGTACTTGTGTTACATGAATATCCCCATGCAAGACTCAAGTTCATAGTAGCTACAATTAGTTCTCAAATCACATAATGAATTATGTGCATTGTTATGTATATGCTTCTCAACATTAGTCATTTCTGAATACTGTTATAAGAATTTGAGGATGATGTTAGCCAAGTGTACCTTCCCACAGATAACTGAGGCCGCATCACACTTTGTAAAACAGTTGTCTTGGAAGTAGTTATACCTCACAGATCCCTTCAGAGTGCCACACAAGCGTATGTTCACGTATCAAATGGGCAAAAGTTTCACTTTTTTGTATTGAATTAATGGAAATGGGAGGGTCATGTGGGATAAGTAGCCTCAGCCTGCAGAGATTAAGGCCTGTCTATGGCAGGAGAACTGATGCACAAAGTAATTTCCCTGTAGACCTGCTGATCCATGAATGTTCCCAGAAAGAGTTATCTGTACCACTTGTGGCCCTGATAACTGTTACATGGATAATATGAGGCAGAGTGATTGAGGTGATCCTCTGACCTAATACTGCATTCCATTGACCAACAGTGTGTCTGTCACTAATCGCTATCCCCAGGTATGTTGACACTTTTCTAATAGTGTTGCTTTCAATCAATAAGTCAATCAATCAAGACACTTATAAAGCGCACTATTTGGCGCTGAATAACAGATGTTTATTGTTAGCCAACTCAATGGTACTCATTTTATCGACCTCTGATGGCTGAAAGGCTGAGTGGACCCGCCAGGATTTAAACCTGTGACCATGAGGTCGAACACAGGCCCCTGCAGTGGATGCATTAGTCCACTGAGCCACTAGACCCGGCAAAAGATCCAGTTCTCTCTTTCAAGAAGAAAGAGCCTGGAACATATTTTAAGAGCACATAGTGCATACCACAGGTCTGGTATTAGATGTCAGAGGCATCAACCCCACCTCCACCCTTTTATCAGCTTGAGTGGAGAGTGGGGTGTGGGTGTCACTGCAATTCTGTGTACAATTAAACATGAATGCTGTTATTTATGGCCCCTTTAACTATGCTCAGTGAATCCAAGACGCTAATAAATACTTGTAATCGAAAGAGGGAATGGGCAGAGGGATGGAGAGAGGAGAGAAAAGAAGGGAAGGATGTTGAAAGGATTGATGGCTGCAGAGATGGATGTAGAACAGGATGGAGGGATAGATGGAGGATGAATGAATGAAGGATGCACGGTAGAAGACTGAATGGAAAGATATGAAAGAGGGAGTGAGGAAATTAAGGAGGGTAGCATGGGAGGAGGGTTGATGGGAAGCAAGAAGAAAGGATGGATGATGGATGACAAAGAAAGGAAAAGACAAAAAAGGATGAAAAGAAGGAAAGATAGCTAAAAAGTAAGATGAGTGAAGGATGGATGGTGGATGGAAAAGAAAGAAAGAAGTATGGCTGAGTAGTTGGATGGACAAAAAATGCATAAAGGATAGGAAAAAGGAAATAAAGCAAGATGGAAAAAGACAGAAAGACAGTAGGAAGGACAAAAGACTGACAAAAGAGTGAAAGGAAGGAAAAACATTTAAGAATTTCAGAATATCCTCTTGGGAAGTAATTTCTAGAATGATTTAGATTCACTTCCCTCCCCCTTTGCTCAGAGCTATTTGGAACATGTTTCAAAGTGGGGGGTGTCTTAATTACTGGCTACTCCCTCGGTTTGGGCCTAATTGCAATTGAACCCCAAATCCCAATTGCAATAAGAGTCCTGCCTTCTGCCATAATTACCACATATCTAAAATGTTTCCTCTTCAGATCACATCGCCAAAAAAAAAAAAACTGGCACAGCATGAATAGGAAAAACTGCGAGAAAACAGTAACTATTTTTACTCATTCATAGCAGGAAAGCTCAGAATTATGCAGTAATTGCACACATAGAAAATGATTGCACCCAACAGCATCAGGGCCACATTTATGTACAGAGTGCATCAATTTTGCATGTAGCAACGGGGTGCAAGCAGGACGCAAACCTAAAATGTGATTTATCAAGCCATGTAACACCAGCTTGTGGGCCCTGAGTGGTTTGATAAATCCAGAGTAATGCAATGCAAAGCAAATTACTGCATTGCATTACTCTACCCAGGAGGCATTCCATGAGTGGTGGGTGGGTGTTCCATTGTAACACTCATGGATTTTAATGCATTCCCATATTTACCATTACTGGTAAACCTGCGAATGCAACAAAATGCTATGCCTTACCAGGGGAGGCATAATAACGAGAGATAACTTATTTCCCTTCATTCTGCAGCACACATAGAAAGAAGAAACTGCCTCAGGAAGGTGCCCCTTCCTGCAAAAAACAATCCTGTTTAAAACGCAAGTAACCTTGCACCATGGTGCAAGAGTGCCTGAGTTGGTGCTAGGCAGATGATTGTGCGTCAGTGCTGGGAAAAGGCAGGAATGTGCCGTATTGTGTTAAATATGGCACATTCCTACCCTTTCCCTGTCACGCAGCGCAGCAAGGTGGCTCGCTCTGCTGCGTGACTTCTACATAGATATGCCCCCCATTTTTTAACAGGTACAGAATTATCAGCAGAGACTGCAAGCCATTTTATAATGAGACACTTCTAGCCAATACATCACAGCAACATTCTGGAAAAAGCAATAGGTGTAAAAATATGGGACATTTGGATGTAGTAAAGTAGACACTAATAAAAAATAGAATTATTTGGGGAAAATTACATTTATAAAATTATTTTTAGCATAGTTATGTACATGGTTTTCCCTTAAACAAGGATTTTAGCATGTCGCAGGGTGCTGCAACCCCACAGGTTCATTTAATATGGAAAAGGAGGTGCCGCAATATTTGATTGATTGTAACCCAAGCTCAATTTTCAAGGTTAATTTCCTGGATATGAAATCCAATTGAGCACATTAAAATAAAACTGTTGAATATATCAGATTATACAGTTGATTGATTGACTGACTACAATGTGCTTTATGGCAATTACTTTCCACTATTGTCTGGAAATTGATTTTTTGGAAAGGTAACCTAATAGACCTATTTAGATGGCATTTCAAAAGTCTCGAAAATACAACAAAAATTCAAAGGCAAAGACGAAAACATTTTGTAGAGGGAAAATTATATAATTTTGATGGACTATCAATATGTATTATACTCCCCATCGTTCCTTTGCGGCACACGTTTGGTAGATTAATGTTATTTCTTCATGTTCAGTTTGTTTGCTTTGTATGAACGCATGAGATATTGATAGAGATGTTTCCCCAAGTTATTGCCCTTCTCACTGCCACTGTACTAAACATGGCCATGTTTGTAATAACCAGAACATGTAGGACAAAACGTAGGTAGGCTTTTAGTGTGTAGGGGTAAAAATTACTATTCTAACTCCAGGGGGGTGAAATAGTAGGGTAAGTGCTGGATAGTGTAGGGGTAAAAATTACTATTCTAACTCCAGGGGGGTGTAATAGTAGGGTAAGTGCTGGATAGTGTAGGGGTAAAAATGTTAATTAATAATAAAATTACTTAAATTAGTTTTTTTAATAAATGATATATATTTTTAAATTTATTAAATAGTTAATATTTAATTATTTAAAAAAATAAAAAATTAATTAAATAACATTTTTATTATAATTATATACTTACCTATACTTACGTTGTAATGGCATGCGTAGTAAAGGCATCTGCGATGTAATATCATGCGTTGTAAAGACATTCGTTGTAAAGGATCCTGCGTTGTAAAAAATGCGTTATAAAGGTAGTTCGTGGTAAAAGTTGCGTTGAAACTGTTGCTTCACGTCAAAAACATCATTACCACTACAGCCCTTGTCACTGTTTCTCCACCATTATCATCCTGAAGGGGGTCGATTTGTTTATGTTAAGATGATACAAAATGGTAAATGTTGCCTGCACTAAGCAACATTGTAGCTTTAATACATTTACATGTAAATTTGTCTGACTTTTAAAGCAGGTGACTGTTATGGTATGTACCCAGTTCAGGCCTTAACCATTAGCCCACAAGCTATGTGTAAAGTAAAGCCACATACCACAATACCAAATGTAATAAATACATGTAGTTTTTGTTTTTTAAATTTTATTACACTCCTGGTTTTCTTTAAATCGCCTGGTTCCAAATTATTTGTTATGTAGTGTCTGAAGAAAATGACCTGACTCTTAGAGTCCAGCCACTCTCCCTGCCTAAAATAACAGGACACAAGCCATGGGACAAATGATTTAAATTATTCAACCGAGAAGTGGGTATGACATATAGAACTTGAAATACTCGCTCATTTTTCAGCAAAAAATTCCCCTTCCGGAATGAATCACACACCCCACTCTGCTGTCATTTTCCAGGTAGTAAATGACTGCAGAAGTATTGCTGCTGATTGGGGGCCGAGGGTCAGGTAGACCGGGTTGTGGGCACAGCTGTACTAGGAACAGAAATGTCTGCTCTACCTGTGGTGCTGCAGGGGCCAGGCAAAGGCCCAGGTGCCCACAGCCCCTGTCATAGTTTCACTCCATGTGGACCTAAATGTGGTGGAACTGGGTCCTGATCGTTGGGACCGAGGATTATAAGGATAATCGTACATCTGGAAACACCAGCCCGCACACCATTACCCTGAGTGGTTTTCCCATGCGGATAGTACTCTGAGTGACTTTTGTCAAAGAGAGAAAAAGGAGAATCCAGGCAAGAGAAGAAGAAGGGCTATATAGAGGGGATCTGGAAGGCATCTGTTTCCACCAAAATGTGAATAAATATCTCTCATAGAACACAGGCATAATAAAGTGTCAGACTTGGACGATTGTTCAGCAGCTGGTGAGAGGGGGAGAGGAAGGGCAATGAGTGGTTGGAAAGAGGATGACAGGAGAAAAGAGAAGGTCGAAGTCACTTTCTTTCTGCGCCTCTCTCTCTCTCTCTCTCTCTCTCTCTCTCTCTCTCTCTCTCTCTCTCTCTCAATCTCTCAAGCTCTCCCCAACAAGCCATCAGGCTTTGGCCCATAAACCCTGCCTGACCCCTACCTGTTATCACCAGCTGTGGAAAATGTTCAACACCTTGTTTCAGAAATAGAATCTGACACCTTCTGCTTGCTTCATGTTGCCAAGAACATTAATAGCAACAACATTTAGGACAAAATATATTGAACATTCTTCTACAGAAGGGTTCCCTGTCATCCATCCTGATTTAAGACACCAACTAGTCTGGACCCTCTCTTTGGAACAGTCTCCCTAGAGCCCTCAGACAATGCTCAGAACACCTACAATTTAGGAAACAACTTAAAACCCATCTGTTCCAACTCTAATCATCCAATCTAGCTAAACTACTATACATCTTACCGTTGTGGCTGCTAAAGCGCAGAGATACTCCTCCGGGAGTTGAATCAAGCGCTATACAAACCCGCAAATAAATAAATAAATAAACTACAGAAAGAAACTCAACAGAAAATTAAGCTAACAACATTAGGTATAATGACACCAGAAACCTATAATTACCCCAAAACAAACAAGAAAGTACAACAAGTTGTAAAAGCTCCCTTCACTTGAATTTGCAAAGTCCATGCTTTAACCATTGAATGATTAAGATACATGGAATGACGAATTTCACAAAAAATCCCATTGTAATTACCATGGCAGAAAATACAATTATCTGCATTAAAACACTGTGCCAAAAGATGGATTGTTCATCGATTTTTCTGTGCCAGCATTACAATCAGAATGGATTATCAGGCACAGGCACATGCATCAAGCTAAATTGCGCTTGCAAAATTAGCGTTTTGCTAAAAAAGCCTGTTTGCTAGCGCAATTTAGCTACTCCCAATGCGTGAACCCAAATCTGAGAAAATCCCTGTAATTCGCTAAAATAAGGAATCCCAAAAATAGCGGACACATATTTAGAGATTCCTTATTTGCGAAATCTTTAATAGCGAATTCCAAATTGCTATTCACAATTAAGGACTCGCAAACACATGCTTGAAAAAATCCCAAATAGCATTTTTCACAAAATTCGCTATTTTGCAAGTGCAATTTAAGGAGGATCACAATCAGTTGGTAATCATGAGTAAAAAATCCATACAGGTGCTAATCATCAGAAACCTACTTAAAGTGACCCAGGAGGCCTCTGAACCTTTCACAATGTCCCATGACCTCCATGCCACTGGAGTCAAGCTATCCTGGCTGATGAGGGTTGAAAGCCTGAAACCAGTCCTAGGATGCTTCTTTCTAGTCCAGGGGGGACCTGGCTTGACAGTTCGGGCTGGACTGTTCCCATTGGCGCAGGGTCAAGACTGATTTGCAAATGGCTGGGTCCAAACTATAATGGAGTGGTGAGCAAAAAAACGATGGATTTAGGCCCAGATCTCGTATTGGTGTGAATGTATGACATTGTTCTGCATTCTGTCCATCAATTGTTCTTTTTGCACCTTTCACAATGGCAGCACTCTACCTTATGGCGAGGAGGATGAGGCTCCATGCAGCAGCCCAGAGAAGAAGAAGAATACTGAAGCGCAGAGTGCGCATCACATTGTTGGGACAAACAGATGAAGAAATCTATGACAAGTACAGGCTGAATGATGCATGATCCTTGACCTAATTGTAGAAGTGGAGACCCTAATGCAGCGCTACACTCGTAGGGCCCATGCCATCCCCAGTCATATGCAAGTCCTATGTTGCCTAAACCGACTTGCATTTGCAGTTTCCAGGGGGTAGTAGAAGTTGATGGAGGGGTGTCACAAAGTTCCCTTTCACGTATCTTCAATTCTTTTCTGAACGGTATGATGATAAGGATCCACAACCACATTACCTTCCCCACAGCCCCACAGGAATTGAATAAGACCAAACTGGACTTCTACCAGGTAGCCCGGTTTCCACATGTAATAGGTTGCATAGAGTGTAAGCATTTTGCCATTTGTCCCCCAGCAATGAATGGATACATTTTTAGGAACCGTAAATCCTATCATTCACTCAATAAACAAGTAGTCTGCAAAGCTAACTACATCATAACAGACATTGTGGCTCAATTCCCTGGAAGCACACATGACTCCTATATATTTTGACACAGTAGCATACACACCTGTCTGCTCAGAGGAGATTTTGGTGCAGGACATCTGCTTGGTAAACATATATAATGATTCCTCTCACACAATGGCCAAATGGCAATAATGCATAACGGTCACTAAACCTTTGCTCACTACCCTGTAGGTGACCGCGCATATGCAGTGCAAAACTACATATTGACACCATACCTCAACCCAGCCACCCCAAATGAGAAGAGGTACAATGCAGCGCACATCACCACACGAAATGTCATCAAATGCACCTTTGGGCTGATGAAAAGTCACTTTTGCTGCATCCACAAGACTGGCAGAGCTTTGCAGTACCGGCTGAGACCTGCTGAAAAATTGTGGCTGCATGTGCCATGTTGCATATTATTGCTACCAGGAGAGGCATATCCATTGAACTGACCAACAGTGAACCTGAGGACAACCAGCAGGGGCCACAACTACGACCAGCATATGGGGCAAGCTCAGCAGAAGGGCAAAGGAGACGTGCAGAAATTACACAATATTATTTCTAAGGTGAGTAATGATGAGATACGACAAAGCATGTTTGCACAGTACTCTATTTACTATCATTAAATCATGTTGTTGTGGTAAAGCACACATAGCAGGTGCCAAGTAGCACAGGGATTGCACGCAGAAAGGAATATACAATTACATATTTATAGGACTTCAATCTCAGTCACTAGTAATGGTAGTTTCAATGGCTACCTCATCATGGTTGATTTGCTTAGGACATGCCTGTCTATCTCTTCCTACCACACACCCCCAAACGCCTTTCGCCAGCATCATCTCCATCTCTCATGGAAGTTCCGGAGGGAGTTGTGCTCCGAGTGGGGACTGGCACTGACAGGCTACTGAGGCCTTCTCACTCCCCTCTTCCTTTGTCACATTGCTTGCTACCCCCAGCATTGGCAGCATGGATTTCTTCCACGGCATTGGTTACCTGGCCCAGTGCCTGGGCCACATCCCCACAGCAATGGGTCATCTCTATCTACATGGCCACGGACCTACGGGACAGTGTTGGTGCTCAGGCGAATGTTCGATTGAGTATAGCCTTGTAAGCGCTGCATTAACTGCCAATGCCTTCTTCTCTCTGTCACCTGGCCCTCCCGCATCACCTTGGTCAGCTCCTGCATGGCCACATTTGACTGACTGTCGCCTTCCACCACAGCTGTTTTGAGTTCTCTCACGCAATCGCTCATGACTGCAATGTTACTTGCCACCTTGCTGAGTTGGGCCTGCGTTGACCTCATATGTTTTGCCTGCAGGCACTGCACCCTGAGCATCTGGCCATCCAGCCCACTCCAGACATTTGTACATTGGTCCTCCTGTGGTGTGAAGCGTAACCTTGATCTGCGCCTCCGGCTTTGGATTGTGCTGTGCCAGACCTATGCTTGGCGTGTCGTTGTGGGGGTACCTAGAGGCTGGCTTGTCTCTGGAACTGGTTCAGGCTCATCCTCAGTTTCCATGGTCTGCAGTGGTGGAACTGGGGCCCTGCGTATAGTGGGGCATGGGCTGTGATTTGTGGGACCACAGGTGTTTCAATGTCAGCCACAGCCAGAGTCTCCTGTGTGTCTCCGCAGTCACTGTCCTCAGACTCTCCTTCTGCTTCATCTGTGATGTTAAACAGTGCAGTGTTAAATTCTTTTAAGGGTAATGTCATGTCACATTAAGCATACTTTGAGTCTCATTAAATTAGTGACTGTCACACAGTGTTCACATGTTTTACCTTCTTATACAGTGTTTGCCTACCAACCTGCCTGTAACGCTCATAATTCATTTGGGTGTGGGAGGAAAATGTGGACTGGAGTTGGTTTCTGTACACTTGAGCTGAACTGAGGTGATGTGCACATTTTAATATGTCTCTTGAAATGGACACTTGCATGCAACTTACCATGTGATGTTCTAGCCGCTCCGGATGCATCCAACTGGGTCACAACCACCACAGCATCAGGTTGGAGTGTGGAATCGATCAGGTCCTCCAGGGGAGTCTTCCCAGGCAGTGTTGCTGGTCCCCCTCAAGTCTTCTTGGCCTCCTTCACCCTGTCAGTAATGCTCTTCTTGGCATGGCTGCGCAGGTCATACCACTGTTTTTTCAGGTCGTCTATTATGCGGTGGGTGACCCCCACTGCATGAACTTTATTCTGGATCCTGAGCCAGATTTTCCTTTTCTCTGCCTCTGGTACCTTGAGAGACAGTTTTCCAAATAGTTTGTTGTGGCTCCAAACAACCTCCTCTATGAGATTTTGAATTTCTCTCTCACTGAACTTCAGCTTGCGCTTCCTCGTTGATTCACTCTCCCCTGATGCAGATGGATCCATTTTTTAACAATAGGCAGGTCTGCAAGCAAAGAAGTTGGTTGTCCTGCTCTGCTCCTGCACTCAGCCTCCTTGTCTCTCTCTCTCTGAGCACTGAATGATGCATGGAATGAATGACTTCCTAGTTGTAATGTCATCAGCATGCATCAAAAGCTACGTGCTATTTGCGATTTCGCTAATAGCGATTTTGCAATTTGCGATTTCGCAAATTGCGATATTGCTATTACCATGGACACAATTAGGTAATTCACTATTTGCGCATCGCTTATGCGTTATCTGTATTTGCGCTTGTGATTTTTTGCAATTCAGTAATTAATTGCTAAAACAGTCATGCATTTGAAATAGCGATTTCTAAATAGCCATTCTTTAAATTTCGCTATTTGGAATTCGCTATTTCTAAGTTTGATGCATGTGCCCCTATATCCTGTATTACGATATTTCATACAAATACCTTCGGCTCAAGATTTCTTTTGTGTAGACAGTCATATCATATTTTACAGTGGTTCAAGTCTTAGAATCCAGGATGATGCCAATCCAAATTAGACTGCTGCAAATACATTCTGGGTGTTGCTTATTCACATAGTTTTATTAGCAGGGGGATGGACGAGGTCCTCAAATAAGCCATGGTTGCTCAATGTGCCAGTGTGCAAATATGCTACAGTCATGTATGCATGTGATTTCTTATTTCACTTGTTGTGGGATAAATGTCCCAGGGATTATGTATGCTATTGATTACAAACAGGTTACATATCTTACTCATGCTAGCCTCCGATGGCAGAGAGATATTGCAATGGCGTTAGTTCCCATATTCATAAGGGGCATCGACAAAAAGGTTGAAGACTATGTGAGTGCGTGGCCAAGAAGGAGAGGACACATGCAAATAAGAAGGAGAAACTAATGGAGAAGCCGAGAGTGGTCAACCAGTGGAGGGACACAGAGGGCAGACAGTGGGTACTTGAAAGAAAATAGTGTGAGCAGATCGGGAAGGACTCTGAAAATAATTGTATTTCTCCAAGGAGAAATAATTTTATTTCTCTTCATTTTTTCAGCAGACATAGAAGTAGCAAATCGCCATTACTGATTGTTTTTGTGCAGGAAGGGATACCTTCCTGCACATTAACAATCATTCCCTTCAACACAGCCACCCTTGCACTATGGCACACGGCTGTCTGTGTTGGTGCTAGGCAGCTATTTTCAGCACCAGCATAAAGAAAACCCAGGGTGTGCCGTATTGTTGTAAATACGGTGCTTCCCTGCATTTTTAAATGATGCAGCAATGCGCTGCAAACTGTGCTGCAGTGACGCGCAGTGCCATTTCCTTGTAGATTTTCCCCAGAGTACGTTAGAGTCACAGGACTTCATACGAGGGGTGAATTACCATGAATAATTATACCTCATTGCTGATGTTGCAATAATGTATCCACAATTACTTAACCTTTAATCCCTCTTGCTATTCCCATTTTTCACATCTGTATTCTATCATCACTAGTTCTCTTACTATGAAACAGGAAAAAGATACAGTAAGAAGTTATTTAAACACAAGGGTCAGATTAAAAAAATCTACTACATGTCATTATAATGTCAGGCTATGTATCAAGGGGAATATATGCAATTTATCCTTTACCACACATAGGCACACTTTGTAATGATGCATTGCTGATTGAAGCGCCTCAATTCTCTGAGTACAGCAAGGTTCAAAGACTTTTCTAGGTGCATTGTTAAGTAGAGTTGAAAATTAACATTCAATGGACCTTGCCCGACCTCATTTCATTGATCCTCTACCTTAAAATAATAATTCTGTTGTCTTTAATAACTAATATATTTTACTCTTTTTTTAAATAAATCAGTGTGAGAATGTTAACTCATGTATTTTTTTATTTATTGTTATTTTTGCTCTTGGCTTGATACAGTCTTGATACTTGTGTCAATCAATTAAATGTGTGCTTAGTATATGTTACAGAAATCTGTTCATTTCTAGACATGGGGGTAAGGGCTCAAATAGGCATGAACTTCAAGGGACTTGGCTAACAGACAAACAAAGGGGCATGGCTAACCTGTCAATCAATGTGGGTGGGGCTAACATGTCAGAGAATTAATATTGGGTCATGCTTGGGCCATGCTGAAAACAGCAGTGGCAAATTCTGCATTTTAAACTCAACAACAATTAAAGGAAACATTTCTGTTGATTTGACACATTAATACTCTACTGTTCTATGAAAAAAGGACAGAGTGTACTGAAAATTGAGTTAAAAGCAGCTTCTATATGTTGTCCTAAAAAGCACTTTAGGAACGCAATAGAACCAATTTTCACAAAGCTGTTTATTTTATTTTATTTTATTTCTTTATAAAGCGCAGCACTCATCCCATCGGGATATCAAGGCGCTAAATCACATGGTCCGGTAGAGCACAAAGGGTCGGGCTGAACTTTAAAGGCAGTGACGATGTTTTCCAATTTCTACATAGACAACTGAAACACCATTCTGGAGATGATGTTGTCAATGGCAAACATTTTTAGCAAGCAGTATATGTTAAGATAAAAGTCAACATGAGAATCACTTCAGATATTCATTATATTGCCTGATTTTTCTCCAATATGTACCTTTCGACATGTCCTTACTCATATGTCATTCTCATTATTGAGATCCTCAAGTGTGAGAGGTAAATTGTCCTCATGCAAGTCGAGAGCTTCCTTCCAGTCTTTCAAAGACTGCTGGTTCACATACATTAATACCAGGTACTGCATTGTGCATGCCTTTTTCACATGCTGGCTGAGTTTCTCTGACAATTCATTCAATAAATTGTCTGAGAATGTTAAAAATATTGAAATCCAATAGGAGGCCTCAGAATTGCTGGTCTTGTAACTGGCCCATTGTGTCTGTCTGACATTAAGGCAGGGCATGGTCATAGGTTTACCTGCTGTGGCTTGGGCATTCACAAACATTTCATGAAATACTTTTTCAGCTTTGCCTCAACTTTCTTGAATCACCTGTTTGACTTTTTCAATCTTGTCTAGTCTCTCAAACATATCAGGGTTAGAACTTTGGAGTGCAACATAAACAAGAAGCAGTAGCCAAGAAAATTGTGCCAGGATGTGCAGAGCTACAATGAGGCATTGTGATCTTGCCAGTGTGAGATTTCAAGCAGAGTTAACTACAGCTGGGTACAAAGCAACACACCGGATGCATTCCTTTCAACTCACCTTGTCTCACATAACCCAAGTGACAATCTGAGGACAAAACTGTTTTGACCATTTCCACTTCTGTCTTTGGCATGTGTTGGAATATACAAAGACAGTTTGAGGCAAAAGTAACATCATTGTCCAAAGGTGTCCTTCATAAGCATTTCCAAACCTACCCCAGTCAATGTGCCTAGGTTGTTTCCACCACAGTGCACATTCATGAGGTCAGGGTGTTGGAGATGCAAACAGGTTTTAACCAAAGGCAACAATTGGTGCAAACCATTTAATGTCTACATTTTGTAAACCTAGGTCTAAGACAATACGTCTCCTTTCTGCATACCTCTTGCACCAGAAAATATAGCTATGTCCTACGATCCACACTAGCATTTTGAAGGTATGGCTGGAAGGTATGGAAAGATGTCTGTAGCTCATGCAGTTCCTTTGTAGAATAAGAGATATGTCTGAAGATGGGGAACTACTTTTTTTTGCCATACAAAACGATACCTGATTGGGAGATGAAAAGCATTGTTTTTTTAAAGTAAGGTGCAGATTAGTTTTGTTGAAAAGCATCTTTGTGATTGGTTAAGAAAAAGCAGTTTCAACGTGGAGTACATATCACAGGATAAAATTTGCTAAACTCAACCACACCTGCTACTTGCATTTGGAAGGCACTGTTCAAACTTAAAACAATTGTGAACATTTAAACTGCACATGCCGATAAATGTTCAAGAAAATGTTGCAAAAAAATATCGTTAGGTTTAAAAAAAATTATGAACTTTTAACCTGCACGTGTTGTAGAATATTCTAGAAAGTGTGCTGATAGAATACGTTGCACTGCTGACTTCTATGTATCATTGAATATGAAAAAAACTGTTATATGGAAATTAAAAAGAAACTAATAGAGAGAAGTTTCGAAAAGTAAAAGAATCAAGGAAGTATTCCAATTTGTTCTTTACATGCATTTATGTGTGGAGGAACAAAATTATAGAAATAACAGCACCAGGAAGAGGAAGAAGCAAGGAGTGGGGGGACGGGGGAGATGGGCACAATGGCACACATGCACAATCAAGTACAGCACAAGTATAGACACACAATGGCCAAAATGAAACACACCAACAAGGAGCACAAGTCACACAGTCCGCCAACATCACACCACTGAACGAGCATAGAAGTGAAAATTTCATGCTGCATTCATACAGGATGTGTACAAAGGCCGGTCGTGGGTGTTGTGGGATGTCTGTGACCGTGGTCATCATGGATAAGATGCCCAGCACGTGGCACATGGGCAGGTTCACTGCCTATTTGGGCATGTCCTGCGGTATTCCAACTACACCATGAGAGTGCCGTTTGGTGGTGGTGCATACCACTTTACAACATCATCTGCTGGGGCCCTTGTGGCAGGCCACACCAGAACACAGAGACATACTTACCGCACTTCCTGCACACAGACATGTCCGAGGCACCCCGTTTCCCTTGCCGGATAGGCACACCCCTGCGCTGACCTGTGTACGCCGGACCAGCACTCATTTGTTGTGCATTCAGGAGCATGCGTGCGTAGCTACATGTCCAGGGTCACTGCCAATGCTAAGGTGACATGGTAACGTCTGCTGAAGACAGCACACTCTGATGTTGCAGGACCCGTGCCTATCATGCTAACACAATGACCATATGGACACACTTGCTCAGATGCCGGTTTTGGGGGCATTGGCGGTCCTGGGGTTGTTGTGATGAGTCTTGTGACCCTCATGGGTATTCCTGTATCATGCTCATTGACTCTATGACACCTGTCGGTATTCTGGTGTGGCTCTTGGCTGTGTTTCTTTTCATGCTGCAGGTAATTGTCCTGCTTAACTCCAGCAGAAAGCAGGTGTAAAATCCCTGGTGGTAACGCCGGGATTTGTTTCGCATGGCAGTTGCTGTGAAAGTTGTGATGTGATTTTTTCGTGTGCAGAACAATATACGAACTGGGAAGTGTAAGTGTACCCCGTCAAGATCTAGTACCTGACGCACTATTCCCAATCAATGTAAATACAATGAGATTTCTTCATTGATTTTGTGTGTACACTGTAAGTGCAGCCACTACCTCAGTGCAATTCAATACAGTATTTTAGTATTTAGAATAAATCGCAAATGTGCATCTTGTGTCTTTTTGCATAGGAACGGCTAATCTGCATTTCATAATATAAATGATAAACTATTTTTATTTTTTATTTTTTTATTAACATATATAAATATATATAAAATAAACTAATAAACAAAATGTAACAAAAATAATAGAAAACTACAAGGCAGATGACTCCTGTGGGGACCACGGATGTCGACGACAGAGCTTGGAAAATAAAGCACAAAATAAGGACGTGTGTAATGCGCATATCAAAGGACTGAGAGAGAGAAACAGAGAAGGGAAAACAAGCCAGAGAGAAAAAGAGAAGGAAGGAAACAAATGGAGTATGAAAGGGATAAGGGAGAGAGAGATAGAAGGGAAGGAATGAAGAAAGTGAGAGAGATTGAAAATAGGGAAGTGAGAGAGAGTGAGAGAAAGAGAGAGACTGTTGCCTCTGCGCATC
The DNA here is from genome assembly GCF_964261635.1 of Lissotriton helveticus. NCBI lineage: Eukaryota > Metazoa > Chordata > Amphibia > Caudata > Salamandridae > Lissotriton > Lissotriton helveticus. The sequence continues at coordinate 604,907,034 of NC_136063.1, forward strand.
CATGAGCAAATAATTACCTGGTGCCACCGGAATGGGCAGCAGTGGGCGTACTCCAAGTGCCTGTCAAAAACCCGCCGATCTCAGAGATGTTGCTGAGTCTTGAGTCATGAATGGCGGAGACCACATCAGCTTCTCTGCGGATCTCACAGATGTCGCTGAGTCCTGAATGGCGGAGCCCACATCAGCTTCTGCACTGCCCGGCAGATCTCACACATGTCGCTGAGTCCTGAGTCATCAATGGCGGAGGCAACTTCAGGGTTTGGTACCGCTAAGCCTGTGAAACTCAAGTCCGTGCCACGTGGTGGTAGGTTCCTGATGGCCACATGAGTTTTGGGTGGCACTAACGCTATGCATATGAAGTCCGCGCCAAGGGGATGGTGGGCCCCTGGTGGGCATACAGCTGAGGGAGCGACTAACCTTCTGTGCAACTTTTCAATGACTCTTTATGGTTGAGTCCTGTGGAGTGTCTGCCAGCCAGTCAGCACTGGTAATAAAGGATGTGACGTTGTCGATAAATTATATTTGCGTGGTCTGTGACGGATGTGCCTGATGGGTGTGGTGTGTGTGCAAACCTGCCCTCAGGGAGTGGCCGTGAGATGTTGAGAACTAGACCACTGACTTGCACAGCAACTGCAAGTATGCCTGCGACAGGTAGCTATGTGGGGCCAATGTCAGAACGTAATCGGAGTGGCGTGGTATGGCGTACGACATAACAGGGCAAGGATAGCCACAATGACGCGGACGGCTCGTAGTACTGCGTCTGTGAGTCGAACGGACGGGCCGCAGCTGTCCCTCTGCGAGCCTGGTTGCGAACTGTTCATAACTCACACTACATAAGTATTGAAGAATCATTTTGTGATTCAGTTAGTCAGCTGGCATCTGTCCGAGGCATTTGTGAAAACATATTGGAGTTCTTTCTGTGAGAGATACATCTTTGACGCTCCCTCTCCCCACATTACCAGGTAACGCACCCCTTTCCTACATTACCAACATACCCCCAACAACCTTCTTGGGCCCGGAAGTGTCCCTGTGTGGTTGGACAAAGAAGAATCTTAGTCATGTATAGATTGACAAATAAAAAAAAAATATTTAAAGAAAAGAACAACAAATAAGACTGAATAGAGGCTGGTGCTGTGGTCGCTGCTACAAAGTTGGGATCACTTCCATTCAGGACTCAGGACACAGTTACACTTGTGGGATTGGTTTGTGTTAAATAGGGTTAGTGGCACCAGAAGCATTGAGACTGTATGAGCCTGTGATGGTGCTTGGTGTGGACGGCCTCACTGGTAGTAATGTGTGTTGCCTACTGTACTGCGTCATGTGGTATCGGGATGCTATCTGAATTGTGAGGCATGCTGACAGTAGTGTAGGCTAGAGGTAGCAATGAGGAAGGACCCACAGCCACGTGCATACGTTGGTGGCCTCATCAGCCTGCATAGTGCAGGTTCAGTGACACCACTTGTTGCCATTCTTCAACATGAAAATACTTCTCACTAATCGAAGGGAGTCTGGTGCTGTGGTCGTGGCCACAAAGTTTTGGGTCACTGCCATTCAGGATTCAGGACACAGTTACACATGTGGGATTGGTTTGTGTTAAATAGAGTTAGTGGTACCAGAAGCATTGAGACTGTATGAGCCTTTGATGGTGCTTGGTGTACACAGCCTTACTGTGTGTTGCCTACTGGACTGTGTCATATGGAATCAGGACTGTATCTGAATTGTGAGCCCTGCTGACCGTGGTGCAGGCCAGAGGTAGCAATGAGGAAGGGCCCTCAGCCATGTGCATACGTTGGTGGCCTCACCAACCTGCGTAGTGCAGGTTCAGTGGCACCACGTGTCGCCGGCCTTCCATATGCAAATACCACTCACTAATCGAAGGGAGTCTGGTGCTGTGGTCACTGCCATGAAGTTGGGGTCACTACCATTCAGGACTCAGGACACAGTTACACATGTGGGATTGGTTTGTATTAAATAGGGTTAGTGGCATCAGAAGCATTGAGACTTATGAGCCTGTGATGGTGCTTGGTGTGGACGGCCTCACTGGGAGTAATGTGTGTTGCCTACTGGACTGCGTCATGTGGAATCGGGACTGTATCTGAATTGTGAGCCCTGCTGACCATAATGTAGGTCAGAGCAAGCGATGAGGAAGGGTCCACAGCCATGTGCATACGTTGGTGGGCCCACTGGCCGCCGTAGTGCAGGATCAGTGGCACCACTTGTCGCCAGCCTTCAATATGCATATACTCCTCACTAATCGAAGGGAGTCAGGTGCTGTGGTCGCTGTCACGAAGTTGGGGTCACTGCCATTCAGGACTTAGGACACAGTTACACATGTGGGATCAGCTTGTTTTAAAGAAGGTTAGTGGGACTACGTGTTGCCGGCTTGCATATCAAAATATGCCTCACAAATCGAAGGGAGTATGGTGCTGTGGTCGGTGCTACAGACATGGGGTCACTGCCAATCAGGACTCAGGACACAGTTACACATGTGGGATCGGCTTGTGTTAAAGAGAGCTAGTGGGACTACGTGTTGCCAGCTAGCATATTGAAATATGCCTCACAAATCGAAGGAAGTAAGGTGCTGTGGTCGCTGCCGCAGACTTGGGGTCACTGCCATTCAGGACTCAGGGCACAGTTACACATGTGGGATTGGCTTGAGTTGAACAGAGTTAGTGGCACTACGTGTTGCCGGTCTTGCATATTGAAATAAGGCTCACTGATCGAAGAGAGTAGGGGGCTGTGGTCACTGCCATGGACTTGGGGTCACTGCTATTCAGGACTCAGGACACAGTTACACATGTGGGATTGGCTTGTGTTAAAGAGCGTTAGTGGCAGCATTTGTCGCCGCCGTTGCATATGGAAATATGCCTCACTGATCGAAGGGATTCTGGTGCTGTGGTTGTCTAATGGATTTGGGGGCACTGCCATTCAGGACTCAGGACACAGTTCCACATGTGGGATCGGCTTGAGTTAAACAGAGTTAGTGGCACCACGTGTCGCCGGTCCTGCATATCGAAATAAGCCTCACTGATTGAAGGGAGTCTGGTGCTGTGGTCGTTGCCACGGACTTGGGGTCACTGCTATTCAGGACTCAGGACACAGTTACACATGTGGGATCGGCTTGAGTTGAACAGAGTTACTGGCACCACGTGTCGCCGCCGTTGCATATGGAAATATGCCTCACTGATCGAAGGGAGTCTGGTGCTGTGGTTGTCTCATGGATTTGGAGTCACTGCCATTCAGGACTCAGGACACAGTTACGGATCGGCTTATGTCAAAGACGGTTAGTAGCACCATGTGTTGCCGGTCTTCCACAGTGTAGGCCAGAGGTAGTGGTGAGCAAGGGCCCACAGCCACGTGCATACGTTGGTGGCCCCACCGGCCTGCGTAGTGCAGTTTCAGTGGCGCCACATGTCACCAGCCTTCCATATGCATATACCCCTCACTGATCGAAATGAGTCTGGTGCTATGCTGGCTGCCACGAAGTTGGGGTCGCTGCCATTCAGGACTCAGGAACCAGTTATACATGTGGGATCGGCTTGTTTTGAACAGGGTTAGTTGGCACCACGTGTCCCCGGTCTTCAACAGTGTAGGCCGGAGGCAGCGGTCAGCAAAGGCCCACAGGTACGTGACGTTGACTTGAGCTGCACAGATTGGGAGCATTTGGTCTTCTTAACCCATTATAGTCTCTTACACAATTTGCGTAGCTACTAATCTTAAAGCCCAGAGGCAGCGGTCAGGATGGGCGCACAGCCACATGGCGTTGAGTTGAGCTGTGCAGTTAGCGGCACCTGGAGCACTCAGCGTGTGCACACCCTGCAATGATACGTGGTCACGGTGAGCCACACTGGGAGCAATGTGTTTTGTCTAATGAATTCTGCCTTAATAAGGCCATGTGGCGATGACTTGTGGTGCAGTGAGTTGGTAGCACCTGAAGCACACAGCGTGTGCGCAGCCTGCGATCATGCGTGGTCTGTGCGGCCCGCACTGGGAGCAACGTGTCTGGCGTACTGGACTGCGCCATCTGCAATCACCCACTGCATCTGAATTGTGAGCCCCTCTGTCCACAGTGTAAATTGAAGGCAGTAGTCGGTACAGACATAAGTCTGCGGAGCTGTGCCGCTGGGTTCGCAGGGGGCCTGTGTCGAGGATGCCCAGGGACTGGCCTATTATTCATACTCCTACGCTGGAGTGGCATACGTTGGACCAGCCCACTCCGCTTTCATTTCCAGGGGGGGACAACACAGCTACATGACCGAGATCTTCCACATTGTGTGAGGTAACATGGTTGCATCCACTGTGCACTACACTACAGGTATTAATGGTATACCTCCACATGGAGAGGTTTGTGCTTTGCATAGTGAGGTCTGAGTAGCACATCACCGGTACACTTGGCATTGTGTGCATTATTATTGATGGACGACTTGCTTCCATCACACTTACTTGGTTACCACATCTCCCAACATTCAGCTATTGTGCGGCTGAGGGGCCATGGCATTTTGGGAAGGTCTGTTGTCCTGTTTTGCACTGCCTCGGTGGTAGTGGGGGTGATCCGGGGGGAGGTTCAGTTGGTGGCCTTTTTGGGTGTCAGAGCCGCATGATCTGTAGCTGTATCACGTGTTGGTCTTTAGATGTGGCTGTGACTTGGGCCAAATTCACGCTGTAGATACTCAACCTCCTTACACCAGTTAAAGGTTGAGGTTAATTTGTTACTGGTAACTCGGCATATCACCTGTTTTTGGATTGCATTGAAGATTTGGCTGGTCGTTGAAAATATGGGGAAGTGGTGTCTTAGTTTCTAGTTTCCATGGGAACACTTACTTTGCATATCATTAGCGTTAGTTGTGGGTCTCTTCTGTGGCTATATTTTTTGGGCAGAAGGTATCAATGGAAAACTGGTGAGATTTGCAGTTTTCACCAGGTTGAGAATGGGATGTTAATTTAAAAACACAAAAAAGAATAGGTTTAATGAACATTATAATTAGAAATTAGCATTTAAAAAACCTTTGAAATTCACTGAGAAAACCATGGGCCTTATTTATGAAGGCCTTGTGCCGCCGATGCGTCACTTTTTCCCATTTTAAAAGTGACGCACCCGCGGCGCAAGGCCTTCATAAATAAGGCCCCATAGGTTTTAGGCATGTTATAATAGAAATTAGCATTCAAAAAACCATTGAAATTCACTGAAAAAACCCAGGGACGTTAAACTTAGTTGGGCATTGCACTCAAACAAAACAATAGAAATTCTCATGTTATAGTTATTTGAGCTAACTATAACTCGGCCACGCAATGCACTACTAATGACGTCACATATTACATCATTCATGGCATGGTCAGTGACATCACTGATGACATCACTCATGACATCTCAAATGACATCACTGATGATATAATCCACGTGAAAATCTAATGCACCTCATCAGACCCTAATATAACACTTGATACACCCACTCTAAAATACAGACTATAAACCATTAACACACCAATACCAGTTAGTACATATTCACTTACTAATTTGTAGGTCTACACACACATCAACTCATTCACCCATACAGTCACTCTTACATACAGTCAGTCATCATATCCAGTCGCAAATCTATACAGACATGCACACCGCCTCTAATAGATAGCGTTATTCACACAGCTAGTCAGTCATAGAAATAATCAATCAAACTTTCATTTACTCACTTGTACAGTTATACACATACCACCTCACTTATGTAAACATATACTAACACATACTTACACTATAATACAATAACTAATACAAGCACACACTGATCCATACAGGCACTCTCACAATCCCTCAGTCTCACATATAGTCATTTATACACTCCAACACTCATATATACTGCCTTTTACATATGCAGTTACTCACACATGTACCACTGAGGCATCCATTCACTCACCGAGACACTCATACACACACTCACCCAGCCATAGAGCCCTTCACAGATACAGACTACAGATACAGACTTAAGCACATATACCCAGTGAATTATCCACTCACACATCTATGCACAGAGTCACACCCCTCACCAACCCACACAGACACTCAGGCACCCATACAGATACTCAGACAAGTAATCAGTAGCTCATATAGATCCTCATTTAGCTGCTAACCAAACCATGCAACCGCTTACACACCAACTGACAACCTAAACTGTGTGAATGTCTGTATCAGTTGGTAACACATATATTAAGCAAAACATAAGTAATCACTCAGTTATACAGTCAGTCACACACCTACTTAATCATCCATCCTGACTCTTATACACCCATTTATTCCTCAATACACCTTGGCATATGTTTTATATAGATATAAAACATATATACATTTTATAGAAACACATATTCACTAAATTATGTCATCAGTGATGTCATCAGTGATGTCATTTGAGATGTCACCAGTGATGTCACTGGCCATGTCATGAATGATGTAATATGTGACGTCATCGGGAATGCATTGCAGGGGCGTGAGTTATAGTTAGCTCCACTAACTATAACAGGGGAATTTCTATTGTTTTGTATGAGTGAAATGTCCAACTAACTATAACATCCCTGAAACCTATGGTTTTTTCAGTGAATTTCGAAGGTTTCTTAAAAGCATAATTTCTAACTATAACGTCCCTGAAACCTATGTTTTTTCAGTGAATATATATATATATATATATATATATATATATATATATATATATATATATATATATATATTGTATCCCACAACGCCTTCGTTATCAGAAAAACGTACCAGGACACATCAGGATTGCTGGTGCAAAAAGTGAAGTTTAATGGCAGGAAACAAGGCGTTTAACCTATCGGCTTGCTCACGTTTTTGAAAACGTGAGCAAGCCGATAGGTGAAACGTGTTGTTTCCTGCCATTAAACTTCACTTTTTGCACCAGCACTCTGTTGTGTCCAGGCACGTTTTTCTGATAACGAAGGCATTGTGGGATACAATTTTAGGGCTGCCGGTAGCCCCAACCTGGATCGTCTATGAGCTAGCCTGGCACTTTTCCTCATACCGGAGCTGCTGTTTGATTACCTACTGGCGGTCGCCAGTAGGTATATATAGTTAGGATTTTTTCCCTATGGGATTTTTGAAAATTCTATGTCTAATAACTTTGGCGTTTGTGGACGGAATTGGCTAAAATTTTCTGGAAAATGGAACATTTTGTTTCTGAGCAGCCCTTGGAAATTTGGGGGGGTTTCGTCAAGGGGGGGCCGAGAAAAAAGGGGGGTCCCAAAACGTGTTTTTAACATTGAGTTTTCCATAGGGCGGTTGGCCTCACTTTTAGCCCGAACGGCTGAATGGATTTGCATGAAACTTTGCAAAATTGTAGGGACTGGTAGCCCGATGTGCCTTTTCTAGGTCTCAATATATGTGCTCCAGTGGATTTTGAGAAATTAACGTTTAAAAAAAGATATATATCTGTAAGCGCGCTCTGGGCAGCGCTCCGGTCCGCGGACCTTAAGCGTACCGGAACTTCGCGTAGCTAAGCTGATTGGCTCTCCGGTGTCTGTCAACATTCTAAACAGTCCGGAGCGGCCGCCATCTTGTCTCTCGGTAGGATTGAGAGACAAGAGGAGGCCAAAACAAAGGCGAAAATGACCATAAGGGGGCATACTAGATCCTCCCTGACCCCCTAGGTTTAATGTGGAGGTTTTAAAAGGGCCCCGCGGGGCAAAAAAACCAAAAAAATGTTTTTGTTTTTTTTTGCGTGGGGAGCGCCCGGTCCGCGAACCGGGAAGCGTTCTGGGCAGCGTACTGCAATGAAAAATGAATGATAGACTTTTCAAATGCTGTATGTTAATTGATTGTTGTTTTTGTTGATTATTTTTTATTTTCTTTATTTTTTAAGCATTTTTTTTATTGTGATTGTGTTTCATAATTTATTAAACTTTCTAACATTTCATTGTCAGAAATTTCATAATTATCATTGAATATACATTGTAGTCTCTGAGGGTGTAAAATGTCCTCATTTTCAAGGAGGTTATCTACTGCTTGTACACATTGCAGTAGTTCTTTGTCTAAAGTTTCATCGAAAAATTCAATATCATTTTCATCATTGATTTCTTGGCTGCTCTCTTGCAGGACAATTTGAAATTCAACTTTCTGTTCGCCTTCCATTTTGCCTGAAATTTAGATTAAAAAATATATATTAGTAGAGATAGGGCACTGTTGGGATTAATTTTGGGCAGTGTATAGTATCAGAGTGGAAGTAGGAATATAAAAAAGTGTATGTGATTTAACGTAAGTAAATTCATAATTATACAAGAGAAGCCTAACTCCATCCATAACTATAACAGAGAAGTCTATCTAAATCTATAACTACTACAGAGGGATAGTATATAACTATCAGAAAAAGTTTACCATATTAACTTATAGTGCACAATATACTTCAGTTTTAAAAATAAAAACTTACCTTTAGATAGAAGTTGAAGGAATTAGTGAAAATCCTATTGAAATGTACACCAAGAAGTAGTAGTCAAAATGGCTGTGTTTTCTTCTCTTCCTTTATATATATTCAGGTATATAACCAATCAAATGTCAGGTAAAAAAAGTAGAAAATGAAAGTAACATTTTAATTGGTTGTCAATTCCAACACTTCAGATGTGTTTTGTGAAGTAATTTACCTCACGGTATTTAGAGAGGTCTACAGGCTAAATGGCTAAATGGAATTCCAATCAAATTTGTGAAAATGGTAGGGATTGGTATGTAGTATGAGCTAGTCTATATTTGGTGAAATTGTCTCCAGTGGCTTTTCTGTGAACTACTTTCCCACCTTTTTTGATGGTGCGCTTCCCAGGGAGCGACCCGGTACGCGAACCGTTGAGCGCCCCGGTTCGCGAACCTTAAGCGTAACGGGAGTCCACCATTTTGTGTTTCGGTCGAATTAAGATACAAGATGGAGGGCAAATAATGTTCAGAATGGGTAGAAGGGGGCACGGTAGACTTATCTTGACCCCCTAGGTTTTGTGAGGGTGGCTGAGGAGGCCCATATGTGCGAAAAAAAAACATTTTTTAAAAAAATTTCGGGAGGTTAGCTCCCGGTTCGCGTACCGGGTAGCGCCCCAGGGAGCGTACTTTGTTGAAAATTAGTGAAAAATGTTAGAGTAAAATAATAATTGTGAGTGATCAGATGTAGGGTAGCTCTGAGAAGAGCTTTTGGGTTTATGGTACATTTAGGTACTTATAAGTAGGTACCAATGCACATTCTTAAATTCAGAGTGAAAATTCTGTTGCCCTCATCTGAGAAGTGAACTCCATCTCCTCTGTAGATATCTTGCATGTAGTAACGCAAGTTATTGTTGTACAGGGAGCCCATTCCATGGTCTCTCATGTAAGCTGAAACAGATTTGTTTACATGCTTCCTCGACTTCTCAATTTGTGGACAAAATTGGTTTGACCACCTCCATTTCTGTCTTTGGCATATATTTGAATATACCAAGGCAGTCTGAGGAAAAAGTGCCATTAATTGCTCAAAGGTGTCCTTTAAAAGCATTTCCAGACCTACACCAGTCAAAGTGCCCAAGTCATTACCTCCACAGTGCACAATTAACAGGTCAGGTTTGGGCAAATGCATAAAGGTTTTCACCAATGGTATCAATTGGTGACATTTTAATCCTCTGTGGCCAAACCACTTAATTTCCACATCTTGTAAATTGAGGTTAGGTAAATTCCTGTTTTCAGTGTACCTTTGAGCCCAGTGAATATAACTATGTCCAACAATCCAGACAGAAAACATGGTGAGAGAAGGTTCTCCTGCAGTCAGTTGAAGTGTGGCAATGAAATGGCAGTTGAAAAAATGAGAGTTTAAAATGAAAAAAACTGTGGAGTTTCTGTGTTCATGAAGCAGTAACAGTGATTGGTGGATTTTGATTGCTGAAAACAGAAAGTTAGGGTGCACGGATGAGTTATTTGAAAGATGTATTTTGAATGGTCAATAAAAAATCATTAAATGAAAGAATGCACTGGATATGCAGGTGCACTGAGAGTTCAGAGTTCAATTGCAACATTGTTGTGTGAACTTGCAAACACCAGAAGTCTTCCAAGAGGTGGTTGCTATGCAGAAAAGGCATGAAATGGCAGAGGGGGGAAGGGTTTTCATTTGAAAAAAAGTGAGGGAAGAGTTTTGATTGGGTGACTTGAGAGATATGTGTGAAGAATTACAGCATTTCTGTGCTTTTGATAGCTGCAGACTCTGGAGTGCATACCTTTTGCTCTGCTGAAGACAAATTGGTGTGTTTCTGAGACTGTTTTCAAACTCAAAGTATTTGCTAAGGTGAGAAAATATTTCTTTAATTTAGATAGAGAATAGTGTGCTTTAAGGAGAAAATTATGAATTATGTGGCGCAAATTGCTTGTAAATATGCTCCCACCTGTGCAAGGAAAATTTAGATTTTTAATGTTTGTGTTACATAGCCATGTTAAAAGTGATACAAACATGCTGCAAAGGCAATTAAAAAACGCTTTTATGTGTCTTAAGGACATTTTAAGTAATTTTCCCATGTGCAGTGTTTTGAAATTATGATTTGAAAATCGTTTTTGGGGAAAAGGAATTGTTTTTAAATTTATGACAAGGACATAATGGTGTATGCTTCTTTATAAGGCAATTGACTGTCCCTGATGTTATTTTTCCCATTTTAATGTAAGATCTTTCTCTGTGGCGCAAATTGCTTGTAAATATGCTCCCACCTGTGCATGGCAAATTTAGATTTTAAATGTTTGTGTTACATAGCCATGTTAAAAGTGACCCAACCATGCTGGAAAGGCAATAAAAAAACACTTTCATGTGTCTTAAGGACATTTTAAGTAATTTCCCTGTGGGCAGTGTTTTCAAATTATGAATTGAAAATCGTTTTTGAGGTAAAGGAATGTTGTTAAAATGTATGTGCGCCATATGCCCCCAAATTTCTTTTTCAGGGGTGCGGCAGGGTGTTATTGAGACACCCCTACACCTTTGGAAAAATTCCTAATTTGCGATGAGCTAATTGCTAATTGCAAATTGCACCTTCTTTTATATGGGCATCCTGGCGCATGGAAATGAATGGGTAATTTGCAATTAGCAATTTGCTCATCGCAAATTTGGAATGGTAAAGAATCGCTATTTATTCCTTAAAATTCGCTATTTTGGAAATGCAAAATAGTTATATGATACATATGGCGGTTGATGTCTAACAAGATAAGAAGCTTAGGGATAGATTTATGATGACTGGCGCAATGAAGTGGACATCACTTACTTCATTGGTAGAGCTTTACATGTATTATGTCCTCTGTATTCTTCATCAAGCGTAACTTTAATCTGCAATCCTGAGTAGGCCTCACCTTAAACAAACCTCTGGATAGGCCACATCTTATCGTCATCCTGAATTAATCATTTAAAATGCTAGGGACATATTTATGATAGGTGTATGCCTCTTTTGCGCCACTTACAAAACACTGTCCATGGGGAAATGACTTAAAATGTCCTTAAGACACATGAATGTGTTTTTTTAAAGCGTTTGCAATTTTTTTGGGTCACTTTTAACATGGCTATGTGACTCAAACAGTCAAAATCTAAATTCACCATGCACAGGTGGGAGCATATTTACAAGGAATGTGCTCCATGGGGAAAGGTCTTATAATGTAATATGGGAAAAATGACATCAGAGACACTGAAATGCCTTATAGAGAAGCATACACCATTATGTCCTTGTCATAAATTTGCAAACCATTACTTTTCCCCAAAAACGATTTTCAAATCATAATTTGAAAACACTGCACATGTGGAAATGACTTAAAATGTCCTTAATTCAAAATTTGCTATTCCTTATTTTGCGATTGCACTGAAGGATTTGCAAATTTTGCGATTTCTCAAATGCAATGTATCAAACAAAAAATATGTAAAAAAATGACATTAAGGATTTGGAAACTACCACCAACTTCTAGTTGGTGGTAATTTGTGAATTCTTTTCAAAAAGCTTTTTTTCCAAAAAACAAAAGGTGCCATATGACGCCCATACATGCCCTTAGGGCATGTATGTGCGCCATATGCCCCCAAATTTCTTTTTCAGGGGGTGCAGCAGGGTGTTCTTGAGACACCCCTGCACCCTTGGAAAAATTCCTATTTTGTGATGAGCTAATTGCTAATCGCAAATTGCACCTTCATTCCTATGAGCCTCCTAGCCCATGGAAATGAATGGGTAATTTGCAATTAGCAAATTGCTCATTGCAAATTAGGAATGGTAAAGAATTGCTATTTATTCCTTAAAATTCGCTATTTAGGAAATGCAAAATAGTTTGATGGTACATATGGTGGTTCATCTGTAACAAGATAAGAAGCTTAGGGATACATTTATGATGACTGGCGAAATAAAGTGCAAATCACTTACTTCATTGGTAGGCCTTTACATGTATTATCTCTTCTGTATTCTTCATCAAGCATAACTTTAATCTGCAATCCTGAGTAGGCCTCACCTTAAACAAACCTCTGGATAGGCCACACCTTATCGTCATCATGAATTAATCATTTAAAATGCTAGGGACAGATTTATGATAGGTGTATGCCTCTTTTGCGCCACTGTGCGTCACTTTTATGATGCAGCGGCGGTGCAAAAGATTTGCTATGAGGCGACAAAATTACAAATTGATGCTTTTAGGCAGATATGTCATGGTGTAAAAAAAACGTACCACATGAAACCGATGCAGCAGTGATGCAAAAGATGCACCATGTTGCAAGACAGGCCTCACTTGGGGCCATATGTATCAAGCTAATTAGCATTCACAAAGATCAAAATTCTGCGAATTTCGGCCTTTGCGAATGCTAATTAGACAAATGGTATATATCAAACAAGTTTGATGCAAAATAAGGAATAGCAAAATTTGCTATTCCTTATTTTGCGATTGCACTGAAGGATTTGCAAATTTTGCGATTACTTAAATGCAATGTATCAAACAAAAAATATGTAAAAAAATGACATTAAGGATTTGGAAACTACCACCAACTTCTAGTTGGTGGTAATTTGTGAATTCTTGTCAAAAAGCTTTTTTTCCAAAAAACAAAAGGTGCCATATGACGCCCATACATGCCCTTAGGGCATGTATGTGCGCCATATGCCCCCAAATTTCTTTTTCAGGGGGTGCAGCAGGGTGTTCTTGAGACACCCCTGCACCCTTGGAAAAATTCCTAATTTGTGATGAGCAAATTGCTAATCGCAAATTAAACCTTCATTCCTATGAGGCTCCTAGCCCATGGAAATGAATGGGTAACTTGCAATTAGCAATTTGCTCATTGCAAATTAGGAATGGTAAAGAATTGCTATTTATTCCTTAAAATTCGCTATTTAGGAAATGCAAAATAGTTTGATGGTACATATGGCGGTTCATCTGTAACAAGATAAGAAGATTAGGGATAGATTTATGATGACTGGTGCATCACCAGGGATGTGTCAGTCATCCTGTGCCGCTGTTCCGCCACCCATGGTGTGCTGCATTTACAATGCGGGGCATCATGGGGCAAAAATGGCACAGATGTGTGATGTATCTGTGATGTAAAGGTAGTGATTGCTGGAGTTGTATCGCAAGTGCGATGCAGCTCAAGCAAGGCTCAGGGGTGCCCCATCTCCACAATGTTGCGTCAAGACCTATGCCTGCTTAAAGCAGGCGCAGGGTTTTGACGCAGTTTTCTCCTATCTGATTGTAAATACGGCACACCATGGGTGGCAGAGCAGCGGTGCACGTTAACTGGTGCATGCCTGGGGATGTGCCATTTAACATAAATCTGCCCCTTTACATTTAAGTATGTGCAGGACACACAGAGTCGGTGAGGCTTATCCAAGGTTAAGAAGAGATGAGTCCTGTTCACTGAAAAATTAGACATAGTCTTCACCTGATCAGCATTGCTGGACATGGCTAAATAATAGCTGCAAAATATTACTCTTGTTAAACAATTTTACTATTATAATCTCTGAGATTTGTCTCTTACTCTGCAACATCTCATTGTTGTTATCTTTCTTTAAAGATAAAGACAACATCAACATGAGTGACAATCTGCAATCAGTTGATTTTGACCTCATCATTGAACTTGTAATTGAAACATCAGTGGATGTTGATCCATTGGATGATTTAAATCCTGAGGATGAAGAAGAGCGTGATGAGGATGCAGATTTGTCCGAATTATATGACATAGGGTGGGAAGCTGACCTGCTTGAGCCTATGGAAATATAAACATTTATTTTTAAAATGTATAATTAATAAAAAGTAAAAATGTAAACCGTTTAATTTAAAAATAAAGACACCTTCAAAAACAGGTTATGTGTAGTGTCTTCAATAAAATATTAAAATATGCTCATAAAATTAGATCAGATTCACATATAAAATAGCACAGGTAACATAAATATAAATGTCATTTCTTTTCTGCTATTTCTGTATTATAAATTTGCCAAGGACTAAAAAATCTTCTATTTAAAATGTCAAGTAGTGTGTTAAGTTTTTGATCATTGTTATTGATTTACTGTTTGGTAATAGTGGTTAATAAAATGTTTTATTATATTTTACCACAGATTCAACTGCAGATCATTTCAAGATTTTACCATGCCAACAATAGAAAGACAGAGAAAGGCTGCAAAACGTCAAAGACAGCAGGTGAAACAAAATAAGCAGCAGTCCTCTAACAAAAAGATTTGTCAAGTCACGAAGAAAGCACCGGGTAAGAGCACAAAATATTTCATAAGAAATATGTGTAGTAAAAAAAATATTACTACAGAAAATGTTTCAGTCCATAAAAAGATAAGCAAATCAAATGGAAAGGAAAGGCCAATCAAAAATGTTACTGCTAGAGCAAGAGATAACTCTGTGCATGATAGTAGAAGGAAACAACAGTTTAGGGACATTCGTAAACGAATGTTCCGCAACAGGATAATTGGCAATTTGTTAAAAAATATTAAGAAAGGTCAACAGAAACTGGTTTTTTATAAGAGAAAAAAAAAAGTTGAGAAAGTTATTGATCAGGCATTTGAAATTAAACGTAAGTTATTTATTTTGATAATCAATAGAATTAGGAAGCTAAACAAGGCAATTTATGATTTCAAAAGAAATAGTAGATGGAAGAGAATAGTTAATCGTAGTAATTTTTGTGAAGTTTTTTCTGGAGAATGGATGCATAGTTCAAGCTGTGAGGCATTTTTTAATGAGGAGAGTTATTTCCAGGATAATGATTTGGTGCATGCAGTTGACACCTGTGGTCGTGCTTATGAAGTGAAAGATGGTTGTCCAGTTGAAAAAGAAAAACTTGTGACAACAGAGGCAGAAGAGGTGTTAGGTAATGAGGTTTTAGGAAGACGTGCTAAGGGTCCTGTGTACACCTGGAAGTGTAGTAGTATTTGCAGTGTGCGACAGGATTCCATCAATTTGCTTTGTGATTTTGTACGGTCATTTAATAAGAAAAGTTTGAAGCAGAAAATAAGGTTGTTGCAAGAATTAGATCCTTGCAGAGTGAGAGAAGTGACAGGTTTGCATGGTCATTCACTGGCTTGTCTTTCCAGGAGAGTATGCCAGAGTGTTTTTCATCATTTCAGGATGCTAGCAGTGCATCATAATAAAGTGAGGAAATTAGTTAGAATGTTGTATTATGCTAAGAGTCCAGCAATTATGCTTAAACAATTATGCGCTGCTCTTTTGCATGGTTCTGAAATAGATGTGAAGAACATATGTGAAGAAATTGAGTTTTGTTACTTTGGAAGTAAAGAGGAGAATGTTGAAATTGACCCAGAAGAAGAGGGTAATGTGGAAGATAGTGTACAGGTTTCCAGTACAGATAATTTCCAGAGGGAAATTGCGACGTTTCAGGTGAAATCAAGTGAGAGGCCTAATTTCACTTGTGTGTGTTGTCGACGCACTTATTATAAGAATCAGACTAAGTTAGTGGATTTATATGCAAAAAGTGAAAGGGAAAATAATAGTGAATGGAAGGATTTTGCAACATACTTGATGGTAGAAAATTGTTTTGATTTGGGATTTGATCAACGTGTGTGTACTTATTGTTGTTGCAAATTAAATCAAAACCAGATGCCTGCTAGAGCAGTTCATAATAATCTGGAATTGGTTGAGATTCCTTCTGAATTGAAGGATTTAAATACTTATGAATCTATTTTGATTCAAAGTATCCATCCCTTTCAGGCTATTGTAAGAATGGAGCCAAAGACAGGGAAATTGCCTCCATCAGATTTACAGAGAGGATTAAAGGGAAGAGTTGTTTATTTGCCTCTAGATTTGAAGAAAAACATTAACACAATTGGGCTAGAAAAAGTAGAAGAGGAACCTCTGGTTATCTTAGTTAATGGGGTTCCGACAAATAATAAGAAAATATGGCAAGATTTAGTAGATGTTAGGAAAGTTAAAAAGGCAACATTGTATTTGAAAAAAAATAATAAATACTATAAGAATGTATATGTTGCAGAAGAGGAAGTAAGTGAGGAAGAGGATAGCGATTTGTGTGCTGGTCAAATTGAGAAAGTAGAACCCTCTACTAGTGAAGAAATATATGAACATTATAGTGTTCATCCTTTGCATTCCAAGGAAGTCATGGGGAATGCTATTGAGTTGTTTCAAATGAAACAAGCCAAAGGGAGTCCCATTAGTGTTTGGGAGGAAAGTTTGGAAGCTCGGTGTTTCCCACAGCTTTTTCCAACAGGTCAGGGAGGAAGATATGATGAGCGACCTCATCAAATTCCTGCTTCTGAATACCGGACTTTGCGATTGTATGCAGGAGATGCTAGGTTTCGACAATGCATTCCCTATTTTTTTCATCTCCTGTTTGAAAGCGATCTGTCTGGACTGTCATATGCAGTGAACCACATCTTGAAAAGTGGTATACACATGCAAAACATCTCGGCAAGTGACTTTATGGATAAAGTCAATGTCCAAGACAGTATTTTGGATTCTCACCTGATTAATCTCATGGCGTGTCAGCGTGGTACTAATGAGTACTGGTACCGTCGTCATGGTGATTTAAAATGTATGCTGAGGAACTTAGGTACTCCCACATGGTTCCTCACTCTGAGCTGTGCCGAGTATGGCTGGGAAGACTTACTTGAATTTCTACGAGAGGCAAATGCTAACGTAGATAACATCGAATTCAAGACACCCGGAGAACTGTGCTCTTTGGATCCAGTCAATGTATGTAGGTACTTCAATCATAGATTTGAAGCTATGATGTCTTTCATCATGAATAAGAAGAATCCACCTCTTGGAGAGGTGTTGGATTTCTTCTGGAGAAAGGAGTACCAAGCAAGAGGTGCTCCTCATATACATATGTTGCTGTGGATCAAGGATGCACCTAAATTTGGAACGGATCCAGAAGACTCAGTGATGAGTTTCATCCAACAGTATTCTACGTGTGCTGTTCCAAACGCAAAGGAGAAGAAAAGCCTAAGAGAAAAAGTTCTGCGTTTCCAAAGCCATCGATGTGGAAAGTACTGCCGTCGTAAATTCCGAAACAAGGACAAGTTCTACACCAAATGTCGTTTCGGTTTTCCACGACCGGTGATTTCTAAAGGAAGAGTAAACAGTTTGATGTCTTCGCTGCGACATAATGTCATGAAGAAATCACCTAAAAACACATACAATTTGAAGAGGAACGAAGAGTCCAAGTACATCAACGACTACAACCCGGTGATTTTGTCCATGTGGAATGCTAACATGGATATACAGTTTGTGGCTGATAACTGTATGGCTGTGGCTCGGTATGTGACGTCTTACATCACCAAAAAAGAGAAGACAGAATTGAAGGATATGTGGGAGGACATTTCCCATGAAAAGAGCCTCAGCAACAAGTTGTACAGTTTCAGTCTGAAGATGTTGTCGCATCGAGAAATTGGAGCTTACGAATGCTCTGACCGGTTGTCTTCAGCAAGTCTCTATGCCAAGTCCAGGAGTATCGTTTGGGCGAGTCTTGGTCTTGCTGCAACGCGTAATCGAGTTCTGAAACCTGTGCGGGAAATTGAGTATTTGGCGGAAAAGGAGCCAAACAGTACCAACATTTTGAAGACCAACATGTTGGATACATATTATCCAAATAGAAGCAGTCACCTCGACAATGTTTGTCTGTATGAGGTTCTTCAAAATTACATATTCAAGAGGAACATCAAAGAAGATACTGAGAAAGGAGTGTATGCTGTAATAGGAAGTGAGGGATGTCTGGTCAAGCAAAGAAAATGCCACTTGGTAAACCATCGAAAATTGAGTGGCGAATCTCCTGAAAAAAAGGAGTTTTTCTATTTAGCACTTTTGCAACTTTTCAAGCCTTGGCGTGCAGAAGAGGAACTGCTTGGAGATTTCCTCTGTTACGAAGACTCTTTCAATGCCGCCAAGGAGACCATAGAATGTCCTGCTTTTCCCAAATATGTAGAAATGTTGAATGCGGAAATTGAGCAGGAAGCAACGATTGCAACCGAGATTGCCAGAGACAGTTCTCAGGACAGTCAGAGTTCTGCTTCATTGAGTCAGGATCCACTAGGAGGACCTGTTATCGAAAATGAAGCTGCCACTGCCATGAATGAAGTGGAAAGAGCCATGGCACATGGTCAGGAGGATGCGGTTAACTTAGAAGAGTTGGAAAGACAACTCAACGTTGAGCAGAGGAAAATATATGACGAAGTTACCATGCAAATTGATCATGGATTAAGTCATGACAAGAAAGAGTGCTCATGTACGTCGTTGAAGCCTGTCCGACTGTACGTGAGTGGAGAAGCGGGAACTGGAAAAAGTTTCCTCATTAAAGCAATTTCATGCTATTTGCAGGAAAGGACAGAGTCATCGCTGTCTTGTGTTGTCACCGCTCCAACTGGACTGGCAGCACATAACATTAAAGGGATTACTTTACATCGTTTACTGATGCTGCCAGTGGAGCATGACAACAAATTACAATATCACAAGCTATCTGGAGATGCTTGTTTTGAAGTTTCAAGAATCTTGAGGAAAATGAAACTTCTTATCATTGACGAAGTAAGCATGGTTTCCAATGTCATGCTTGCCTTTGTGCATTTGAGAATGAAAGAAGTTCTCAAAACAGAGTATGATGTGTTATTTGGTGGCAAACACATCATTGTTTTCGGAGATCTTCTGCAGCTGACACCAGTGAAAGGGCAACCTGTGTTCAAAATGCTCACGCATGAAGATACCAGGAAGTGCCTAGGCAGCATTGGCAACGTCAATATATGGTTAAACTTCAATTATGCTGAACTGCATGAAAATATGCGTCAGGCGAAGGATGAAGTTTACAAGACTATTCTACAAGATGTTAGAATTGGAAAAGTGACCGAGCATGGGAAAGAAGCTTTACATGCACGATTACTGTCAAATTTATATCCAGAACAAGATGTTGTGCCTGAGAATATTTTTCAGAAAATTACTGATAAGAAATCTGGAATATGTTTGATGCCAACTCTTGCAGAATGTGCCAAATTCAACAACAAAATGTTGCATTTAGAAAAGCAAGAGATTGTGAAACTGGAAGCTATTGACAGAGTAGAGCATATGGGATCAACAATTATTTTGTCTGAGAATCTGAAAACAAAATTGGATTCATTAGAGAAGAGTATATCTAAAACTGCAGGTTTTGAAAAGACTCTGAATGTGTGCTTGAACTGCCGTATAATTTTAAGAAGGAATTTACATGTTGAAAGAGGTCTGGTAAATGGATCAATGGGTAATGTTGTTGATTTTGTAAAATACAGAAATAGAGATGGAATTGAATTTTTAAAAATTAAATTTGATGGCATTGAGGAAGTACAGCTAATTGGTCGTTGCTCTGCTAGATTTTTGCTTGTAAAAGACTTATATGTTCGCCGTAAGCAGTTTCCTGTTTGCCTGGGATATGCGGTGACAATCCATAAATCGCAAGGTTTAAGTGTAGACAGTGCATTGGTGAATATTGGCAGTTCTGTGTTCAAGGAGGGTATGGCATATGTGGCATTGTCACGAGTTAGAACTTTATCGGGATTGTACTTGATTGAGTGTGATGTCACAAACATTTGTGCTGATCTAGATTGTGTTAAGGAATACAATAGGTTAAGAAGAGAGTATGCGCCACATTTGCCTCAGTATCCTTTGTTTGAGAAACGTGTGGTAGGCCGGAAACGAAGAAATGTGACCAATACTGGGGAGGTTGTAGCAAAAAGACGAAAAGTCGATGAACCTAAAATTACAAGCAGAAACAAAAAGGATTCTGTTGAAGATGTTGTTGGTTTTCAATTTGAAAACAGTTCTGGTGTCAACTGCTATGCTAATGTAGTGGTTAATGTTTTGTTTTCTCTAGAAAATGTAAAAGAAGAGATTGTGGTCAATTCTGATCAAAGATTTTGCAGTTTGTTAAATTCTGTGTTAGAGAAATGTAGCACTGATAGAAGAAACATAGAAAGTGTGTCTGAAATTCGAAATCTGTTAGACAGATGTTCAGGCCAAACACAATTCTCTCAAAATATTCAGCAAGATTGTCAGGAGTTTTTAATGTATATGCTTGATGTATTACATGCTGAAGGTGTAGATGTAGATCAGCTGTTTGGGCTTTCTTATCAATGGCAGCATGACTGCGAGAACTGTATGGTATCAAGTACTACTAGTGTAGACTCAGAAAGATTTATATATTTAACTTTGCCAGACAGTAAATCAGTCTCCTTTAATAAGCTAGTAAAAGCAGCTGATCACAACATGGAGTGTAGCCAATGTAAATCTGAAATGATGTCCACATTATTTATACGAACATATGGCCAGTATGTCATTTTAATGTTCCAACGATGTAGGCCTGATGGAACAAAATTGACAACTTTAATTAAAAATTTTGTAGCTTCGCAGTTGTCAATATCAGGAAGGACTTTTGTAACTGCAGCAATTATATATCATGACGGCCCTTCAATAACATCAGGACATTACACAGCTTATTTAAAGTCTAGAAATGGCTGGTCATTCTGCAATGATTCTGTTTTAATTTTCAAAAAAAAATTGCCGTATGACCTTAAAAACTCTTACCTGGTGTTTTTAAAACCAAAATTTTAGGGAAATAATCTCGGGATGTGCTCTGTGGAATTTCAAGAAGTTCTAATGGCTCCTACACAATTTGGCCTTGAGGATAAGTGTAGTTCAGAGACATAACTTCTAACCATAGGACTGGACGTCATGGAGAAATATGTGCACTTTGAATGAGTTCAGAAAAACTGTTTCTTTTTATAAGCTAATTGAAGCAGCCAATCAAAACATGGAGTAGAGGGAATGTAAGTCTGCAATGCTGTCTACTGTTTTACATTGCTTTGTGATTAAAAGTGATGTAGAGAATTAAATAATTGTAGTAGTCATAGAGGTAGTGTAAGTCTGCTTCATAGTAAGCAGTATCAGTGTCATAGGAAATGTAGAACATGACTGAGCAAGAAGGGGAAGATATTACTATTCCAGGATTGTGAAAATGATCTTCAACATTTTAATTCTGAAAGTTGCGGAAATGCCAAATGACGGGATTGGCTTACAAGAAATCCAAGAGTTATAAATAGCTCTGACCAGATTTGGCCTTGTGGAAACTTGTGGTAGAGAGCAAGAAGTCATTTATTGCATGTAACGTGTTTTTAAAAACGATGGAGATTTTCTTTCAGAAAGTGGCGGGCTGAAAGTAATAACAGCACAAAAGAGTGTAAGCTGTTCATAGGACATCCTTGGACGTCATGGAAAGTAAGTTAACTTTAAGGAGTTCTGAATTTTGATTTCTTATGTTGTATGGGTTTTTTAAACACAATCATTTTGATTGTGTTTTTTTTTCCCCGCTGTTATATGATGAATACCTTCAAGTCACTGTTTTTAGTGAATTTTGATACATTCTGAGAACAGCAAAAATAAACCATTTAACATGTATAATTAATTCTGTACTATTTGCATTTATGATGTATATGTAGAACTGTGTAGGAGGCATGGAGAAGGTGAGGCTTCTGTAAGTGTCAAAGTTGTTGCATGCAGTGCTGCACTTCTGCGTATTCTTTCATATGCTAGACTACATCTGCACAATGAGATACCTAAGCAAAGGAAACACAAGTGATGTGATTGTGAAATGAGCAAAATAAATTGCACGTATTTCAATTACATCACCTGTGTTTCCTATCATTACGAATCACATTGTGCAGATCAAGTTTAGGTCTGTCCAGGGAAACATAGGAGGTTTGGACTTTGTTGAAGAGTGCAGTGGACATGACTCACTTCATTGGTAGACCTTCACATGTATTATCTCCTCTGTACTCTTCAACAAGTGTAAATCTCATCTGCAACCCTGAGTAGGCCTCACCTCAAACAAACCTCTGGATAGTAGACATCTTATTGGCATCCTGAAGCAATTATTTAAAATTTTAGTGTCTTGCGACACTTTTCTGAAACAACAGCAATGCAAAAGATGCACCATGTTTTAAGATAGGCCTCACTTCATCTGCATCAAGATACTGTTAGTTTAAAATGTATATCTTTAGGACTGTGTAGGGGGCCTGGAGAAGCAGAAGCTTCTGTAAGTGTCAAAGTTGTTGAAAAACTGTTTGTCCTTCAATCTTTTCCCTTGTCTTTTCTAATTTTTAAATACATGTTTTAATATTTTTCAAATGTTTGTTCTCTCTTTCACAGATTGAAAGTATAAAAACAAAAAGTGAGTAATTTAACGACAATTATAAGGTGAATATTTTGTACTCTTTTCGTTACATTTCTATCACATTTAACTACTATTAGTTCCACTGCTTCATTTCTTTAACCCTCAGTTTCCTGCCTTTGCTACTTCCCTCATTCCTTTCTCTATTACCTACTTACTCAACTCCTTCCACTCTTTTTCTCAGTCCCTCTCTTCTCATAGTTCCTCACTCTTGTTCACTCACTCCGTCTCTATTACTCTTAGTGTCTTTGACTGATCACTCTATCACTACTTGTTCATAATGCTTTCTCTGTGTAGTTGAAGCACACTAAGGGGAATATTATGAACACAGCCAATAAAATTATTGCTCTTTTTATTGGCAGAAAACTGGTGCAAAAGTGGTTTTAGCGGCAGTTTTCTGCCACAAAAGCAGCTTTAGCGACACATTTCTGCCAATAAAAGCTGCAAAACTTTTATTGCCTATGTTGATGATATGGCTCTATGTTACTTACATTTCTTTGCTGTTTCAATTAATCTTTTTCTGTTATTTTTTGTTTTCTGTTTTCTATTTTTTCTCTCTGTTATTCCTCATGTTTTAATCTTATTTTGAACATTCACTCACATTCTCCAAGAAACTCTTCTTTGTTAATGTTATACTCTCTTTTTTTTTCTTTCACTTCGTTATCTATTTTGTTTTTCACAATTATACCCTCTTCTGTCTTTTCTTCAGTAAATAGATCTATTAAACAGTATCTCTTCTTTACTCCCTATAGCTGTCTTTCTTTTAACATCACTCTCTGTTTACTTTCCTTATACTTACAGTTTTTTTTTTTTTTTTTTTTTTTTTGGTTAGCTCCCGGTCCGCGTACCGGGAAGCTAACCCGGGAGCGAACCAAAAGAAATAGAGCTTGCCAGAGTGCTAAACATTCTAGCAATTTTTTTTGAAAGGGAAGGTAGTTCTGAAAAGAACTTTTTTTTAAATATTTTTGTTGTTTTATATTTTTTTTTTTTTTTTTTTTTTTTTTTGTTTTTTTTGTATTTTTTGAACGATTTTATATTTTTTTTGGTTTTTTTTGGGGGGGGGGAAACAACAAAAAACAGGCGTTGAAAAGGGCTCAACAGGAGCAAAAAAAAATTACTGGGGGCGGTTAGGGCAATCATGGTGTTCATACGCCAGGTTGAGTGCATTGATGCTCATGTTGCCACAAGCTAATAATGCACGACAGTGCATACATAAGTGAATCATGTGCCCAAAATTCTCTTGAATATTTGGCACAGTTTCCCGTGCCTCTTCTGGTGTTAGAGAAATCGGTATTGTTGGTCTGGCCACAGGAGTTGGTCTTGGATTGTCCTGCATATCCCTTATTTACGCCCGGCTGTAATTTAGTGGATGCTTCCTTGTCATGTGCCTGTGCATTGTGTGATTTCCATAGCTATATTTTTTGTCCGTCCCTCTGGACAATTGTTCTTTGCATATGCGGCAGGTGACATACCTCGCATTGACTTTTTTTTGGCCACGAGGGATCGAATAAAACTGCCAGATGAAACTGTCTTTCTTTCTGGAAACCCGGGGCACCTCTTCTAAGAACTGTGGTTCTTCTCCTTCCTCATCCATTTCTTCATCTTCCTCCTCAGTGTTGGTAATGACCTGGGGAGGTGGTCCTCTCTTCCCATGAGGAGGTGGAGGTGGTGGTGGGGGTCCACCAGCTGAAGCTACCAATGAAGCCATTTTCCAACAAGCAAAATAGGTCTTCCTCTCACAATGATGAAAGTCAGAGTGAGGAAAGAAGGAGGGGTTTTCATCATTTGGGAAAAACAATACTTCTCAACCAATGAAAAGTGTTATTTTTAGGTCACCTGACCTAGCCTTACATCATTATGAAACCAAAAGTGAAATGAACCAATGAAAAGTTTTATTAACAAGTCACATGACCTCTCACGCTCATGTTACGCGCTGCGGAACGCGCCCCGGTTAGCTTCCGGGTCGCTAAGCTTCGCGCCCCGGTCCGCGCCCCGGGACAGTTCCGGGTGCGCTAACGCGGTACGTCACAAGACGCATTACGCGGCAACGCGATATGTCGCGTTTTCGCGACGCGACGCGGATCGCTTCCGGGGAGCTGCGTTTCGCGCCTCGGTCCGCGCCCCGGGGCACTTCCGGGTGCGCTAACGCAGTACGTCATAAGACGCATTACGCGGCAACGCGATACAGTCACTATGTTGATTCTTTACCGGTTCGCGGACCGGGTCGCGGCATCAAATTGAGCTAACGGGAAGCTTCCCGGTCCGCGGACCGGGAGCGAAACAAAAAAAATATTTAAAAAAATTTCTTAATAAACATATAAAATATATTTTTGGATTTAAATAAGAATACATTTTACAGCTATAGATATTTGCTATTAAAAAACCATTGAAATTCACTGAAAAAACCATAGGTTATAAACCATATATAGTTAGGAATTAGCATTTACAAAACCTTGAAAATTCACTGAAAAAACCATAGGTTATACACCATATATAGTTAGGAATTAGCATTTTTTAAACCTTATTTTACTCACACAAAACCATTGAAATTCCATATATAGTTAGTTGCACTAACTATATATCGCGCACCCGCAATCCACTGCTGATGATGTCAGATATTACATCATTCATGACATGGTCAGTGACATCACTGATGACATCACTGATGACATCTCAAATGACATCACTGATGACATCACTGATAACAACATCCAGTGATTTTATGTTTCTGTAAAGTTTAAATATGTCTTACATATTGAAGAATGAGTGGATGTATAATTGTCTGGACGAAGGATTTAGTAGGTGCATGACTGACTGTATGAGTGAGTGATTAAATGTATCTCACTGAGTGCATGGGTTAGTGACTAAACTGTCTTAATGTGTGCATCATTATGTCTGTTGTTCTGTAAACTGCTGCATGTGTTGATCAGTAGCTATATGAGTAACTATATGAGTTATTGATTGATTGTCCAAGTATTTGTATGGGAGACTGAGTGTGTGTGTGGCTGGCTGGGAGGTGTGTGACTCTGTGCAGATCAATGTGTACTTATATCAATGATTGTATAACAAGGTAAGTATGTGTTAGTATATGTTTGAAAATGTAAGGTGCTCTATGTTTAACTGTATAGACAAGAAAATGGAAGTGTGATTGATTCTTTACAGGACTGACTAGGTGTGTGAGTAACTCCATGGATGAGTGGCAGAGTGTGAGTGTCTGTATAGGTGTATGAGTGCATATGATAGTGTTGTAAAGATGAGTGATTGTATGTATGAATGATTGTATGGGTGAATGAGTGAATGTGTGTGTAGACGTAGGAATCAGTGAGTACATATGTAGTAACTAGTATCGGTGTGTCAATGGTTTCAAAAATTATACTCTTTATTTAACACTGGGTGAAACAGAGGTTATATTAAAATGTGAGGAGATGCATTGTATTGTCACATGAAGGATATCATCAGTGATGTGGTCATTGATGTCAAATGAGATGTCATCAGTGGAGTCATCAGTGATGTCATTTGAGATGTCATCAGTGATGTCATCAGTGATGTCACTAACCATGTCATGAATGATGTAATATGTGACATCATCAGCAGTGGATTGCGGGTGCGCGATATATAGTTAGTGCAACTAACTATATATGGAATTTCAATGGTTTTGTGTGAGTAAAATAAGGTTTAAAAAATGCTAATTCCTAACTATATATGGTGTATAACCTATGGTTTTTTCAGTGAATATATATATATATAACAATATGTACATATATATATATCAATGCTCGAAGGTGTCCACATTTGAATAGCACGCGAACAGCAGCTTGGTCCATGTATAGGTATATACTCGTCACTAATCGAAGGGAGTCAGGTGCTGTGGTCGCTGTCACGAAGTTGGGGTCACTGCCATTCAGGACTTAGGACACAGTTACACATGTGGGATCAGCTTGTTTTAAAGAAGGTTAGTGGGACTACGTGTTGCCGGCTTGCATATCAAAATATGCCTCACAAATCGAAGGGAGTATGGTGCTGTAGACGCCGCTCCGTACGGGATCTGCCCAACGCATTTCGAAGCTCCATTTGCTTCTCTTCAGGGGCTTTACCGGAAGCGGTGTGCGCAACCGCCGACCCACTTCTCCATTTTATATATAACACATCCACCGATGGGAGGCTCAAATGAGACTGTGCATTCTGGGAAGTGTGGTCCGGGAAGCACACAATCAAGTCCTGTATGGACTCCACAAGTGGGCCCCTCCTCGATTCCAAGTACGACTGCTGCTTCACTTTAGTGACCCCCAGGGTACAGGGGTGGTACATACTCCGCGGCTGGACGGACGCGTATAAATCAATGCTCGAAGGTGTCCACCTTTGAGTAGCACGCGAACAGCAGCTTGGTCCATGTATAGGTGAGGATGGGGATCCACTCGTGGATGCCGCTCTGTACGGGATCTGCCCGACGCGTTTCGAAGCTCCATTTGCTTCTCTTCAGGGTCTTTAACGGAAGCGGTGTGCACAACCGCCGACCCACTTCTCCATTTTATATAAAACATACCCACCGATGGGAGGCTCAAATGAGACTGTGCATTCTGGGAAGTGTGGTCCGGGAAGCACACAATCAAGTCCTGTATGGACTCCACAAGTGGGCCCGTCCTCGATTCCAAGTACGACTGCTGCTTCACTTTAGTGACCCCCAGGGTACCGGGGTGGTGCATACTCCGCGGCTGGACAGACGCGTATAAATCAATGCTCGAAGGTGTCCACCTTTGAGTAGCACGCGAACAGCAGCTTGGTTCATGTATAGGTGAGGACGTGGATCCACTCGTAGACGCCGCTCCGTACGGGATCTGCCCGATGCGTTTCGAAGCTCCATTTGCTTCTCATCAGGGGCTTTAACGGAAGCGGTGTGCGCAACCGCCGACCCACTTCTCTATTTTATATATAACACACCCACCGATGGGAGGCTCAAATGAGACTGTGCATTCTGGGATTTGTGGTCCGGGAAGCACACAATCAAGTCCTGTATGGACTCCACAAGTGGGCCCGTTCTCGATTCCAAGTACGACTGCTGCTTCACTTTAGTGACCCCCAGGGTACCGGGGTGGTGCATACTCCGTGGCTGGACGGACGCGTATAAATCAATGCTCGAAGGTGTCCACCTTTGAGTAGCACACGAACAGCAGCTTAGTCCATGTATATGTGAGGACGGGGATCCACTCGTAGATGCCGCTCTGTACGGGATCAGCCCGACGCGTTTCGAAGCTCCATTTGCTTCTCTTCAGGGGCTTTAACGGAAGCGGTGTGCGCAACCGCCGACCCACTTCCCCATTTTATATATAACACACCCACCGATGGGAGGCTCAAATGAGACTGTGCATTCTCAGAATTGTGGTCCGGGAAGCACACAAATAAGTCATGTATGGACTCCACAAGTGGGACCGTCCTTGATTCCAAGTACGACTGCTGCTTCACTTTAGTGACCCCCAGGGTACCGGGGTGGTTCATACTCCGCGGCTGGACAGACTCGTATAAATCAATGCTCGAAGGTGTCCACCTTTGAGTAGCACGCGAACAGCAGCTTGGTCCATGTATAGGTGAGGACGGGGATCCACTCGTAGACGCCGCTCCATACGGGATCTGCCCAACGCGTTTCGAAGCTCCATTTGCTTCTCTTCAGAGCTTTAACGGAAGTAGTGTGCGCAACCGCTGACCCACTTCTCCATTTTATATATAACACACCTACCGATGGGAGGTTCAAATGAGACTGTGCATTCTGGAAAGTGTGGTCCGGGAAGCACCCAATCAAGTCCTGTATGGACTCCACAAGTGGGCCCATCCTCGATTCCAAGTACGACTGCTGCTTCACTTAAGTGACCCCCAGGGTACCGGGGTGGTGCATACTCTGTGGCTGGACGGACACGTATAAATCAATGCTCGAAGGTGTCCACCTTTGAGTAGCACGCGAACAGCAGCTTGGTCCATGTATAGGTGAGGACGGGGATCCACTCGTAGACGCCGCTCCGTATGGGATCTGCCCGACGCGTTTCGAAGCTCCATTTGCTTCTCTTCAGGGGCTTTAACGTAAGCGGTGTGCTCAACCGCCGAACCACTTCTCCATTTTATATATAACACACCCACCGATGGGAGGCTCAAATGAGACTGTGCATTCTGGGAAGTGTGGTCCGGGAAGCACACAATCAAGTCCTGTATGGACTCCACAAGTGGGCCCGTCCTCGATTCCAAGTACGACTGCTGCTTCACTTTAGTGTCCCCCAGGGTACCGGGGTGGTGCATACTCCGTGGCTGGACGGACGCGTATAAATCAATGCTCGAAGGTGTCCACCTTTGAGTAGCACGCGAACAGCAGCTTAGTCCATGTATATGTGAGGACGGGGATCCACTCGTAGATGCCGCTCTGTACGGGATCTGCCCGACGCGTTTCGAAGCTCCATTTGCTTCTCTTCAGGGTCTTTAACGGAAGCGGTGTGCACAACTGCCGACCCACTTCTCCATTTTATATATAACATCCCGTACGGAGCGGCGTCTACGAGTGGATCCCCGTCCTCACCTATACATAAACCAAGCTGCTGTTCGCGTGCTACTCAAAGGTGGACACCTTCGAGCATTGATATATATATATATATATATATATCAATCACGTCACCACCAGCGTTCTCCTTCCCGATATAGAGGAAAGAAATACACAGGAGCCGCGGCCTCGGTTGCAGTGCAGGTTTATTTTCAGACACAACGTCCTACGCGTTTCGGAGTCAACAATACTCCTTCATCACGGGCAGAGAATGTGCATTTCAACAACACTAATAAAGTAAAGTAAAGTGTCACGTGGTAAAACAATATAGATAAAATGTTTACTCCTTGTACTTTTGTCACCGATGATGTTTGTAGATACATAGTATATTATACGTTTTCTAATGTTGCGACCAGAAATTAATTAAACATTCAAAATGTCACAAACCTCAAAAATTACCGTCCGTAATTTTCAGGTTAGAATACATGTGCGCATCAGATACAATTGTTATATTTGCCCTGCGTTTTCTGCAAAATAAAGTAAATTAAAATGAGACCACCATGAGTAAATAAAAATTTCTTACTCGGATAACGTCAGACTCGAACCCTCAGTCCCAAAAGTCAAAAGACACCCTGACGGCCTGATAACCGCTTGTGCTACACCGTTCGGCACTGTTAAATGTCGAACTGTTGGGATAACTCATTGAGAATCTTATTCCCACAATTCAAAAAATAAAGCCCAAGTGGGCTAACGAATCATTTTCCACATTTCAAAATAAAGCCCAAGTGGGCTAACGTAACTCATAGGTCTGATCCAAACAACAGGTTCATATTTTAGGCAAAACAAAGCCCCCAATGTCCATTATCATATTGTGACAATTGAAAATAATTGGTCAAATATTGCCCAAGTGGGCCAGTACTATTCCCAGTAGATGTTAGTGACAACTTATGCCCCCGTGGGATATTGGTCTTGGTCAGCAAAGTAGCTTCTCATCACTTATTCTTGTACATACATCGGTAATATCTAGAAAAATAAAATAAAGTCCTGTTAAAATCTTCATACCCAAAAAAAACGGGGTTCCTGAAGCAAATACACAAAATTCTGAAAACACTCGAACAGAATAGCAACAACAGTAACAATGATTATATGGCATAAAATTAGTGCAAGTGCACTTCCATTTCTTCGTCCATATTCAACCCATGGGGCACCATGGTGTTGAATCTGATGATAAATTTGGACTCAAGTTTCCTTAGTTCAAGAAGTCTATTACCCCCTCTCATATTGGGAGAAACACAGTCAATGGCTGCAAATCTAACAAGATTGGCGTTACTTTTGTGATACTCACTGAAATGTCGGGCTATCGGATAGGTTCTATCATTATTGGTGATAGCCCTTAAGTGCTCTAACACTCTCTTCTTACCTTTGTGGATGGTACTGCCAATGTAATATTTTGAGCAGGGACATTTAAGGGTGTAAACAACATATTCAGTGTTGCAATTTAAATGTTTGTGGATGACCCACGGAGCCTCATTTTCATGAAATTTCAGAGATTTGACACTACTGCTATATTTGCAGGCCTTACATTGGTTGCACGTAAAAAAGCCTTGCACTGCATTCTTTTTTATAGGGGGCTGGATCATATTACTACACAACTGATCCCCTAGTGACTTGGATTTACGAAAGGTTAGGGATGGATAATCACCTATATAGTCTTTCAGGTCATTGTCTGTTTTTAAGACCTCCCAAAATTTCTTGAGGCTTTTTCTAACCTCCCACGCATGAGTATTATAGGTCGTGATGAATCTTATTTTCTCTTTGGGTTTGTCTAAAGATTCCTCAGGTTTTGGAAAAATAAGTTCCTGACGATTGAGAGCATCCACTTTATTAATGGCTTTTTTGACTATTTTGGAGCTATAACCACGGGTCAAAAATCTCTCACTCATAATTTCTTTCTCTTGTTCAAATTTCTCTGGTGTACTACAATTCCTGCGGGCTCTTAACAGTTCACCGTAAGGTATGCTCCTTATAAGATTGTGAGGATGGCAGCTGTCCGCATGCAGTAGACTATTGCCTGCCGTTGTTTTTCTGAATAAGGAGCTTACAATAGTGTTGTTACTTATCTCAAGTTTGAGGTCTAGAAATTCCATAGAGTCTTTGCTTATGTTATGTGTAAATTGAAGATTCATTTGGTTGTTATTTAGCACATTCACAAATTCATTTGCTTGTAGTTCAGTGCCACTCCACACACAAAAAATGTCGTCTATGTACCGCAACCAGAGGACGGCGTGGTCTTTGAATAGCCCGATCTTATGGACGACCTGCTCCTCCCACCAGCCCAGGTAAAGACCTGCAAAGCTGGGAGCGAAGCAGGTCCCCATCGCCGTCCCCTGGATTTGTCTATAGATGTTTTTATCAAATAAGAAAAAATTGTTTGTTAGACAAATCTCAATCATTTTGAGTAACATGTTCGTATGCTGAAAGAAACCTAAGGGTCTGTTCTGAAAGAAATATTTGCACGCTTCCAGACCTAGAGTTTGTGGTATGCTAGTGTACAGACTACAAACATCTAGGCCTAGCATCAAGTACTGTGAAGACCATTCGATTTCACTAATGTGTTTCAAAAAATCGCTGGTGTCACGTACATACGAAGGAAGAGACTGGACCAAAGGCTGCAGAAAATGATCTACATACTTTGAAGTGTTCTCTAAAGCACTTCCACAAGAGGAAACAATCGGTCTCCCTGGTGGTCGTTGGGCGTTCTTATGCAATTTAGGAAGCAAGTACAACACTGGCAATTTGGGATGTTTGCACGCCAAATAGGAAAATTCATCTGTACTTAATATGCTTTCATCTTTCCATTTTGTAATTTGGTTAGCAACACTGGACATAGCTTGATCATACAACAGCCTAGTGGTCTGGCAATATCTACTAGTATCAGACAATTGCGAATACCCTTCTTGTTTGTACATGTCAAGTGGCCAGATAACAACATTCCCACCTTTATCACTTTTTTTAATGACAAAATCACGGTTAGATTCAAGACTGTCCAAAGCTTCTCGTTGTTTTTTAGTCAAATTATTTCTTATTTCAAATTTGCGTGATTTTAAACATTTCAATTCCTTGACCATTCCTTTTTCAAAACAATTGATAGCTTCACAATTTATCTGAGGTATGAATATTGATTTGGGTTTAAATGGAGTCACTGCCATCATATCAAAAGTCAAATCATTATTCATTGCGTTCGAGATAGGGTTATCCACCCTTCCCTCATCGCCAACCAATTCGTACACCTCTTGTAAAGTCTCAATGTCACCAATTCGAAGATCCGGTTGTTCATTAGAACGTTCAGTGACCTGTTTCTTAGGTCTATTTGAAAACCACTTTTTGAGTTTGAGCTTTCTTATATAGTGGAATAGGTCAATTCTTGATTCTGTGTAATTAAAACTAGACGTTGGACAAAAAGATAAGCCTAACATTAAAACATCAAGTTCATCCTCACTTAAAATATAATTTGAAAGATTTACCACAGTCTTGTTCTTCATGTTTTCTTCGCAAATTTGCCCCTTGTTCTTGTTCCCACCGGGCTGTCTGACTGAATGGAGTAGTTTTGCTTTTTTCCTCCTCTTCCTCCTCTTCCACGCCCTCTTACCGGGCTGTCGCTGTTGGCCATCGCGTTTGACCTTTCCTTTGCCAGCAACTCGTATTCCTTTAAAAATCGTGCTTTTAGTAATTCAGCTTCGTTATCGTGATCTTGAGGTGTTATTTCAGAATCACATTGCAGGATCTGTTCAGTTAATTGGGATATACCACTACCGGAGGCTGTAGATTCTTCTGCTCCCATAGGTAAGCCCACACTGGATTTTGCTTGAGTAGTATGTTCACCTCTTAATTTATCAAACTTCTTTCCAAAGGTCAGAATTTGACCATTTCTGTAATCAATTTCATCTCTCTCGAACTTAGATAATTTTTTCATTTTGATTTCTTCTTCCAATTTCTCAAGTCGTTTATTCATCTTTTCCATTTCACTACTGAATTCATCATCTCCCAGTAATTCTTTTAATTT